>NW_028274819.1:103263955-103565555 GCF_037043125.1 Eumetopias jubatus
TAATGCCTGCTTTACTGATGCTATTTCTACTATGTGTAGCATATAGAACATGTCTAATTCCTATTACACATGATGGACTTTTAAATTCTTTACGGTAGGGGTGCCTGGGTGGCTCAGATGGTTAAGCGTCTGCCTTTGGCTCAGGTCATGATCCCAGGGTCCTGGGATCGAGCCCTGCATTGGGCTCCCTGCTTGGTGGGGAGTCTGCTTCTCCCTCTCCCTCTACTGTTCCCCCTGCTTGTGCTCTCTCACTCTCTGTCAAATAAATAAATAAAATCTTTAAATAAATAAATAAATTCTTTACAGTAGCTGTTACTTCCTTTGTATCTTACCACCAGTATCAACATCCTTAGGTTTTTTTGAATGACATAGTTTTAAGTTCTTATTTTCATTGCTCTTCTATGAATATATTCCATTTCTTCTATAGTTTTACTTAAAGTATGGTATTCAAAACAGAACAAAGTATTAATAGTGTGAACTAATTCAGAATAGTTTGGGAGCATTCATGCCCTCATTCCCAGTTCCATGCTTCTGTGAGTATAGCCAAAGGCTTTTTATTTATTACACAGTTAACTCACTGAGCTTAATCTAAATGAAAATCCTGTGTCCTACTTAATGCAATGCATACTGCTGCTCTCCCATCTTAGACTTGACTTTTTGGAATTAACATTAATCTTTGTTAAATTTTACTTGATAAAATTTTGCAGTGTGTTTACTGTCCTTACCCCTTCATGTCGCATGCATAATTGATACCCATGCTTTCATATAGTTTAATCTGAGTCAGTGATGATATTGTGGCCTGGGATAGGGTTACAGTCCAGAGGTGCTCTGGAGAGTTCTGGTACAGACCTCTTTACAGTTTTACTTTGCTCCACTAAATTAATCAGTACTGTACCTGTTGATCTATATGTAAGTTTTCTTATATCTAGGATATTCAGAGCAGAAGACAGCTCATCTCTTTATGCATTTTAGGCTCTAGTTTCTCTTTTACCATTCATTGTTTCCCTTCCGGTTTAGAGATCACTGTCTTTGACAAAGAAGAGAATAAAAGAACGAGTTTAGGAATTTTGTGTTCTCTTTGATATCCGTCAGCATTCATTCCCTTCCTTCATCTTCTTGATCTAAATATAATCTGAAAATTCTGTTTTGAGTCCTTAGTTCTTTTTGGAATCCTCTATTTTCTTTGGATTTTAGTTATTCTGAAACTTCCTAAGGGCTTTTGCCCTTCCTCTTATGTTTGCCTTTGGTTTATGATCTTCTTTTCACCTTTTAAATCTGTATTTTTCCTTCAGAGTTTTCTTTATTAGAAGGCATTGTTATATCAACAACAAAGGAGCTTTAATTTTTTTAAATTTTATTTAGTTTCATTTTAATTCCAATATCGTTAACCTACAATGTTATATTAGCTTCAGGTGTACACAAAGGAGCTTTTATTTTATTTATTTATTTATTTATTTATTTATTTTTAAAGATTTTATTTATTTGACAGAGAGAGGGAGCATGAGCAGGGGGAGGGTAGAGGGAGAGGGAGAGCAGGCTTCTGGCTGAGCAAGGAGACTGATGTGGAGCTTGATTCCAGGATCCTGGGATCATGACTTGAGCTGAAGGCAGATGCTTAACTGACTGAGCCACCCAGGCACCCCTCACAAAGGAGTTTTTATTTATTTATTTTATTTATTTATTTGTTTTTTAAAGATTTTATTTATTTATTTGACAGAGAGAGACATAGCGAGAGAGGGAACACAAGCAGGCGGAGTGGGAGAGGGAGAAGCAGGCTTCCCGCGGAGCAGGGAGCCTGATGCAGGGCTTGATCCCAGGACCCTGGGATCATGACCTGAGCCGAAGGCAGATGCTTAACGACTGAGCCACCCAGGCGCCCCACAAAGGAGTTTTTAAAAGAGGAAAAAGAAAATTTGCTTGGAAAGAATTTGGCAAAATATATAAAAGGTCTTAATATGTTTCAATCCTTTGAACCAAGATCTCAACTTATAGGAGTCTGCCCTACAGAAATAATCTTAAATATATAAAACTATGTATAAGGATGTTCACCATAATGTTACTTATAATACTGAAATACTGGAAAGTAATGAAATTTTGAAGAATAGGAAAATGAGTAAGTAAATTATAGAGCTATGTAATAGATCACTTTGCATAATTATATTTGTATTGAATTTTTTTAAAGAAAGGATTGGTTTTAAAACTAATTGCTTCTAAAAGCCAACTAAAAGCATTCTATTAAAGGATTAAAAACTATTTCCATTAAAATCAGTTATAAGTCGGGAATGCATGCTACCATTAATATTCTTTGGTATTGTTTTAGGGGTTGTGCTAATGCAAAGAAGAGAAAATAAGTATGAATATTAAAGAGAAGAAATTATGTATAAATGATATAATTGCATACATAGGAAACCAAAAGGCTCTAGTAAAACTTTTATAATTAATACAATTATAAATTGTGTTAAATTTATAATTTAAATTATATTTTATCTTTAAATTAAATTTATCATATAAAAATTTAATGTTTAGATACAGTGTGAAGGTATAAAAATCAATAGTATCTTTGTGCACTAATAATCAGTTATATTAAAATATAAAGATATTTATAATGCTAACAAAATCTGTGAAATTTTTAAGTATAAGTTTAATAAGAAAGAGGAGGATATATGTGAAGAAAACCATAAAACTTTGAAGGACATAAAGTAAAAGCTGAGTAAAAAGAGGCTTTTGTGGATTAGAAGACAGTCCCATAAAATTGTCAGTTCATTCCAAAACAGTGTATAAATTTAATATATTTCCAAATACCCATTATATATTTTCAAACTCAATAAAGTACTCTAAAGCTTATATCAAAAATAGATTTGGAGAATTGCCAATAAAGATTTAAGAAACATTAGTGGGACAATTTAAAAATTAAAACTATGTTCTTGGTACAAGGAAATCAGTGGAATGAAGAAGAGTCCAGAAGTAGAGCCAGGATAAATGAGAACTTGATGTTTGATCAAAGTCACGTTTCAGTTTAGTCGGACAGACAGTTCATTTAGTAATGGTGCTAGCAAAATTGGCTGTCTGTGCAATAAAACAAAGTTAGATTCCTGCTTCATAGTTCGTACTGAAGTAAATTCAAGATGAGTTAAAGCCCTCCATGTGAAACAACAACAACAAAAATGTTAGAAGAAAATTTAGGAGATGTGAATAGTCTGAGGAAGCTCAGAATGCATAAAGGGAAGGACTGACAAATTTGACTACGTATAAATGTTAAATTTTGTATGGCAAACAATACAGTAAACAAAAGCAAAAGACAATAGTGAACTGGGAGAAAATTCTTGTAAAGTGTTTGACAGACAAGGCATTAGTATAAGGACTTTTTTCCAAAGAAAAAGAGAACATTAGTAATAGAAAAATAGGCAAAAAATTTGAATAGGCAATTCATGGAAGAGAAGGTGCAATTTGTTAATAAATGTAAAAATGTGTTGCTTAACCTCCCTAGTAGGGAAATAGAAATCACAGCATCAAGGTGAACTTTCATCCTTAGGGCAGACATTAAAAGATTCTGAGTGAGACACTTCTGATAAGAAAGCGGAAAGATAGTCTCCTTCATTGCTTTTTGTGAGTGCTTTGTAGAAAATACCATGGGGCACCTGGGTGGCTCAGTCGGTTGGGCAACTGCCTTCGGCTCAGGTCATGATCCTGGAGTCCTGGGATTGAGTCCCGCATCGGGCTCTCTGCTCGGCAGGGAGTCTGCTTCTCCCTCTGACCCTCTTCCCCTCATGTGCTCTCTCTCTCAAATGAATAAAATCTTAAAAAAGAAAAGAAAAGAAAATACTATGAAGCTCTGCTATTATATAGTATATGTATAGTAAAATCTAAAATATGCCTCCCTTTGACCTAGATATTCCACTGTCTAATTCTCTACAGAAGTGATAGCAGTAGGTTATGTGTGTGTGTGTGTGTGAGTGTGAGTGTGAGTAGTGTATCCTTGCACACAGGACTGTGCCTCATTTGAGGAATGGTTATATAACTTACGTTTGAGCCGTGCTGTGGCACATTTTGCAGCTATGGAAAAGAAATGAAGTAGAGCTGGGTATGTTGACTTAAAAGATGGCCATGATCTGTTTTTAAGTGATAAAAAAGTTAAGTGTAAAATCCATGGCATGAACCCATTTTTATAGAAAGGAAAGCTGTCCCTTATATGAATACTGTATTGGTTTGCTGGAGCCACCATAACAAAATGCTATAGGCTGTGTGACTTAACAGAAATTATTTTCTCACAGTTTTGGAGGCTGGGAGTCCAAGATCAAGGTGTTAGCAGATTTGGTTTCTCCTAAGTCCTCTCTCCTTGCCTTGCAGACAGCCTTCTCACTGGTCTCCTCTGTAGGAGTGCATCCCTGGTGTCTCTTCCTCTTCTTATAAGGACACTAGTCATATTGGATTAGGGCCCCTCCCTGATGACCTTATTTAACCTTAATTACTTTTTCAAAGGCCAGGCCCTATCTCCAAATCCAGTCACATTGGGGGTTAGGGCTTCAACATATAAATTGTAGGGGAGAGTGTACAATTCAGTCCATATCAAGGGGTGTGTATTTGGCAATTCAGTCCATATCAAGGGGTGTGCATGTGTGTATATATGTGTGTAAAAACCATGTATATATATGTGTGTGTGTGGTTATGAATGTTTTATATATATAGTATGAATGTAAGGGGGGAAGAATACAAACCAAGATCCTAACATTGGTCACTTGGGCATGGAGAGAGAAGCTTGTGGGTATGGATAGGGAAAATTTGGCTTTTTCTTTATAAATCTTAGTGGTTTGCGACTTGTCATAACAAGCAAGTTTTGCTTTTCCCATGAATGATTTTCTAGAAAGTGTCAATTACAGACTTTTACCAAGGAGTAGAAACTCTGAACATAACAAATAATTGTAGAAGAAATTTGAAAGGTTGTTGAAGACTTGCCACTGAAAAGGCCACCATCAGGCACAGAAAGTTTGTAGCTAAATTCTGTGTATATTTCAATTTCTAGATAATCTCTGTGTTAATCAAACTCTTTTGGTCATTAGAAACAAAGATGAATATGTCCTACTTAAGTTTTTAAAAACCAGCATAGGGGCACCTGGGTGGCTTAGTCAGCCTTCTGCTCAGGTCATTATCTCAGGGTCCTGGGATGGAGCCCCGCATTGGGCTCCCTGCTCAGTGGGGACCCTGCTTCTCCCTCTCCCTCTGCCCCTCCCCCCTGCTCATGCTCTCTCTCGTGCTTTCTCTCTCTCAAATAAATAAAATCTCAAAAAAAAACCCCAAACAGAATAAACTTAATACCAAAATGTAATAATGATAGTTTATACACAGAGAAAACACTGCCAAATGATTTTACCTTTGGGTTATAAATGCAAACACTTAGAAAATATGTAAATTAAACCCAACAGTACCTTTAAAAAGGAGACATTGTTTATTCTAGGAGTACAGAGGTGTTTAGCATAAGAAAGCTATCAACCAGTTTATGTCAGCATATTAAAAGGGGTCACATCATTAGATATGGAAAATATGACAAAACTCAGTACCCTTTTTTAATAACTAAAATAAGAATAGAGTACTTTTTAATAGTATAGTGAAATGTTTATGATACTAGCTGAAACGTCTCTTAGTATTGTTTACTTTATTATCTTTAAAAGGAAGGCAGGTTTTTTTGTTTTGCTCTGTGTTAGTAAATTGCAGCTGCCATTTATTGTGAAATTTGTGACATATTTTCTTCCAGTCTCTCTTTTTTTCCCCTTTACTGTTCCCATGATTCTACTCGCTTTTGCATCTTCACTTAATTCTGCATCGGTAGCATACCTTGTCCATAGTTATTTTTCTTAAACTTAGAAAAATAATTATATCATGATTAAGATAAGTACTTCTATTTAATTGCCTTTTACAGTTTATATAGGTACCATTGTAGCTTGTGATGTATGCATAAATATTCAAATGAATGCATTACAGTGTGACATTGTGCATAGAAAAAAAAATAATTCGAACAGAATCAATCTGTTTACACTGATGGGATTGGTGATGTGTTCGTGTGCCGTACTGGAAATGATTCGTGTTCCTGCCATCAGCGGTACAGACAACATAATTGCTTATGTGGTGCAGTGGTTCAAGTGACGTTCTAGTCTTATCGAAACAACGAAGTTGTGCTTAACAGAAAACTACTTCCTTTTTTTTCTTTTACTTTAAGATTTTTATTAAAAAAAATGGACAGCAGTCCCATGTACGCTTCAGCCATTTTCCTCAGTGTTAACGTCCTGTGTACCTATAGTACAATGTCAAACTCAGCAAACTGACGATGGTCCAATTCACAGAGCTTATTCCAGTTTCACCTGCACTCATTTGTGTGTGTGTGTAGTTTTGTGTAGTTTTATCACATGTAGATCCATGTAGCCACCACCTTAATCAAGATATGGACTATTCTAACACCATAAGCTGCTTTGTGCTATCTTTTTATAATCACACACCCTTGCTTCCATTTTTTAAAGATTTTGTTTATTTATTTTTTATTGGTTGGTTGGTTTGTTCAGAGAGAGAGCATGCAAGCAGGGTAAGGGGCAGAAGGAGAGGGAGAGAGATGCAGGGCTCCATCTCACAACCCGAGATCACGACCTGAGTGGAAATCAAGAGTTGGATGCTTAACCGACTGAGCCACCCAGGTGCCCCCCTTGCTTCCATTTTTAAAATGAAATCGAGGGCGCCTGGGTGGCTCAGATGGTTAAGAGTCTGCCTTCGGCTTGGGTCATGATCCCAGAGTCCTGGGATCGAGCCCCACATCGGGCTCCCTGCTCGGCGGGAAGCCTGCTTCTCCCTCTGCCTCTCTCTCTCTTTTATGAATAAAAAATAAAATCCTTAAAAAATAAATAAATAAAATGAAATTGAAACCGATTAAAAATTTAAAAAATTCAATTCTTCAGTCACACTAATCACATTTCAAGTGCTCAGCAGCAAAATGTGGCCGGTGGCTGTGCAGGTGTAGATTTTAGACATTTTAAGTTTCTCAAGGCTCTGAGATAATAGGCTTCACTTTTTTTTAAGGTTCTTATCCCCTAAGGTCTTCCTTGGTGAATTGGAACGAAGTTAAAAATAGCTTGTCTCTTGGGGCGCCTGGGTGGCTCAGTCGGTGAAGCATCTGCCTTGGGCTCTGGTCATGATCCTGGGGGCCTGAGTTTGAGCTTTGCGTGGGGCTCCCTGCTCGGCAGGGGCCTGCTTCTCCCTGTCCTCCCCGCTCCTCTCTCTCTCGCTATCTCT
This sequence comes from Eumetopias jubatus, assembly GCF_037043125.1. NCBI lineage: Eukaryota > Metazoa > Chordata > Mammalia > Carnivora > Otariidae > Eumetopias > Eumetopias jubatus. Next base: position 103,271,228 of record NW_028274819.1, read on the forward strand.
GTGACTATCTCTGTCTCTCTCAAATAAATAAAATCTTTAAAAAAAAATAGCTTGTCTCTTTTATGGTTCCTTTTCCTTCTACGTTGGTCACTGATTCTTAACTATTATTTATTTAATTAATACTATATTTTAAATAACTCCATGAAAATGTGTTGGGGGAAAAAAAACCCCATCATATGATATACTGTAGAGAGGCATTGAAGCATTCCATTTGCTAGGTTAGGTATTATGCTGTAATGTAAGGTGTTTATTGATATTTTACTTAGGATAAACATGCAGATCCTAGTCAGAGATGACAGAGGGTGTTTATTCATTATTAAAGAACTGGGGTTTTATTCTAAATGGGTTTCAACTTGGTATGCAGAACTTCTGAGTGCTTGTCATATAATCAGATCAGTCGATTAGCAGTAGATGATACTGTATAGTGTAGGTGGCTTAACACTTTATTATTGTAGGGTAGAGGCAGTAATACAGGGCAGACCCTTCAGTTGAGCAATGAAAATAAAGTAGTAATTGTGTGTCATGCTTTGTGCCACGAAGGCACTTGAGATAGCTGTAGAATTATCTGTGGTGTTTTCTTCCCCATCCTAAAATCAAAGAATTCTAAAAAACTAGGGAACTTGAGCATAATCTGAACTGTGAATGGTTTCTTGTTTAAAACTTTTTCTTTTGATTCAGATTTACCTCTTGATACTGACCTAGAAAATGAAAAAACATCTAAAATTGTATTGGCTGAGATGCTTGGTGACATGATCTGGGAGGACTTGTCTGAGTGCCTCATTAAAAACTGTTTGGTTTATTCTATCCCAACTAATAGCAGCAAGTTACAGCAGTATGAAGAGGTGAGTGCGGAGATATCACAGAAGGTTATAAGAGACTGTCGGTGCGTATTGGTGTCTTGTTTTTCCTGGGAGACCTTTTGCTCTTTAGCGACATCTTTAAGGAAATTATTAATAGGGAGTGGAAGCAAATTCCCTATTACTTATTTCTCTCCTTGCTTTCTACCTTTTGATTGGGAAGAATGTTTTCTTTTTAAGTATATTTTTGTTAGTGAGATACCTTTGAAAAACAGTTGTTCTTTTATACTCATATCAACTATAGTAGCTACTATGTAACATTTTACTTTTTGCTTCTTTTTAGCATTTCCTTGAACACTAAAATAAGTGTATTTATTTTAGAGATCTTTGCACTTTTACTCAGTAGAATCAGAAGTTTATATTGAAGGTACTATTCCAAATGAACTTAGGGCTGGAAGAATGTCTAATATGTGTACCTGCTAACTGCTGGTCTGTTGTAAAACTTAAATGACCAGCTGGTCCTTGTTACTTTGGATTTGAAATTTTAATACTGGGATGGACTATGTGTATATAATTCTTTTTTTTCCTCGTTGTCTTTCTTACTCAGATCATACAGTCCACTGAAGAATTTGAAAATGCCCTCAAGGAGATGAGGTTTTTAAAAGGAGATACTACTGATTTGCTGAAATATGCCCGTAACATCAATTCTCATTTTGCTAACAAGAAATGTCAGGATGTGATTGTGGCAGCTAGAAACCTAATGACCTCTGAAATTCATAACACTGTGAAGGTACTGGGGGTTATCTTAATGTGTATTACCTTGTATTTAAGAAGTGGTATGCATTTTTTTTTTTTAAAGATTTTATTTATTTATTTGAGAGAGAGAGAATGAGAGATAGCATGAGAGGGAAGAGGGTCAGAGGGAGAAGCAGACTCCCTGCTGAGCAGGGAGCCTGATATGGGACTCGATCCCAGGACCCTGGGATCATGACCTGAGCCGAAGGCAGTCGCTCAACCAACTGAGCCACCCAGGCGCCCAAGAAGTGGTGTGCATTTTTGAGACAAATTTGGTAGAGTGGGAGAGAGCATGACAGTTGCTGAGCTCACTGGGAGAAGTTCTCATCTTCCAACAGTAAGTTCTCTCATCTCTCAGGTGGTCCTGATATCTGCGTCTTTCCTAGGGTACCGTGAGGCCCGGATGAGCTAGTGCACATGAAAGCGTTGTGTACATTGAAAAACCTATAATAGATTTCTGTTGTTGAAATTAGAACGTATATCAACCTATGTAGATTTTTCTCAACTTCAGTACTTGAGTTTTTAGGACATAATTTTGTGACAAATGTAATTGGGCTTCATTATGTCCAGAGATTATACCCTGTTGTGACAATGTTGACTTCATCTCTTAAGCTAACAGAGGCACTAGTTTTACAGTCAAAGTAATAAAACAAAAAAGATAATCTTTGTAGGGTATCAACAATTATCTACAAAGTGGGCTCTGTAATTTGCGTGAAGGGTAATTTACTTTGACCTTAGATAAGTCTGTGTATTTTCTTTTGTTTTTTTTCTCACATTTTACGTACATAAAATATTTCGTAAATGTAAGGTATTACTTAGATTAAAGTAAAACATAGACTAAGGTAGTCCCTTAATAGAAAATTCCTCAGCCATTTTTCTCTTGTCACAGTGATAGGAACTAGGCTCTTCTTCCTTCTGTCCTTTCTTTTGTGACCCTCCCTTTTCCTTGGGGGTACTCTGTTACTGTGTCCACCCAGCAAAATAGTTCATTAGCCCTTTGAAGTGCACAGATTTTAACACATTTGGAGATATTTTGGGTTTTTTTTTTTTTTATTGAGTTGTAAGCATTTTTTTTTTTTAAAGATTTTATTTCTTTATTTGACAGACACGGTGAGAGAGGGAACACAAGCAGGGGAGAGGGTCAGAGGGAGAAGCAGGCTTCCTGCCAAGCAGGGACCCTGATGTGGGACTCGATCCCGGGACTCCAGGATCATGACTGAGCCGAAGGCAGATGCTTAACGACTGAGCCACCCAGGTGTCCCTATTTTGGATTGTTAAGGAGCTATAATCCACTCAGTACCAGCAACTGTGCTGGGGAGTTTTATTTATTTTTACATAAATATTACTTGATTATGTAATTCTCCTGCACAAAATGCCATGGTTTCCCATCTCATTTAGAAAAAGACCCATGAGCCTGACAATAGCCTGTAAGGCCTTGTAGGATTTGTCCCGCCATTGCCTCTCTGACCCCATCTCCTGGTGCATTCTTCCTCAGTTACAGTGCTGCAGACACACTGGACTCATTGCTGTTCTATGAATTTGCTAGTCCCACTTGGTTGCAGAACCTTTGAGTCTCTTGTTCCCTCTGCTTGGAACATTTTTACCACAGATAGCTGCATGACTTGTGCCCTTTCCTAGCAATTCTTTTTTCTTTTTCTTTCTTTTTTTTTTTTTTTTTTAAGATTTTATCTGTTTACCTGACAGATAGTGAAAGAGGGAACACAAGCAGGGGGAGGGGCAGGGGCAGAGGCAGAGGCAGAGGGAGAAGCAGACTCCCCTCTGAGCAGGGAGCCCGATGCTGGGCTCGATCCCAGGACCCTGGGATCATGACCTGAGCCGAAGGCAGACGCTTAACGACTGAGCCACCCAGGCACCCCTCCTGGCAACTCTTTTTTAAAATTGTGACTTCCTTCTGTTCCTGCACCCTTTTCTCCTTGCTTTATTTTTCTTCGTATCTCTTATCAACAAACACACCATATGAACTATTGTTTCTTTCTCTCTAGAAAATAAGCTCCATGTGGGCTTTTTTTTTTTTCTCTCTTCCCCACCCTTTTGACTACTGTTGTATATCCAGCACCAAGAAAATACTGGTACATAGTACTGGGTACTTAGTGCTCAGTAAATATTTGGTAAATGAGTCAATATATGTCCCAGTTTCCTGTCCCATAACTCCTTGATGTAAATAGGATTGTTACTGGATAGCTCTGCGACCCTGGGCTCAATCTTTTAACCTTGTTGGACCTCACTTTCCTCTTCCGTAATGTGACAGAATTGAACTAGATAATTTCTGAGCTCCCTACTCAACCAGCTTTGACATTCTATAAGACTACATTTTCCTCAAGAACTCAAATCCTCATAGTAGCTTTCTCTAGGTCAGGGTTTCTCAGTGGTGCACTGTTGATATTTGGGACCAGGTAATTCTTTGCTCTTGGGAGCTCTTTTGTAGGATGCTTAGTTGTATCCCTAACCTTTACCCACTAGATTCCAGTAGCACCTCTCCCAGTTGTGACAACCAAAAATGTCTCTAGACATTGCCAAATGCCCCCCGGAGGGCACAGTTGTCCCTAGTTGAGGACCCCTGCTTTAGATTTGATCCTGGTTCTTTCTTCTGGTATTTAGGCCCTGGGATTAGATCTTGTAAACGGCTCGGGCGCCCGGGTGGCTCAGTTGGTTAAGCGACTGCCTTCGGCTCAGGTCATGATCCTGGAGTCCCGGGATCAAGTCCCACATCGGGCTCCCTGCTCAGCAGGGAGTCTGCTTCTCCCTCTGACCCTCTTCCCTCTCGTGCTCTCTCTCATTCTCTCAAATAAATAAATAAAATCTCTAAAAAAAAATTAGATCTTGTAAACGGCTCAACTGTGAAGGGATCCTCTTCCTTTTCCTAAAAGCCATTTTCAACTTACTTGCCTTTAATGGTTGTCATCTAAATTCTCTCTAAACAATTCGCTGTGTGTACCCACTATTTTCCCAAAAGATCTAAAGCTACTTTTTGTTGGTGGTGATTTTGTTTTGACTTTTTTTTTTAAGATTTTATTTATTTATTAGAGAATGGGAGAGAGAGAGCATGAGAGGGGGGAGGGTCAGAGGGAGAAGCAGACTCCCTGTCGAGCAGGGAGCCCGATGTGGGGCTCGATCCCAGGACCCTGGGATCATGACCTGAGCCGAAGCCAGACGCTTAATGACTGAGCCACCCAGGCGCCCCAGAAAGATGATTTTTGAAGGTCCTTTCATTTACCTGAAATCTTGGGCCAGTTTCACAGCTTTGCTCTTTCCACCAATATGAAGAGTACACAGAAGAAATGGAAGAATGGCACAGTAAAGGCGATTCTTTATTTCTTAGGACATGCTCTCACTCAAGATCAAGCAGTCATTAAAATAATTTCCATATTTACTCAAATCTTTTGATTACTCTGTAGAGCCACAACTTGGTCATCATGCAAGTCCACCAGTATCTTACTCCTCTCTGTATGCTTGCGTTTGAACTATTCTGAGGACAATACATTTTCTGTGTTTTATGTTTGAATCTTAGATTACTCCTGATTCTAAGATAAGTGTGCCAGACTTACCCCATCCTGAGAAGGATGAGAAGCTAGAAGTACAGAAAATGTCCACAACTCAGTACAACGAGGTGGTGAACTTAGAACCTGAAAATACATTGGACCAACATTCCTTCTCTTTGCCCACGTGCCGCATCAGTGAATCTGTGAAGCAGTTAATGGAACTTGCCTATCAGACTTTACTAGAGGCAACAACCAGCAGTGATCAGTGGTAAGAGTTCTGAAAACGGCAGTGATAGGGTTACATATACATCTAAACTAAACATTTATTGTGAAAATTAGCTGGAATTCTTTGGGTTTTCTCATGCCATTAGTATTTTTTTTCCGTAGAAAAACAGGGCAGCACACAAATATATATCGATAATTCACTTTTATTTGCAATAACATGTACTTCTCACAGCGTACATTAGAAATGGAAGCATGTGTATGGATGAACAAATGGAGTTTCTTTGACATTAAAGTTGTTAATCACTCTTTTATAAAAAGCTCTTTTAATTTTTGTTTAATTTCTACTTTTATATGAGTTGAATGATGTTACATGAAAAAGCACATGTAAAGAACTTAGAATACTAACTGGAAAATGATCAGTACTCAAATGTTTATTTTATTATTACTGGTGGCCATGGTATTAGTGGTCATTATACCATCTGCTCCAGCCTGCCCTGGCCTTTTAGCTTAGCATTCATTTTACATTTTGATTATAATTATTTTACATTAATTATAATTAATTTACATTTTTGTTTTTAATGCAATAATGGTTGGAAGGCCGAAGGTAGAAGGAAAAGCATGGAATGTTCTGAAGATCTGATTTTATCCTTTCAAGATGATTTCTCTTAATCTATACTGTATTCAGGGTACCTCCAACTCTAGTCCACATTTTGTTCTGAACCTCCCTTTGCTTCATGAGCCCCTCTCCTACTCCCAGACAAAATTGAGGAGGAGATGGCAGGCTGGAGCCCACGCTGTAGAGCAGAGTGACAAAAGCCTCTTCAGTTTGAATCTGTGGGTAGCAGTTCTTTACTCCTTGTCCACACAAGAGAGAACAGTCCCAGTTAGGGCCTGACTCAACTACATTGCCTCTCAGGTAGGCTTCCAGAGTTTTAACTTTTATCTCCACATGCAAACAAACCCCGTTATTTTATTCTGCTCTAGAAAGAAAGAAAACATGTTTACCAGGATATTTCCATGACTTCAATGAATTGTGTTCACAAGCCCATCCAGTTTTAAATATAAGTAGGAAGAAAACATGTAAAAAATATATATATTCCTTAAAAAAAAAAAGTATATATCCCTTTGGTAAAATAAATTTAGGGTAACTATTATTTCACCTGAAACATACTAGACCAGAAGTTAGAGATGCAAGGCAGTATTTCCGTAATTTTTTGATAACACAGAACACTAAACAGTAGTTTTGTGTACTGCATATCTCTATGCATTCTTTCCTCCAAAAGAAATCGTTTTAAACCGGACAAACAGAAACACAACTACGTTATGACTCGCTTCCCCTTTACCAAACCTTGAATAGCAGCACGTGCAGCAAAATAAAATGAAATAATTTCATCAGGTATCATCGTAATCAAGTAGTAACAGTGTTTTGGGATATAGTAACCATGACTTGTTTTTCTAAATATTTGTGGAATTACTGTTACTTGTTCAAGGTACATAGTTTAAGATAGTCTTTTTCTAAAATTTTTTTTTTTATTTTTAAAGATTTTATTTATTTATCTGACAGAGAGAGAGACGTAGCGAGAGAGGGAACACAAGCAGGGGGAGTGGGAGAGGGAGAAGCAGGCTTCCTGCCGAGCTGGGAGCCCAACGTGGGCCTCGATCCCAGGACCCTGGGACCATGACCCGAGCCAACGGCAGATGCTTAATGACTGAACCACCCAGGCGCCCCTAGTTTAAGATAGTCTTATGTGGAAGTAAGCTGTACAGACCTTATATTTGCTCTGAGTGCATTTTAATAATAATCTTCAGGTGTTATAAGGCCAGATTTAAAGGGCAGAAAATTTTGAGGTTAGATTCTATCCTAGAAATGTTGATTCATCTCCTTGCTTTGGGGTAAGGAGGAGAAAAGGTGAAAGCTGAAAGTCAGACTGATTCTAAAAGAACCAAGTGAATGCCTTTATTGATACCTTGCCCTTTGCAGAGTGCGTCAGTGAGTAGGTGACATTTGCTTGAGGCTTAGCTCCATTTGTTACTGAAGGGATACTCTGGGTACTGGCAGAACACAAATTGATAATGGGAAAGAGGCTTTGGGTTAATGCTGCTGTTCTTAAAATTATTAATAGATCCAGGTTTTTAGAACTGCAATCTAGTTAGTAAATACTGGTTGAGAATATATTTCCATCTAGATTAAGGGTGTTTTCAGCAGTGACCAAAGCCAGGTGTTCTCTCAAACTGTAGTTTTGGTGACGACTAATGTGCGCTTAGTTTGACCTTTTTTCTCATTGCTAATGTCCGTATGCATTTCTGTTGAAACTTTTTTTTCTTCAGTGCTATTCAACTTTTCTACTCAGTGAGGAATATCTTCCATTTGTTCCATGATGTTGTGCCAACATATCACAAGTAAGTGCCACTGTTTCTGATTTCTGTATGGTACTGTATATCTAAAGTGTAAGTTGGGTTAAAACCAGTAATTTTATATTCCCACCAAAAATATCTTGGTTACTGAAATTCACAGTGAAATGCAATAAACCATTTAAGAAAAAAACATGTTGAAAGAATATTGGTTATTTATTCAAGTCTAAACATCTATGTTTTAAAATTTCCCAGGTGACTCTGATCTGTAGCCAATTTAAAAACTAGTGAATTGGAAGAGTTTAGTGCTTCATTGTCTAAGTGAGAAAGGAATTTGGCAGAAGGGCAAGCAAGTCCCTACTTGCACAGACTGGTCAGTGTTAAGTTTGGAGGGAATGTATACAGCTCTCCTAGGTTTATGTACAGAGAGTTGACACATGTCAACATCTGGGTTCCCTTGCTCTTTCTTTTCTTCTAATCACTGGGATAGGATTATAGGATCAGGTTGCACTCAGGCAGAATGGTCTCACTCTGCTTGACTGGGATGGGAGTGATGAGACTGGACCTTGTTATATATTTGTACAGGAGAGACAGTTCTTAAAGCCTAGAAGTACATTAAAAAAGAAGTAACTTTTCATCCACCTCAGCTTCAGTAACTTGTGATTTCTTTCTTTTTCCACCCCTCCTCCTGGCCTAGGGAGAACCTTCAGAAACTGCCCCAGTTGGCTGCCATTCACCACAACAACTGTATGTATATTGCTCACCACCTGCTGACACTCGGGCATCAGTTCAGATTGCGTCTTGCCCCCATTCTTTGTGATGGCACCACGACCTTTGTGGATCTTGTACCTGGCTTCAGGAGACTTGGTAACGGATACCTTCAATTTAGGAAAACATATTGATTATGCAGCTTCTCAGTGTAGTGTCTTTGTAATTTATGAATGAGGCAGCAAGAAATTAGGTGGTGGTCCTCAGCTATATTGGAAAGTGGGATAGCATTTAGTTTGCAACTGTTCCCGGTTATTTAATTTTATAAAGTGAATGCAGTCTTTGTGGAAGTATTACTTTTTCATGACATGGTTTCATGGTACATTAGAGATTCAAGCTGCATTGCTGGTGTGCAGTGAATTCACCAAATCAGAGTCCTGTCAGTAGGATGACACATAATGAGATTTGTATTGTGATAATTCTGTTAGCTTTGTCAGTAAGAGCTTACTAATGTCACTGCTTGTTCTTTTGCAAAACCTCAAGATAGCTCTCCGCTCTTCTACCTAGCTTTACTTGGGATTATTAAAAATCAAAAGAAATGAAATGTGGGATAAATCAGTATGTTTACTATAATGATATTCTAAGAAAAGCAGAGAACCTATATGATTCACTTAGCTTTTTACTTCTTGACTTTTCCCTTAGGTGGTGTAGATTTATCAGAAAAATAAGTAGCTGCTGCTTCTGAATAAGTAATGTTTCTTATCTGACCCTGGACAGACAATTGGGAAAGACTTATGATCCTGAGAGTGGGTTTGGAGGGACTGGCTAATGTATTTTAGAAGTGATTATTTCTAGTAACCTTAGAGCAGCCTTATGATGTCATCTGGCAAGCAGTTGTTTTCAAATAAGGAGAATAATGTATGATTCATGCTTGTCTCTCTCCCTCCACCCTGGAGCTGTAGTGTGCAGTTGAACAACTTTTAGAATTCTTTATTCTATTTCCCCACCATAGGGACAGAGTGTTTTTTGGCCCAAATGAGGGCACAGAAAGGAGAACTTCTGGAAAGATTATCAAGTGCTAGAAACTTTTCCAACGTGGATGACGAAGAGAATTACTCTGCAGCAAGTAAAGCAGTCCGGCAGGTGGGCAGCTCCTGTTAGCTCTGGAATTTGTACTCTTTCTCTAGATAATACCCCCTTGTGTTTTAAACAGCAAAGAATACGTAGCAGGTAATTCAGTTGAATCTCTACAACCCCCATCGGAAAATATGGGTACCTTTTACAGTCACGCTTATGACCTTTCCCTTTCCTTATCCCACCAAGCCAACAGGAAGCTATCTTTCTATCCACCCAATAACATGACTAGTTATTAGTAAGTCTGTCAGTTTGGGAAATCTGAAATATTAGCTTTTATCTCAGTGCCCCTCTCTCTCCTACACGATTTGTCATCTTCTTTCTTTTTTTTTTTTTAAATGAGCACATGGTTTTTATTTATTTTTTATTGAAGTGAAAACTAACATGCAGCTTTATATTGGTTTCAGATATACAATATAGTAAATCCACAATTCTGTACATTTCTCAGTGTGTGTGGTTTATCTTCTTGCAGTGGTTTTCCCATCCTCGGGATAAGTCTACTTTTCATCTAGCAGGGATATCACTAAGGTGACATATTCAAGAAGCTCATACTTTTGATAACTTTACCTCACCTTCCTATAATGCCTCTTTCCCCATAACCATGTGATAAATGTGAATGTGCAGAGTAGGAATTGGCAACAGTCTCTCTTTCATGTCAGCAGCTGTATTCTCCTGACAGGTACTACACCAGCTGAAGAGACTTGGAATTGTGTGGCAGGATGTCCTGCCAGTGAACATATATTGCAAGGCCATGGGGACTTTACTCAATACAGCAATTTCTGAGATCATTGGCAGAATCACTGCTCTAGAGGTAAGGGCCATTGGATGCCTCACCAGACTTGAGATGGCAGTTCTTGTCTCAAATTTTCGCTTTACTAAGAAAATGATGTTGAAATCTCATTTCTAGTCAACACAGATGGTAGAAGAAATTGCTCATGTTTTACATCTAACTCATTATACTGTTATTTTTTTCAGTTCTGTCTTAATTCTGTTTTGCTGGAGACTTGCTAATTTCTATCTTTTATACTTATATAAGAAAGTAGGATTATACTGCTTCTCCCATTAGCATCCATGGGAATTATGAAGGAGAAGGCTGGAAACTGAGTAGTCCTTAGATGTATTGTAAAGTATGAAGTCATATATTTATTTAATTTGCAAGTGAACTAAATAATTTGGTAAAGTGAAATGCAGCCTGCTGCAGGTACCACTTTTCCAGCACACTGTTGCAGTTGGGATTATATATGTGAACCTAGATGCAAGTTGCCTGGACTCCGCCAGCGGATGTCTCTAAAGCATAAATTGCCTAAATCCTTGTTTATAAAAATATCCCCTGCTTTGTAGCAAGCGGTGCAACATTCTGCTGGAGAAATGGGGCTCTTTCATGCAGGCAAACTAAATTATTGATAATCAGTTGAAACATATTTTGTGTCATTCTAGCTTGAGGAGTATTGTCAGAGAGCTGATGATATATAATGTCTGTTAAGGTGTGCTAAGTTGGTTGGAAAACATGTTGCTGTAGCTGACCCCTTGGACAGCATGCACCAAAGATCTCCCCTTTCCTGACTGCTAAGCTGGCCCAATTCTGTTCTTTTGTGTTCCCTCTCTGCAAAACCAGGACATCTCTACTGAAGATGGTGATAGATTGTATTCCTTATGCAAAACAGTGATGGACGAAGGACCCCAAGTATTTGCACCTTTGTCTGAAGAAAGCAAGAACAAGAAATACCAAGAAGAGGTTCCAGTCTATGTGCCAAAGTGGATGCCATTCAAGGAATTGATGATGATGTTACAAGCCAGCCTGCAAGAAATTGGGGATCGGTGGGTATAACCCTTTTATAGAGGGTTATCTCTTCCTCTCTTTCTCTCTCTCTGTATCTATCTCCAAAGATGGAAAGTATTAGTGCCATTGATAGTAATGCTTTTCTCATTTTCTTAATTTTGCTCAGGAAAGAGTTTCATATTGAGTTGCAGTAGTTGGGGTCTTTGCATGGTCTGTAATAGTGTAGATCTCATTACCACTTTCCTGTATTTGATAGCATAAAGACTTCTTGTTTCATTTTATTTTGGTCTTGAACATGTCGTTTTGGCAGCCTGTACCAATGATCTTACATTTGTAAGAAGGACAACCTTCTGACATCTGGATGGAAATTGTTGCCCGTTTTAACCAACAGTGGATACATTTTAAGGTTGATTTTGATTTGTTAACAGAGAAGTGACTTTTATTTGTATGGAATATTCAGCATCAAACCACTGTTTGATTGACCAGCAATTCTTCTGCAGGGAATACAGTGGCTTTAGAGATTAAGCATCATACACATAGAGAGGATTCATCTTTTCTTAAGTAAAGTGAATGATGTTTTTCCGCGACACCAGAGACCATCAGTTAACGTTGCTGTGCGCAGTAAATGTATGCTTTATTGTATCATACTTGGTGTGCAGAGGTCATTGATGCTGCACAAAAGAGAATAGGTATGGGTTAGTTACACATTCGTGGGTGCTTTGATTATTGTCTTGGTAAATTACTAATGAGCATGCATACTTTGCGTAGGGAACCCCTGAGTAGGCCTTAAGGTCCATCTCCATCCTTATAGCTCCTTGTCTGCCTGTTTTAGTTTGGTTTATTAGTTTATTACAGATGCTGCAGTGTATTAGACCAGTCATCCCAGATGTGTCTGAGCTGTTCTCAGCATGTGTTGTCCATCCTAAAACAATGAAAATGAGATATGTGCTTGAAAAAAATCACATCAAAATACTTCCAACTCTATTAGTACAAAGTTTGATTTATTTGTTATTTATAAGTCCTTAGTGGGTAATGGGATGTCTTTAGGTAAGACTCCAGAGAGCAGCAAAGAAATTTTCTTTCTGCTGTTAAAGGACCCTGCTGCAGCCTAATAATCGTTAATTCTTTGTTGTGAGAACAATCACAGTACTGGTGTATCTTAGCTTCTTGTTTTTTGCCTAGGAAGAATTTTTCTCCTAGAGATTTCAGTAAACCTAAGGATAGTAACTAATTGGGAAATTTTTTACTGAAGAAACTACCTCCACTCATGTAGTTTAAATGTTTTAACATTATAAAATATACATACGAAGGAATACAGTATATATATGTGTGTGTATATACATATATATACATATATACACACACAACATATTTACATATTTACAATTTAAAGAAAATAAGTAAAATGTTTGTGTACCCATTACCTAATTTAAGAAAAATATTACCAATACTGTGAAGACTCCTGTGTGCCCCTCTCCAGACAGTTCTCACCACAGGCAGTCACTATCTTGAATTTTGTGTTAATTATTTCCTTTCCTTTCTTTATAGTTTTGCCCCAGTTGCACATATCCCTGAACAATATAGTTTAGACTTGCTTATGTTTGAACTTTCTATAAATGGAGTCTTCTGTAACTTCTTATGTTCAATAGTCTGTTTTTGAAATTCACTCATGATAGTATGCAGAGCTATAGTTTTCAGTGCTGTATCATATTCTCTTGTACAGATGTTTCATTGGTTATTTATCCTGTTGCCTCACAGTTTCACTGGTATTTGCTATTCTGAGACTCTGAAATTTTTGCTAGTTCATGTGAAATGGTAGTTCATTGTCACTGTAATTTATATTTCCCTAAATTCTAATGATGTTGAGAATCTTTTTATTGATGATTTATTTTCCTTCTATTGTAAAATTCCTGTTCATGGTTTTTGCCTTTATTCTACGGGGTTGTTTGTGATTTCATTATTGATTAATGGGAGTTCGCTGTGTATTTTTTATACCAGTTCTTTGTTCGTTAAAGTTTGTTGCCTGTGGCTCATTTTTAAAAAAAATAGTTACTGATCCCAAGACTCCATATAACCATATGAGGATGTGGCCATAATTCTCAGGTTCAAACAGGACTATAGAAGGAGGGGGAACAGTCTTATCTCCTAACCTGGTCTCTTCATCTGACTGTGCTGTTACCAAAATGCCTCGGAGAAGCAGAAATTAAAGAGATTGAGTGGTAGAGCCATCGAGAGGGGGAAGGATGCCAGGATTTGTTTTACTTCCGTTTAAGACAAATAAGCATTTGGGAACAAAGAAGCAGTTTTAAAATCTTGCTTATACAGAGACATAAGAGGAAATCGAATTTTATCTTTTATTTTGCAGGTGGGCAGATGGAAAAGGGCCCTTGGCAGCTGCATTCTCTTCCAGTGAAGTAAAAGCTTTAATTCGTGCCTTGTTCCAGAACACAGAAAGAAGAGCAGCTGCCCTTGCTAAGATTAAATAGCTGTGTCTTCCTAAGAAAGCCATGTCTTGACTGTGTGGATTCCTCTCTTGGCATAATTACTGCTTTAAAGACTAATTGGAATCATCCGTTAGTTTCGGTGAACCAGGATATCATGGAAGTCTGACTTCACCTAAGAACACCTTATCTTCTGGCTTTTATGAGGCTTTGTTGAGGAACGGGATGTTAAGATAAGCTGTCAAGTGAAGCACCTCAATTTGTTGACTTTCTAGCCATCCTCCCTTGATAAGAAACTGTAGGGTAGCATTATTTCATGTCGCTTCTGGGCCTTCTGGGAACTGTATCCATTGTAGATGTAGGCCGTGGCCTTGGATCAAGGAATCCAGGGGATTCCAAGAGTCAGGGAGAAGAATTTGTGAGCAAATGGAAGATATATTTTGGGGGGGGGGGGGTAGGGGAACCGTATTTGTCCTTGCCAGAATTAAGAAGACTTCCTTTAATATTTCTTTCCAATAAATAATGCTTTTCAGAGTTAAGGGTGACTGTCTTTAATAACACGGGAGCTTTGACAAAAGAGACCAATGAGTTTTCTGGTCTTCTGTGCTATTCTCTTTACTGACATTTATGACCCTCACAGAGGACTCACTTGTCGCCGTCTTTTTTCATAACCCTCTGGTAATTTCTAGGAGTCCTACAACTTCCTTTCAGTTTACATTTTTGGTGCTTTTTGCTATTTCAACTAAATTCTGTTTTCTTGGTTGGAATTTTTTTTTCACCTTCTTAAACTCCACTGTTTCTGTACCTTATCAAATGGCAAAGGTTTTAAATTGATCACGTTCCTTCGGCACATATGTATACCCCGAGATGCTAACTCTGGGCTCTGTAGCCTAATCCTTTATTTGCTGGACATAGGTAATTCTTCAGCTCAACTTAATCTGGTTTTAACTCTTTTCAGCCATTGGAGGTATGCGTTATGTCTAGGTTATCCTGGACCTCTGTAGGACTCTTCATACTGAAATAAGGTTTCCTCTCACGAAAAGAGAGTAAAGGGTGTGATTTTTAGATGCTCCAGGCAGATCCAGCCTGGAAGAAGTTTTCAGTACAGTGGGCATGCTTCCTTAGGCTTAACCCCTTGATTCCTGGCACACAAGAACAATGATTTTTCCTTCTGTCTTCAAGTGTTCTGCCTTACCCCTCAGTTCTGGTCCAGCCCCTACCTACTCATTCCGGTTGTTTAGTGTTTCTTTTACCTACTATAGGGGTCGTAGAATAACAAAGAAGGCCGTTTTTGTTTTTAATAACAGAACTCAGCTGTGGTTAATGATAAGCTCTTTGCCTATACTGAGCATGTCCTACAATGAGAACTCACAGAAAAAAGAACTGCCTGAACCAACTTTGTTTTTTGAGAACAAAGGAGTTGTCTCTCTTGAGAGAGGAAGGAGCCATTTTCGCGGGTGAAGAGAATACCTGTTTTTGAAAATTCGCACAATTTCAGGTAGCATTCTTCTCAGCAATTGAGAGAATGGGGAACTAAGGACAGAACTGAAATAAATGCATCACAGGACTATTACACCGAATAGCAGATTTCTTTTGTTCATAGAAGCTATTCCTGTTGCTTGACAGGTACAGCAATTTGGGGGTGGGATCTCTTGTAACTGAAAAGCACACTTCGCATTCTTTCCCTCCCCTCAGTAGCACAGAAAATTGCATTACAGTTCTTCTGAGGCTGTGTCGACTCCGTCTCTCAGGACTGTTTCCCCTAATGAACAGTTTGAACACCATGGCGCTTGGAGCAGGCACACTGCGTCGTCTTCTCTGGCCAGGGCAGTGGATAGCTGATGATCAGGTGGATGTTCGTTTTGGTCAGAGATGAGCCATCTGATTGAGCACGTGGGAGTTGGGTTTGTCTGGAAGCTCTTACAGGGACCTTGAAGGTACCTGTTCTGATTGGGAACCTGAGTTGGAATGGGAATGGAACCTGCTTTTTAGAGCATACAGATTATGGGAGAAAGGGAACTTTCAGAGGACTCATTTAGTGGCTCTGGGGGCCAACTAGAAAAAACCTCTTTCCAAATAACCAGAACTATACGAATGATGCTAAGAATGAAATTCAAGAAGGTTCCCCACGCTTTTAGGAGAAAGGAGAGTTTTTGTTAAAAATGCGAGACTGCAAACAACTTGAATCTACTTGATAGTGACTTCTGTCACTATGTGGATCCTAGATTGTTGGTGATTTTCCTCCTGATTTTCCACGGTCAGTTTTGCACGAGGATTTCTCTCTAAAATGGAGATCCTCCAGATGGCACTCTTACCTCAGGCCTGGGAGCATCACAAAGCATGTAGGTCTGGTCTGTGGAAATTTTGCCCTGGGTGTGTATGCTGCCCTGGGTCAGCCCATTGGAAGATCATTCAGACTTTGAACAGCAACCTTACTAACTAACCTGCAAAATGTTGCTGAACAATCACTTGTGAATAGATGAAACAGTATTTTCTTTGATCAATAACATTGTTACCGAGGGTGTGGATAGTCTAGTTCCCACACTTGCAAATACTTATGCTATCACTTAAGGCAATGCTTCCTGGCCTTTGGTGGGGTTTCGTTCTGTTGTTTGATTTCTCAAGATTTTGTCTATCTTCTGAAAGTTCTGAGTGGTACGTGTACACGCACGCACACACACGCACGCACACAGGATAGTTTTGTTATAAGAAAACTGTCCCAGAGAAGTTTGCCCAAGTTCCACAGCTAGTTTGTAGCATGGATAAGTGAAGCTGTGTATAGGAGTAACTTCTTGGAGAAGGGGATGTAACTATAAATGCAGGAAGGGTTAAAGCTATTGGAAATTGCCTCACATAACAAAAAGTGGTGGCACAAAGTAGTCTTTTAAAATTGGGTTTTGATGCCCACATTCTTCCTAATCATTGACCTGATCATTGGATTTGTGATGACTTCCTCCTTAAAAATAGTCATTGTCCTAAAGCCTAACATTTCCTAAAAGCGACAAAGCCCCTCATTTTGAGTTCTTCTATTATCATATGGCTTAGACAGAATTCCTGCCTTTGTCACAAGGAGTTTGGTTTAAGGATTTTGGGATGTCACATGACATAACTGGGGACAGCCTTAGATGTCTCAAAACCAAGTTATGAAATCTCTGCCTAGAGGTTGGGAGGAGGGCAGTAATTCTGACGAGCTATGTATAAGTTCTGCACTCCTCCTCAGAAATCAGTTGCCCTAGATTTCTTGTTTAGTGTGAAAGACTGGGGTGGGAGAAAACTGGTACCACGACCACAGACACCTACCCCTGCCTTGTCTCAGCCTTCCATGCAGTTCTAAAACTTCCTGCATTCATCCCACTTACGTTTATTGGGTGCCCAGACTTGCCCTAGTCATTGAACAACCTCCCCCCGCAACTCAGAACAAAAATTCCTGTCCCTCTGGTGATTACATTCCAGTGACGAAGACAGGTAATAGACATAAAGTAAGTAGATTAGGTAGTATGTTTGAAGATTTTTAAACTTCACTATGGGAAAAATAATTGTAGAGTGATAAATGTGAACTCCACCGGAGTTCCAGAGAAAGGAGAAAAGGGGAGGGAGCTGTCATTCTAAATAGGATAGTCAGAGTACATCTCCGTGTTCGAGCAAGCTATGCGGCTACCTGGGTGTGGGTAATTCTGAGCAGAGAGACCAGCCCTTGCAAAACCCTAGGATGGGGGGAGTGTGCCTTGTGAACTCAAGAAATAGCAGAGAGTGAGGGAGAGAGTAGGAGGAAGGGAGGTTAGAGAAGTAACAGGAGAAGATACGATTGTGTACGCCATCATAAGGATTTTGTTTTATTTTGTTTCTTTTTAACTCTGAGTACATAGGAAAGCTTTAGTAGCTTCAAAAGAAAGGGTGGGGGGGAGCATATATAAAAGTATAGAAAATAGGGGCGCCTGAGTGGCTCAGTCGTTAAGCATCTGCTCAGGTCATGATCCCAGGGTCCAGGGATTGAGCCCCGCATCCGTCTCCCTCTCCCACTCCCCCTGCTTGTGTTCCTCCCATCTTCAACATTTATGATCATACAGGCAATGTAACAGCTGTGATCCTCTGTACCCCCTCTCCATCCTCCTTGCTCCCACAAACACACTGGTTGTTGAAGCAAATGCCAGACAGCATATAATTTCAAACCCAGGGCTCATTCCTGTATAAAGTCTGAATTTTGTTTCCTTTGAAGCTTTGTCTGTTAGCATCCTTCTTTCAGCTCTCATCATTCCCCCTCTCTCTGCGGGCCTCCCCCCCCCCCCATTTCCCCAACCTTACTTCTCCACGCAGGCTCATCCTGTTCCACTCTAACTCCCATTCCCAGAACACCGGGTATGAGCTCACAAACACCGAACCACACTTGACAGCTGACTCATCCCACCACTTCCCCTTCGAGTCCTCTCTGCCCCAGCCGCTTGCTCTAGCTACTCCAATCCCATAGTTTCTGGGTGTTCTAAAGGTGCCCAGTAAAGATTTTCCTCTTGTTGATTGTTTCATCAGAGGACAAACTCTGCCCTCTTAAAAACAGGTTTTCCTGGGTTTCCTTCAGAGAGAATCCAGTAGACATGATGACCTAGCTCCAGCTGGTGGGTCCGAGGGCTGGCTATTGGTTGGCGTCTGGGACTGGCTTGGTTCAAGGCTGGGCAGCCCCCTTTCCTAAGGTCTGTCTGGGGGGCGGGGAGTGGTATGGGGTGTGGAGCAGCCACTACCTGGCTTCTGTCTCCCATTCCCATTTCTCTGACTTTAGAAATGCTGCTTTAAAAGAACAGTAATTGTTTTCATTTGCATGAAGGGCTTTATTTATGCTTGATTAACATGCACGATGATAAAAGTTTTGCGTAACCTTAAGTATGTAGGATTAACCCTGTTATCAATTTCATTGCATTTCAATACCAAGCTCTGTTCCTAAATGCAAAGTCTAGGTAGTTTGCCGTATCTACGGCACGAAGATGGTTACATGTCCACCTTTGGCTCAGGTCATGATCCCAGGGTCCTGGGATCAAGCCCCACATTGGCTCTCTGCCAATGTTAATAATAACATTATTATTACTTAAAACTAAAAAATTAGGACTTGTTTACCAACCATCTGTTCAGTAATGTGTCCTAGGATCTTTTGTAAAATTAACTTTGACTACGTTGGTCTGAAGGACCAGTAGATCTTTTGTCCCCTTTTTCAAAGTCGGGGAATCTGCTCATGCTCACAAATAGCACAGGTTTGTGATTACATGTGCAGTTTCTTGTATTAAGTCCCGTAAGTCCCATGGGATAGAATTCATCTGAGCTTATTTCAAGCCCAGTTTTTCTTTTTCTGTCTTTTCACCCACCTCGGGCTTCATTTTCCTCCCGACTATGTTTTTATTCTATCCTTTCCAGGCCAAAGAGAATTCTCCTTGCTAGGGGATATGGAAGCACAACCGTGTTGGAGTTGTTCAGCTTGCTCTCTGTTGGTTTTTAATGTCACCCTTTCGGCTCCCAGCAGAGCCGAGTTCTTTCTGCTCCTCCCCTTCGCCGACTACACTCCTTCCCGCCTCCCCCCCCAGATTCCTTGAGATAATGTTTTTCTTAAACTTCAGCTCATTCTGGACTTTGATCTTCCTGACACGATTTTCCTCTGTCCTGGCCATTCGGCTATTTTAGCATATGAAGGGCCCCTTTATTTTTTGCTGTTTTTGTTGTTGTTTTGTAGAACTCATCCCTGGTTTCCATTTGCAGCCACATTGCTGTTTTTGTATGAAAGCAGCGAATTTTTTTATATTGTCAGATTTTCAGTTTTGAACTTCCCCTCCCCCCACTTTCATCCATAGTGTGATGTCTTTCTTTTAAAGTCTACGGCCATGAAGTATGCTTCTGTGGTCTTTGAAATATGCTTTCCTAAAGCCAGGGCCTGTGTCTAGGCCACATCATTTCTTCCTTGCCTGTTGTGAAATTCGCAATTGTTCTCTAACAGGTATTTTGGATAAAAAGTTCCCCTTTTTGCTTCTTTGACTTTCTGAAAGCAATTATTAGCAAGGCTACTAGTTAACACTGGTTTTTAGCGGAGTGGGGCTTCTAGTGGGCTTACAAAGTGCTGAAATCCCCTACAGCTCTGTATCAACTTCCTTGGTTCATTTTAGAAAAATACCAGCTGCCTTGTCCATCTAGCTGGGTGGCGCTGTAGTACATGCACACGGCAATATTACTTTTTTTAATAAAGATTTTATTTGTTTTTTTATAAAGATTTTATTTATTTGACAGAGACAGAGTATAAGCAGCAGAGTGGCAGGCAGAGGGAGAAGCAGGCTCCCTGCGGAGCAGAGAGCCAATGTGGGGCTTGATCCCAGGACCCTGGGATCATGACCTGAGCCAAAGGTGGACGTGTAACCAACTGAGCCACCCAGGTGCTTCATACTTCTGATTCTTTTTCTGTTTCCCTTTACCTTCTGTGCCTGGTTGCTTCACATTCACTTTATCGACCTGTAACCTTTTCACTCGGGGTCCCTGAGAACTCCATAGAATCTTAACTTTCTGGCTTTTGTTTGTCTCTTAGTAATTTCTGCCAGCAAAGCAGTAAGAAGGAAAGAGTGGTTCGGTTAGAGGAGAAGCAATTTGCTTTTCATAAAGGCAAACTCACAGTCTCATTAAGAAAACAATATTATTCTTCCATGAAGCAAAGATAGTAAACACCTTTTTAAATTTGCACTGAACTATATTTTGCCTTGGAGTTTGCTTTACAGTAGAAGAAAGGAACAACCGAGAAAGCCTCTAGTCTTAGTTTTTCTGGCTTTTTGTTTCATCTTATCTTGGGGAAGATTAGTGAGAACTGTGGATGAGTACATGGGGATAAAAGGGAAGGGAAGAAAGACTGAAAGGGACTTCATTCTGGTCCTTTGGCAGATCTTCTTGGGGACCAGCTGGTCTGGCTAGACTTGGGAGGAAGGAAGGGCAGCAGAAGGGGCATGGTTGGAGGGTGGCTGTGGGGTCACACTGACCTGGGTTAACCCAAGTCTGCGTTTCTTTAGCTCTGTGACCTTGCACAAGCTGTTGATCTCTCTGACTCAGAATCTTCATTTGTAAAGTAGGAATAATAATGTGACTGAGCTCATGGGCTCGCTAAGAGGATTGAGATAATCTATGTCAAACACACAGCACAGGGATCATAGACCTGTTAATGCCAGTGTTCAATGCACACAATATAGGGGTTAATTATGTAGGCAGTTCCTCAACTAAACTGGAACTCCTCTGAGGGCAAGAATGGTGTCTAATACCTTTCTTGATATGGAGCCGGGCAGAGTAAGCTTAATGGATAATCACGAGTGGTTTGACGTCAGCCCCACACAATGGGACATGGTGGCCCACATAAAGAGAGAAAGGGGCACTTTTGCCATGTGAGCTGGAGTGTCCTTGTAAGTAACTCATGAGGACTGTAACATGGGAAAGGGTTGATTTTGGGTTCCAGGGGGACTTCTTCCCTAGGCTGTGTGTGGAAATTTGTATTTATGTGTATAGGTTTAAAAACCTGTTTGTTTAGAATTTATACCACCGAGAGACACAAATTACCTTCAGTTCTTGTTATCAGGAGTCCTCAGCATTAACTGAAGGCCTGACAGGGTCCCTGAAACATTGCCAAATTCTGCAAGGCTCCTGGACTGGCCAAGATCAAACCATCCTAGTGCACTTGGAGTTTAGCATATGTGGTTTATGTTCTAGTTCTTTGAAAGTTGGTCTTCAACTTTGATTGGGCAACTTTTAAATAGAGTAAGCAGTTAACCCAAACAGTCAATTTGCCAACCATTCTGGACAAATAGGGCTTTATTATATGAACTTATTACTACAACCAGAAGGGGTTTTCCATTCAGTTTTATTACAATGATGATTATCTTTGGGTGGAGGTGGGAGGATTTAAGTAACAAGGTTTTTGTTTTGTTTTGTTCTGTTTTTTTTTTAAAGCAGGCAACAACAACAAAAATTTTTTTCGAGGTCTATATGTCTGTCTCCAGAAATGAACATGAGAGGGAGTGATGAGGGAGGACTTGGGGGCTGCCGAGCAAACTCCCCTTCTGTTCCAAGTCTGGCAGGAGAAATGAAAGAGGGGGACTAAGGAGCAGAAAGCTGAAGTGTTTAGTCAGAGGGACAGAGAGAAAGAGCAAGTGTGCAATAAATTCAGTGGGGCAGAAGGAACCGAGATGGGAAGCATTCATCATAACGTTGACAGAATCCCGTAGGGGGCTTGGTAATAATCAGGGTCATGTGCACTTTGTAGTAATTTTACAAAAGTGACTCGTGATCACTCCCATCAGTATTTGCTGGGTAGTCAGAATTTACATTGGCGTCTGTGCCTAATTGCTGAGGGGCCATGTGCAACCGGGGTCTGTATAAGCCAAAGACTGTTTTCACATTTAATCCTAAAAACCACTCCTTTGAGGAAGATATTATTATCCTGATTTTACAGAGAGGAATCAAGGCGCGGAGAGGTTAAGTCTTGCCTAAGGGCACATAGTGGGTACTACAAAGTCAGGGGCCCAGCCCAGGTTTGTTTGAGTCCAGAGCTGCTGTTCTTTTTAGTGTTCTCATGAAAAGTCCTTCTTACTCAGGGGTCTTCCTGCCTCTCAGATGTCTCCAGATGTATTAGTTGGCCAGAGCTGCTATAACAGAGTACCAGAAATGGGGTGGCTTTAAACAGTAGAAATGTACTGTCACAGTTCTGGAGGCTGGAAATCCAAAATCAAGGTGTTGGCTGGACTGGTACATATTGAGGGCTGTGGGGGCAGGCCCTGTCTCGGGCCTCCCCCGTTGGCTTGCAGATGGTCATCTTCTGTCTGTGTCTCTTTGTATCACCTTCCATCTATGTGTCTCTGTTCAAATTTCCCCCATTTTTAAGGATACCAGTCATATTGGATTAGGGCCCATCTTAATGACCTTCTTTTATCTTGATTACCTCTGTAAAGACCCTATCTCTAAGGAAGGTCACATTTTGAGTTAAGACTTCAACATATGTATTTGGGTAAGGGGGACCCACAATTCACCTGCTAGCATGAGACACATCTACAGGTCACACACTCTGGCAGCTGAGCTCCTTGCACTTTGTTGACAGGACTTTTCCTATTGCCCATCACTGTCTGTGTCTGTTTTATTTAATCTGTTAACTAACAGCCATGAGCGTAGTCACCTTTTAAGTGGGCCTGCTCACTGGAGTGAGTTTCAGGTCAATAAGGCATTCAGTGGGCTCTAATTTAATTAGTCCAGTTACGGTGACAGCTGCTTTGTAACCCTGGTTCACAGACTGGCAGAGGACAGAGACGAGATGGGCAGAGCTCATTGTTGTTTCCACGCAGCCCCGATGCAGCCCCGGGCCCTAGGAACTTTGCTCCTGTTCTGGCAGGAAAAGCGAGGGAAGCTGAAGGGGCATTTGGGGCTCTCTACCCTGGATGTATCTTTTAAAATTAAATGGGAACCAGAACAAAAAGGCAAGACCCCACAGTTTCATTCCCCTCTTTCCTCATCTTGCCATATAGCAAGTCAGTTCGCACATAACTTAAAGTCTTCCCGAAAATCTCCTCCACTGCGGAACCTGCCTGGGCTGGTGCTGGATTTGTCAGCTGCTTCCATCCTTCTCCCCACATCCAAGCTGACATGGTTCCTCAAACCTCTCCCCGTTTCCCCCACCTCAGCCCCAGTCTTAGACTTGCCTCTTGCTCTGAGGGGCCCTGACCTTGTCAGTCTCTCACTGGCCTTCCCCGATCTGTGGGGGGCAGGGCAGCCCTGGAGACGGGGAGACAGCTCTGGATGCAAAATCAGAAGACACGATTTTCTTCTTGCTCCCATCACTTGGCCCAGCCATGTGAACTTGGGCAAACCATTTAGCTCCTCTGCTCTCTAAGTGTGATCACTTACCAAATGGAGAAGTCTCTGTCTTGCCCACCTTCCAGGATGGTCGCGAAGAGGGAATAAACTTAAAGGAGCTGCCCCTACACAAGCCAATGTGAAAACTCTCACTTTGGTTACGTTGTATTTACTGTACAGTGTATTTCCGAGGTCATGATGCGGTCTGTGTTCTGTATGTGTTGTGTCGGAGCTGGACTGGATGCTGAGAAAGCAGAGAACTCTGGGTAGTGCCCCACCCACCCTGCACAGCTTGCAGTCAGGCAGGAAGGGGCTTCGGATGATTGATGAAGGCCAGTCTTGGAGAAGAAAGGAAAGATCGGTGGGTGACAAAGTGGGTGTCCAAGCAGGTTTCACATGGAGAGAGGGACTTATTTTCTGAGTCACAGTCTGATCAGTCGTTAAACATTGATTTAAAGTGTCAGATGGCTATTGCTGAACTAGAGCAGATGTTTGGGAAGTTATTTTTAATCAACCCCATGATTGATATTTTTCGCTACTCCTTTTTGTCTCAATTAAAGCAGATGAAAAATGTCCTTTGTGTCCAGTAGTGACACCACCGACTCACCATGTGGGGAATTCTCACAGTCCAGATCTGGCTGAGTGTTCCACAAACATAAGTCTTCAGATAGAAATTTGAATGGCTCCCAAAGTAAATGGCTTTTAAACAAAGTTTGAAAAAAAGTCGTTGCTTAACAAAATGAGCAATTTGGGGGGGGTATTTTATTTATAGTATGTAAATTACAAACTTCATATTTTATGAGATTGAGAAATCCAGAAACAATGGATGGATCTTTGTAGGCTTAGAAATCATTTCCTAGGGGCGCCTGGGTGGCTCAGTTGTTAAGCGTCTGCCTTCGGCTTGGGTCATGATCCCAGGGTCTGGCGATCAAGCCCCGCATCGGGCTCCCTGCTCGGTGGGGGGCTTGCTTCTCCCTCTGCCACTCCCCCTGCTTGTGTTCCCTCTCTCGCTGTGTCTCTCTCTGTCAAATAAATAAAATCTTTAAAAAAAAAAAAATAAAGTCTATTTTGGGCGCCTGGGTGGCTCAGTCGTTAAGCGTCTGCGTTCGGCTCAGGTCATGGTCCCCGGGTCCTGGGATTGACTCCCGCATCGGGCTCCCTGCTCCGGGGGAAGCCTGCTCTCCCTCTCCCACTCCCCCTGTTTGTGTTCCCTCTCTCGCTGTCTCTCTCTCTGCCAAATATATAAATAAATAAATCTTTAAAAAAAATAAATCATTTCCTAGAATACAACTTGGGTAACTTTTTGTCTGAATGTTTGAACAAGGCAGGCCTTGTTTCCCTAGCCTCTTGGGAATGCGTGCTCCTGTGTGGGGAGGAGAGAGCCGGCCGCTTTGTCCGTCCTTCCCACTTTTTATGGCTGCCACGGTGGCTGATGCAGGGGGAGTTCAGGGCAGGACAGAAGGGGGCTAATTTTTTTTTTTTAAATTTGAGGACTATGATGTGCTGGTTACTGGGTAAAGTGCTAGGAATAACTCTATTTATTCAGGCATACCTTGTTTTATTGCACTTCGCTTTATTGTGATTTGCAGATACTGTGTTTTGTTTTGTTTTTTACACATTAAAGGTTTGTGGCGACCCCCCCATCGAGCAAGTCAAAAATGACACCATTTTTCCACAGCATTTGCTCACTTCTTGTTTCGGTGTCACATTTTGGTAATTCTTGCAATATTTCAAATTTTTTTATTAGTAGTATATTTGTTAGGGTGATCTACGATCAGTGCTTAACAGCTTGCTGAAAGCTCAGTTGATAGCGTTTTTTAGCAGTATTTTTTAAATTAAGGTGTATGCATTATTTTTTAGACATAATGCTATCATTGTACACTTAATGGACTACAGTAGAGTGTGAACATAACTTTTATATGCACCGGGAAACCAAAAAATTCACTTGACTCACTTTATTGTGATATTTGCTTTATTGCTATGGCCTAGACCTGAACCAGCAATATCTCCAAGGTACTCTGGTACGAAAAGAAGCTGCTAATTCTGGATTTGGGGGATTAGGCGAGATGTTTGGTGATGGGTTGGCAGTTGAATTATATCGTGAAGCACCTGCAATTTCCTCTTTATGAAAAATGAGTGAAGGACATTCTAGGCTGTGAGCACAGTCTAAGTGAAGAGTGGGAGCGAAGGTCTACTTGAGGAATATTCTAGGACTTTGACTGTAGTCAAGAGTAGAGTACAGCAGGAGAAATGATGCAATGCAACACAAGGCCGAAAAGATTAGTTTGAGACTAGATCATGATGTGCATTGAATAGTTAGACTTAAAGAATTTGAATTTGACCCTGAGGGGAATGGGGAGTTAGTGAAGGTTTATATAAGGAGCAGAGTGGCCTGGTTTGACCTTTGTTTTTGGGAGGAACCCTGGTAGCCGCATGGAAGATGGGTTGTGTGGGGTTGAGAAGGAAGGCAGGGAGATTGTTTAAAAAGCAAGAGATAATAGGAGTCTGAACTAAGGTGGGGGTGGGGAGTGGCGGGTAGAACTTTCCTGACTGGACAGGATGGTGGAGCAGAGGTATAAAACAGACTGGCACCTCTTGATTGATTGCTTCAACAAAACTTTACTGGGCACTTACCACGTGCCAGACACTGTGTGCAGCTGAACGGACAGAGATGAAGGGACAGTGTCCCTGGTCTTGAGGACTTACGACCAGTTAGCCCTCAACCATGTCCCACATGCGTGTGATTCATGAGCTACTAGTGCAGGGGCTGTTGGGGGAAGGTAGAGGGACATTTAACTTGGGTCTTAAAGGATGGTGGCAGGCTTATTATGTCCCTGAGCTGCTTTTTAAAAATGGTCGTCATGGGGCTCCTGGGTGGCTCAGTCGGTTAAGCGTCTGCCTTTGGCTCAGGTCATGATCCAGTCCTCGGATCAGCCCTGCGTTGGGCATCCTGCTCAGTGGGGAGTCTGCTTCTCCCTCTCCCTCTGCAGCCCCCCCACCTCCCGCTCATGCTCTCTCTTCCTCTCTCTTTTTCTCAAATAAATAAATAAAATCTTTAAAAATGGCTGTATGGTTCTGGGGATAAGGACCGACATTTACCTTAGCTCTAAAGGCTCTGCCTACTCTGGTCCACCCACTGTCCCAGCTTCCACTCACATCATCTCCATTCTGCTCTCTGGCTTTCACTTCTGATAGTCCCTGGGTGTCAGCAGACTCTTCTGCCACAGAGAATTTTCCCGTTGTCTTTGCCTGGAGCACTCTCACATCTCCCAGATCCCATCTGAATCATCTCTTCCTTAGAGATGTCTTTCCTGAGTCTTCAGACTCAGTCATGTCTCTCTGTTACATGCTTTCATTAGTACCTTGTACCTCTCTCTCATAGTACTTTTTTCAGAACTCTAAGTGTGCATGTTATGTGGTCCTTTGATTCATATGTGTCTCCTCCCACTAAATGGTAAGCTCTTTAGGGCACAAATTGTGTCTGGTTTTGCTCAGCATTGTTATCTTCAGTATTTGCACAGTGCCTGGCACATAGTACACTCTCAGTGAATGCATATTGGCTGATTGATGGGCTAAAATCATTAATTAAAGGAGGAAGGGCATTTCAGGAATGAGGAGCAACATGAACAAAGGTGCAATGGTTTATTCTGGGGATATTCTAGAAACAACCAGTGACTGGCTTATGGGAGGGAGGTTAAAGGGGAGGAAAAACAATGAGGCTAGAAAAGTATGTTGGGTAAACTTGGGAAAAAACCTGTACCATGCTAAGGACACCCTGGGTGCGAGTTAGGTGCACCCATTACACCTCGTTCTTCCCCCATCAGAGATTGCATTCTAATTGTTGGCTTGATAGAACGAGCCTATGAGCTCCTTGAGGGCAGGGGCTGTGCCTGACTTATTCACTGATGTAACTCCAGAATCTAGGAAAGTGCCTGGCATTTGGTAGGAACCTACAAAACACTTGTTGAGTGAATGAATGAGCAAATGAATCGATGCTTTTATCATGGGAGCTACAGTGAGTTATGGAAGGTTTTTTTTTTTTTTTAAGTTTTTCTTTATTTCTTTGTCAGAGAGAGAGAGAGCACAAGCAGGGGGAGTGGCAGGCAGAGGGAGAAGCAGGCTCCCCGCTGAGCAAGGAGCCTGATGCAGGACTCAATCCCAGGACCCCAGGATCCTGACCTGAGCTGAAGGCCGCCACTTAACCGACTGAGGCACCCAGGCATCCCTGGAATGTTTTTAAATATTTTTAGTTTTGCTCTAGGAAATGTTACTTTGGCAGCAGGGTACAAAAGAGGAGGGTCCATTTTCACTTATTTTATCCTTCTGTATTGATAGTTGAGCAGTGAAGGAAGAGTGAAGATACACATACTGATTAGAATGGAATAGACTAGGGGCAGCTGTTACAGTAATTCTGGGGAAGACGCTGGTGGATGTTTAGGGTGCTGGAAGAAGGGGTAGATTTGAGAGCTGTCCTATCTGCATGACTGGGTGGAAGGTCAGGAGTTGGGAGCAGGCAAAGATGACCCCAAGATATTCAAGATTTCTATTTGCCAAGGAAGGGTCAAACTTCTTGCCAGTGAGGTCTTGCTGGGGAGAAGAAGGGGGAGGGAAAGGAGAAGATGGAGTGGGGGCCATCTCTAGGCCCTTCAGAGGAGGGTGCCCTCCACACTTGCTTAGGCATCCCCTATTTTAGATTTTGGTCAGAATAAGACAGAAGAGAGTACTCAGACAGCAGTATGCTAATGAATAAGCAACTGATTACCACATGAGACCACATAGCTATTCTTTTCCTTCTAAATACACTTTTATCCATTTCTTTGTATTACAAGCAAGCAAAATGGCAACAGACAGTCATTTCTTCACTGCCTATTAAGACGCAGTAATGGTCTGGAATAAGTTAACTGGATCTCGCATTTTCCCAATTTTTACTCATTTAGCTTCTCTGTTATTAGACTTAGGAATCATTAATTTCTTCACTGAGAAAACCACTCTCCAGAGGGCTGGTTGGAAGGAGGTATGTGGTTGGGTCTCATTAGGCTGTGGGATGGCATTAGAGGGTCTGATGGCTTGAATTAACCCCAGTGGGATGGTCCGAACCCAACTGGGAGGGGCTGGGACTTGTTTGAGGGGACCTGGGGATATTGTAATACAGATGGACCGTGCAACAGATGGGGTGTGAGAGTGAGAGATGTGTTCTTGGTAGAGATGAAGCTGAAGAGCGGAATGGAATGGCCCTGAGGGGATACACAGAGCTGTTCAGAATCTTGATCCTGCATCTCATCCCACGCATGCTGTCACGACGTCCACTGAGAGCACCAAACTCCCTTTCTCTGGGAGAGAAAGAGTAAATGATTATGAGGGCTATCTAAGCAAGTCTGAAATCTGTAGGGCAGGCAGTCAGGAAGGGAAGATCGTGGGCAGGCTTAAATCCACAAAGAAGGGCTGAAGCTGTCATCTACAGGCGGACAGGAAGGGAGCATCGTGAGCAGGATGGAACTCCATAGGCACTGGCTAGAGCCCTGGTCCCTCGGTGGAACTTCTTCTCTCTGAGCCTGCACGTTCTGTGAATACATGACTCGTGGGTGTGTATGTGTGGTAGGCGTGGGAGAAAGCCCCGGACCAGATGTTCGGAGACCTGGGTTTGGATGGCCTCCAACTTCCTGCGGCATAGATGGTAGATTCTTTCAACAAACTTTATAAGTCTGAGAATTCTGTATAACTTGAACTCAGGTATTTCCATTTGCATAGAAGACAAATACAACAGTGTGATCTGTCCAAAGGACAGCTGAGAAAGGCCCTTCTTGTTTTTGAGAATAGTGACTGAAGGAGGAGAGAAAGCAAAATTTCAAGGTTCAAGAGTCCAGGCTTATCCTGGTCCTGGGAGCAGGGAGTTGTCAGGGGGAAGAAGGTAGGGGAGCAGGGTCCGGACTAGGTTGAGGCTACATATGAGTCACCATGGTAAAAACAGAGATCCCAGGGCCTTCATGCAGAGGGGTCGTGCTTCAGTTGGCTTCAGATAGTGCCCCCTACGGCACAAAATTTAAGGAGGCATCACCCTTAGGGTATTCAAGTACTGACACTCCACTTGCTAGTGAGTGACTCCTTAAAGTTTGCACTATAGGCCCCTGCTGCCTTACCCTGGAGGTTGGTATTCTCTCCCTGCCAGGGAAACGGCCAGGGTACTCAGAATAGCTCACCTGGAATGGAAGAAGTCCAGAGAGAAAGAGAAGAGAGCCTTCCTAGGTAGCAAAACAGAGAAGGATGGCCAGAAATAGGCCAGTCCCAGTTTAATCTAAAACACACTCTTGGGCGCCTGGGTGGCTCAGTTGGTTAAGCGACTGCCTTCGGCTCAGGTCATGATCCTGGAGTCCCGGGATCGAGTCCTGCATCGGGCTCCCTGCTCGGCAGGGAGTCTCCTTCTCCCTCTGACCCTCTCCCCTCTCATGCTCTCTCTCTCTCTCGCATTCTCTCTCTCAAATAAATAAATAAAATCTTTAAAAAAAAATAAATAAAACACACTCTTTTTTTCCCCAGCTTTCTGGAGGTTTCTGATTGACAAAATTGTGATTGTAAAATTAAAGTGTACATCTTAATGATTTGATGTCTATGTGCATTGTGAAAGGGCTCATCTCATCTAGTTCATTAACACATCTATCACCCCACACATTTATTTACTTACTTTTTGGTGAGAGCATTTAAGTTATATACTCTTAGCAAATTTTAATTATACATTGCAGTGTCATAAACTATAGTCACCATGTTATAACTTATATGAGTTACAAGATGAATAAGGTGCTCAGGCCTTATGGTGGTTATCATGCATGCAAGCTCCATTCACTTTCAGAACTAGGTGTTTTGGGAGCCTGTCCTTCAGGTGGAAGTCTTAAAAGTTGGAGTGCAAGATGTGGAGTCCAAACACTTCCCTCCTCAGGGAGAATTTGAGAATTTTGAGTTCCCTCCTGATTATATGTTGCTGTGCCATGGATGGAGTTTATGGCAAAAGTGTGTCTCAAACTTCCCTGCCAGTTTTGATGTGGATATTTCCTCATTTGCCCTACTGGAGGAGTCACTCAGCTGGTTTCTGGATTTCTTTCAGAGAGAATCGCTCTGTGTGTAACTGTAGATTTGATGTGTCTGTGGAAAGAATTGAATTCGGGAGACTTGTATGTCATTATCTTGAACCAGAACCCTTTATTGATTCCTTCCCTCTCCCCGCCCCCCGTATATGGGCCATACTTTCTTATTTTTTTGTGTGTGCCTCACAATTTCTTATTGAAAACTGGGTTTTAAATAATATAATACATCAACTCTGGAAATCAGATTCTCCCCATTCCCTAGTGTTTATTGTTGTTGCTGTTTGTTTAGTGACTTTTCTGAATGAATTCTGTAATGTCTATATTCTTTGTCATGTGTGGTCACTGAAGTCTCTGCTCAGTTTGCTTAGCGGTCAGTGAAAGATTGGACAGAGATTTGCCTCCGATGCCTAGAACCAATAAGTCTCTCAGTCTTTGTAGAGGGGCTCTATGGACATGTTGGGGCATGCCTTCAACACTCAGCCAGGAAGCTTACAACTGTGCCCTAGCCTTCATTTCCTGCTTTTTCAGGGCATTGAGCTTAGCCAGAAATGACAGCTTGGGACCTTCTTGAAGTCTTTTCTAAGTATGTACACAGTCCTGGGTATGTGCACATTCCTGTTCATGTGCTTACTTTCTAGATTCTCTGGAATATTTCAGAGCCTTTCAAAGTCCCTATGGACACCTCATTCCCTAGCTTTTTATTTTAAGGTTTTTGATTAGCTGATTATTTGCCCCAACTCTTATCCATTGCCTTAGGCAGCCGTAAAGTCCAACACCTGTCTTTGTTTTCAACAAACCTCCTTAGAGAGAAAGCTCTTCATACTGGCAAGCTCAGAATCCAGTCAAATTAAGAGTCTCACAAAAGGGATCTTCCAGAGAGTTCAAACAATGACAGCTCTCTGGAAATGAGTCTTTGAAGGAACCCTAACCCTGTTCTACCTGTGGCTGCCAGGCTGCTGGTTTTCCTTGTGATTGTGGGATATTGGTTTCTAAGAAAGAGGGTGATGGAATAACAAATTAAAATGCCACAAAGCTCACCGTTCTTACCAAAATAGCGTCGTTTTTCTTTTTAAGATTTTATTTATTTATTTGACAGAGAGAGACACAGCGAGAGAGGGAACACAAGCAGGGGGAGTGGGAGAGGGAGAAGCAGGCTTCCCGCTGATCAGGGAGCCCGATGCGGGGCTCGATCCCAGGACGCCGGGATCATGACCTGAGCCAAAGGCAGATGCCCAACGACCGAGCCACCCAGGCGCCCCGTGTCGTTTTTCTTAAATAAACAGTTTCCATATTTCTGTAAGCTTCTGGTTAATTTCCAGACTTTTAAAAATTTGATTCTGACAAAATGTTGTCAGTTTTCTCCTTGATTTTATGGCGAAGAGATTTTTCAGAGGTCTTTACTCTGGCATTTTCACTGACACCACCTGTAGTATATTTAGAATGCCCTTCTATGTGATTGCCTTTTCATTTCTCAAAACACAGCTCAAATATCTCCTCTCCTATGAAGTTTTTCTGTGTCCTCTGGGCAAAGGAGTCAGCTCTTTCTTTATCTTCCTGTACCTCTGTGTTTAGCCCCTGTTATTTCACTTTTCACAAATAACAGTTATTGATATCTGTTCCTGTGTCTTGTCTCAGCCTGCAGTTTCCTAACTGGTGACTTATTCATTCTCCATGCCCAAACTAGTTCCGGACACACGGTAAGTCTGCGTATTTGTAGGCTGAGGGGGTATTTGTTTTAGGACATCTCAGAGCCTAGCCAGGGGATTCTCAGCTCCAGCCACCAGTTCTCTCCTCCTGTTTCTAGGATTCATAGCTGACTTCTGTGTCTTCATTGTATTAGAAGTGTGGGGAGCTCTGTGTGATTACCATAAGCTCAGAGTTGACTGAGTGCATGAGGGAAGTAGAGGGCAAAAATAAAGCCTGTGTGGATGAGGTTCAACAGTAATAATAATGATAGCAGCCAATATTTACTGAGTACATTCTGTGCTAGGATCCCGGGCTAGGAGCTTTATATTCAATATCTCATTCATTTCCAGCACCAGTTCTATGAGATGGGTACTATTATCGTCATTTTTCACGTGAGGCTAAGTAAAGGAAGTGGCAGAACTAGAGTTAGATGAAGGCCTGAGTTCTAAAACCCATATTCTTAACCATTCCATCTGAGGGATCCGTGAGAAGCATTTGGAGGAGGGGAAACCACACAAGCCTTTTTCTTCCCTGGCACTTTTTCTGCCTCCCTGAAGAGATGTGGTTCCCGGGTGTGTTCAACCCACCCTGGGCTCAGCTGGGCCACCTTGTACTTTGAAGCAAGATAGCACTGAGGGCTCCTGTAGTAACTGGCCTCCAAGAAAGCTGGGTGGAGAGACCCCATTTCCCCAGCATTGGGGTGACAGGTGTAGCCCTGAGGAGAGAAATGACAAAAATTCCTCATTATCATCCCAGTTCCAACATGGTGACAGCCCCAGACTGCTGGGAAAGCCAACCCACACAGAGATGAGATGTAATCCAGAGAGCTCAGAAACATTTCCACAAATGCTAATATCAGTCCTCCCAATACAGCCCTGTCAGCAGGAAGGGGGAATTGTGCTAGCATGCATGGGGCACACTGTTTGGCACAAGGGACCTCGTTGCTAAGCAACTGTAGCTGGCCTCCCCTCCTCCCTGTAACCCTTTTCTCTGTTTCTAAGCTTCTAGTTAGCAGATGGGAGGGGCTGAAGCTGCCCAGCCCAGCCCTTGGCCCCCTTTCCTGCAACAAGGGGTCTATTCATGGTTTCTGAGCAGATTTATTGTCTCTCTGGTGCATGTCTGTGTGTGTGTGGGGGGGGGCAGGGGGAGAATAAAGGGATAAAGGGAGGGGCATATGTGAACTAGGGAGACCTCACCCTCCAACCAAGCTGGCTGAGCTATTTAATCAATGCTGATCCAAGAACAGGAGCAGAACCCTGCCTAGAGACCCCGAGGGTTTACTTCGGTGCCACTGACCCGAATGGTAAGGCTGTACATACATCTGTGCCATCCCTGACCTGGCCTCTCCCTCTTTCTCTCTTTCTCTCTCCCTGCCCCCGCCCTTGGGCTTCTAGGCTAGATCGTAGAGGGGGCCCTGTGTGGCCAACCTCCTATTTTTACCCCCAGGGACTGACTTTTATTCTCCTCTCCTGTGCCCCATAGGCCTATCCAAGTGCTTTGCACATAGGCAGTGTTTAGCAAATCACTATTACATTGAACTCCTACTCAAAGGGAGGACCAGGAGATCCTGCACCATTACAGACCATTGTTGCAGACTACTGCATGAGCTCAAACACATGGATTTGGAGGTAGAGCAACTGCTGGGGCGAGGCCAGTTAGTCCAGAAGCTGAACTGAAAGCCAAGCTCCCTTGATACTGAGACAGGAGAAAAGCCTGGGTATGCCCTGGAATTCTCTCTAGACCAAGCATTGCCTCTTTGCCCAGAAGGACATCAGTTCAAGAGAAACCATGTTCCCAGAGAAGAAACCCCAACCCCAAATGCCGTTGCCACTTCTCTGCTTTCTTATAGGTGCTTGACTGACTCTTCCAAGCCTGTGGTTCTCCAGTCTCATTGCTTGTGCCCTTGAGCCTCATTTCTAGACCCAAGAAAGAGTGTATATGGTAAGGGGCAAGGCAAGACCCCATGTTTCTCCCTATTGTTGGTGGGAGGACCAGCCCTATAGATCCTGGGCTGTAACTGGTATGGGGGATGGGGAGTAGGGGTGGTGTCTTGCTTCATACAGAAGTTTGGGCTGCTGCCCTGCTTGTGAGCTGAACTGGCAAGGGTGTTCACGGGTCCATCAGAATGATTTCCAGGGTGATTTAGAAGTGACTGATCTGGGAGAGTCTTCCAAGGCCTTTTTTTCTCCTAGCCTGAGGGTCAGGAGCACGAAGTTAATGGAACACAAAGGCGGGACTGAGGAATATGACAAGAACATTCCATGTAACACATGGAAATCCCATCTAAGCCAACATTGTCTTGGAGTCAGTGTTTCAAGTTTTTATGATCATTGGGTACAACTCTAGGTGTTGACAGGATAAGTTGTAGTCTTCAGGGGAGACGAGTCATATTAACTTTTTTTTTTAAGAGAGAGAGAGAGAGTGCATGCACACT
Source organism: Eumetopias jubatus (assembly GCF_037043125.1). NCBI lineage: Eukaryota > Metazoa > Chordata > Mammalia > Carnivora > Otariidae > Eumetopias > Eumetopias jubatus. The sequence continues at coordinate 103,305,999 of NW_028274819.1, forward strand.
TGTGGGTGAGGAGGTGGCAGGGAGGGGCTGAGGGAGAGGGGGAGAGAGAATCCTTTTTTTTTTTTAAGACTTTATTTATTTATTTGACAGAGAGAGAGAGCACAAGCAGGGGGAGTGTCAGAGGGAGAGGGAGAAGCAGACTCCCCACTGAGCAGGGAAGCCCAATGCGGGACTCCATCCCAGGACCCTGGGATTAGGACCCGAGCTGAAGGCAGATGCTTAACCAACTGAGCCACCCAGGCGTGAGAGAAAGAATCCTAAGCAGGCTCCATGCTCAGTGTGGAGCCCAATGCAGGGCTCGATCTCAGAACCCTGAGATCATGACCTGAGATGAAATCAAGAGTCGTATGCTTAACTGACTGAGCCACCCAGGCACCCCTGGAGTCATTTTAAGTTTTAAGGGGTCTTGTCTGTTTTACTGGATCCTAAGTTCCTTGAAGAAAGGATCCATTGCTTTTACATATTTCTTATTAATATTATTATTATACTTAGCATTTGCATTGAACTTTATAATTTATAAAACCCTTTTGATCATATAATCTTTTGTGGTCTCCCCCCCTGCCTTCCTCCTTAATGTACATTAACTGAGTTCCCACTTTGTGGCAGGCCCTGAGCTAGGCTCTGGGAGACTAGACCAGAGAGGAAGGGCAGAGAGAAAGAGAAGTAAATGAGCACAATATAGGGACACAACAGGTGCCTTATAGATTGAAGAAAGCTTCTTGGAGAAGTGACATCTAAGCTGGGTCTTAGGAGTCAGCTACATGGGGGAAAGGACAGCAGATGCAAAGTCTCTGTGGTATGAGAGCACGTGAAGGCCCAGAGGACTGGCATGTGTGTTACTATGACCGACTTCCACTGTGGAGGGAATCATGCTGGCAGGTGTGGATGGAGAGGTGAGGAAGGGTGAGGGCACAGAGGATTTTGTGGGCCGTGCCATAGGACTTTGGATTTTTCTTAAAGAATAGGAAGATTCAGTGGGTACTTTAAAAATGGGGTGAGCTTGCTCATGTTTGAATTGTAGGAGGATTGCTCTGGCTTGGACGTTGAGTGGAGATAAGATGTTAGAGGAGGGAGATGACTTGTTGGGTAGTAGTGGTTATCACTCTTATTTTCCAAATGAGAAAACTGAAGTTTGGAGAGGTGTGGAGTTAAGTTCACATAGTAGGCTGCAGACCCAGCTTTGAACTGCTGGTCTGGTATTTCTTCCAAGATCTTATTTTCCATTACTCTTCTTCATGGCTCATGAGCATCAGGCAAACATATAGCTTCCTCTGCTCTATGCTTTCCCACCCCCATTCCTTTGCCTCTTCAACTGCCTGGAGTACCCGATGCCCATATATGTCCGTTCAAGCCCTATTCATCTATGAGGGACTGTCTCAGGCTGCCTTTCCTAGGAAGCCTGTTTTGATCTCCCAGTGAGAAGTAACCTCTCCTTTCTTCTGTCATTTAACATGTTCTTTTTTTTTTTTTAACATATCAGGACCCGACTGCAAATTCTCTGGGGCAGTTAGGGAGTGTGTTCCATGTTGATTTATTTTGAACTCCGTATAGTGTCCCCCACTGTGGCCCAGCCACTTGGGCTAAATCTTATTTACTGGATAAATGAATGGATGGTGCATTGGGCAGGGGAGAATGAAGAAGGCTGGCACCTAGAGGCCTGAGGAGGGATGTTGAGAGACTCAGCAGATGCCCTTGATGGTTGTGGGAGGCCAGGGAAGGGAGTGGTGAGGAGTGTGGGTTTCTGAATTGGCCCCGTCTGGGTTTGAATACCCACTCTGGTACTTACTGGCTGTGTGAGAATAAGGTGGGTGGGGTTAGGGGTTCCGGGAGAGCAGAGAGGGCCTGGAGGGGCATCAGTAGGAACACACAGAGTCTCCAAGATGAAAAAAAAAAAAGGCAGTGAATGCACAGCTGAGTTTAGAGAGTGGGGTCTTGTAGTGGGCTGATCTCCCTTTGGTGTGGGGATCCTGAGTGACCGACAGTTATTTCCCCAGAGCCTGATGCCGGATGGCCAACCCCACATGGAGGCTCAGGATGCAGAGGAGGGCCCAGGACCTGGGATCTTCAAAGCAAAGCTGAGAGACCCACTGCGGAGGCCCGAGGCCCAGCAGCAACCCAGTAGGGTGGACTGGGCTATAGGGAAATGACAGGGTGGGGACAGCGATGGGTAATCTTCCTACATTCCCCAGGTCCTTCTTGAGAGAGCCCCTAATGACTGATGGCGAGAGGCTGCCTCACTATTTATCCCAGACCTGCTTTTGCTCTGTTTCCAGTTTGGGGGTTGAGTGGGCTCTGGGGGCCTCAGTGGGGATGGGGCGGGGGGGGGTTGGCAGGTGCAGTGGGGCAGACTCCTGCCACTGCCCTGTGGCTGCCTAGCCCCATGGTGGGGCCTTGGGCAGAGTGAGGCTGGCAGGCAGGAGCAGGGCACACAGACTCCTCTGCCCTGTCCCGCAGGCTCTCGGGCGGGGCACCGGTGCTCAGGGTGGCACTGCTGTGCAGGGCTGGGAGCCCTGGCGCTGCTGGCTGGTGTGAGCGTCGGCTCCTGGCTTCTCGGTCAGTGCTGGGACCCTTCAGCGCTCTGGGGAGGGCCAAAGAACAGGGCCTGGGGGGTCCCTGTGGGAAGAGACAAGCGGATGTAAAAGGCAGCCGGGACCTGTCTTTCTCATCTACTCTGAACTGACAGCAGGGAGAAGGAAGGGACTTAGGCTCTGTGTTCAGAGTGCTTTAGTCCTACCGTGAGAAGTGGAAGGTACTTGAGTGGATGACCCAGGAGGCCCAAGTCAAACTTTCTCTAGAAGTCTTTCCCAGTCAGAGGGAGAGAGACAGGGACAGGGAGAGAGAGGGTGTGCTGAGTTAGGTGGGGGCCCGCCTGAGGCTGGGTGGCCGAGGGGGAGTCCCCAGGCAGCTGCTTTTGTCTCTCTCTGTTGCAGGGGTCTTGTTCTGCCCCTTGGCCCTCTCAGGTGGGAGTCCCTCCCTTCTCCTAGCCTCTCGTCTGTGACCCTCTCCCTGTCCTTGTCCTCTGAAGTGCTGTATGTGTGGCCAGCGGCCTCTCAGCCTGCTGCCGGACCCTTGCAGGATGAGGAGATCCCTTTGAGCTGCTCCGGGGCCAGTGGTGAGGAAGCCTTACTCCCTGTGCTTCCCAGAGCAGGTGGGCCACAACCCCCCAAGCCTACGACTGCCCCCCCCCGGCCCTGAGCCCCTTCATAGCTCTGGGACCCCCACTTCCGGCCAGGGGCAAGAGGACGAGAATGAAGGGCCCTGACGTCACTGCCAGCATCTGGGTCTCCTCCTCTGGCGGGAAGGGAGCGACATGGTCCAGCCTTGAAAAGTCCATCTCAGATTTGGAGCTTTCAGCACTCCCTGGGGGGGCACGGCCAGGAGCCCAGGCTGGAAGGAGGGATGGCAACTTGCCATTTGAGGCACAGTGAGCCAGCAGGATGGGGAAGGGGGAACCGGTGCGTGTGGGGAGCTGGGGTGGAGCCAGCAGGGGTCCCCACCCGCCCCACGTTGCCCACCCCCCACCCCACCCCCTTCTCATTGTCCCCTCCCCACCAAACATGAGTCGAGGATCAGGAGATTAGGTGCCCAGGCAGGGGCTGGAATCAGTTATAGAAGTTAAACAGTCAGCGTGGAGCCTGCTTTTGCCAGCTGTGCGACCTTGGGCAACACTGCTTCTCGGAACTTCCATTTCCTTCTCTACAAAATGGAGATACAACTATTTACTACGTAAAGTTGTAAGAATAATATGAGCTAATGTATAAAAGAGCCTAGCACAGAGCCTGGAGAAAGCAGATGCTCAGTGGTAACCATCACTAGTATTACCACAAGATACGACACGGGAAGACCTGGACTTAAGTCCTGGATCCATCATGTGCAGCCTCTGTGATCTGGGGCAGGTCGCTTAACCTCCATGCCTTAGTTTTCCCTCTGCAGCATGGGAGGATGGTCATACTCACCCCACAGGGTTGCCGTGACAATGACTGACAGAGCACGTTTAAAAAGCACTTGGTTAAACACCAAACTGGAACGCAGCACTATAAATAGGAGCTATTTTGTTCTCAGAACTGGCCTGATGCCCTGGGGGACAGGGAGCCCGACACTGGGTGACCCAGATGCTGTCTTGAGGCCTCTTCAAGTCCCCGCATGGCCAGGTCCAGCTCCCCCTGCCCAACCCGCCCCTCCACCCTACAGCAGGTAGGATGTGACTTCCATGCCGTGCCTTCAGTATCTTTCAGAATAAACACTGAGGACTTCTTGCTGGAAGTACAGGTGAGGGCACAGCCAGACTGGCTCCTGGTCTGCCACGAGGGCTGGAGCTCTGCCCTGGGGGTGCGGATCTGCCAGAGCCTTGGGCATCTCAGGTAACTGGGGCCAGACTTGGGGCCCAGGGAAGGTGGAGGGCTGGTGGTGGTGGAGAAAGGGGAGTCGGAGACCTCTATCTGCCCGTCCCCGTCAAAATGCTCAGGAACGGGCAAGAGGTCATTTTGGCCGTGTCCTGGCCTCTGGGCATGGTGGGGCCCCAGCTCGTTTCTCTCCTTTGAGTATCCCTGCTTTTTAACAAATATGAATCCCAGAAAAGGTCATTGTCAAAGTCTTGCTCCGTGACTGTACTGCTGGGGGGATGGTATCTCATGCACATCTTGGTCATGATTATGTACCATTTCCTGTGCTGCAGTAAACCGGTTTCCTCCTGTTCTGTTCCCCTCTTCCACCAAGACTCACTCACCACAAGGGAGTGAACCTGTCTGATATCAAGCTCAACAGCTCCCGGGGGTTTGCTCAGCTCCCTCCCAGACTGGAAGGCCTCCTGGAGGAGGTGTGGCTGCCCAGGTAGGGCTTCTGAGGAGGTTGAGTGGGATCCCTTACTTCTGGTGAACAGTTTAGCAAAAATCTTCGGGTCATGGGAGCGTGGTGGTGAGGACATTGGCCATGTGAGATAGGACACAGAGGAACAGTTCCCAGTCAGAAATCACAAACTGAGTTCATGTGAGTGGGGACTGACTCTGCCAGGAGAGCCCGAGCCCTGTGGCTTTGGGACACGAGAGGGATCAAGGCATTGGGCCGCTGGGGCCAGGGATGAGTAGGAGAGAGAAGAGGACTTTGGTCCAGCAGGAATTGAGGTTTTGCTAGGAAGGAGGAGGGGGAGAGGAGAGCAAGGAAGGGGCTGGAGAGAGAGAGAGAACAGAGTGAGCCCTGGAGGGGCATGGGGTGAAGTGTGCTATTCTTCATTCACTCCCTTTCCCATCTCCTGAACCCAGGTTCATTCAGGGGCCCTTAGTGGGCCCAGCTGGACTTCCTATCTACAAATACTGGATTTGGGCCCTGTGCAAGACAACCCTCAAGGGCCGTGACCTCCTGCTGGTGCTCTGGGGTGATGGGACAGAGTAGCATTGCTGTCCTAGAGACCTGTTAATGAGGAGGGGCCTAGGGGCTTGGATGGAGGCAGGATGCAGATGGGGGGCTGCACCGGAGGCCTCTTCTGTCTCCACCAGACAACTGTCCCTGGCCTCCATGGCCTCGGGTGGGCCCCTGCCCTGCTTCTTGCTGCCACCTCTGTTTTGTAGGAACAGCTGTGCTTCCGGCCAGATCGTTTCCCTCAGATGCTCTGGTGAGTCATATCCAGGCATATCCGGGAAGGTGGCAGTGGGAGGAAGGAGTCTCCCCCCTGTCCTGAGCGTGGTGAGCCCCACAGAGAGGCTCAGCTGGGTCTGGGGTGGGATTCCTCGCCCACCTGCCCCTCTGCCTGCTGGTCCCCTTCTGCCCCAACAGAGCCCTGTCCAAGCCTCTGTCCTGTCCCCTACCAGGCCCTGATCTGGGCGGATCGTCCCCTTGCTTCACTTCCTGGCACTACCTGACATGAATTCCGAAGCTCCCGCCCCCTTTCATCTAGAAAGCCGCAAAGGGGATTCTGTTGGCTACGAACTGGTTGGCACCTTCAGGAGACCAAGGAAGGGGACAAACTGGGGGCCACATGGGAGACAATCTGTGGAAATTCTATCATCTGACCCCCCCACCCCCAATCATCTGTGCATCTCTTCCTCTTTCCTCTTCCATGCATCCATCCACACACCAACATTTTGATCCCTCCTGTGGGACAGGCTTCTCGTGAGGTGGTGGGGCTCCATGGACACTGTAGGCGTGGTCGCGGCTCTCAGTGACCTTGCAGCCTGATGGGGCAGACACACCCCGATGTGTAATTGGCACTTCGACTGTCCTATCCCCCAAGCTTAGGGCCAGGGATAATAAATGAGAGCTGTCCACACTGGGCCACACTCGCCGAGGTTAGGACTATGCTGGCACCCACCTGTCTTCTGGCTCACCATCTCCCCCGTGCTTCTCTGTTTGCAGAGTGTGGGGCCGGGCCCCTGGCCTCCCGGATAGTCGGCGGGCAGGCTGTGGCTCCTGGGCGCTGGCCCTGGCAGGCCAGTGTGGCCCTGGGCTCCCGGCACACGTGCGGGGGCTCTGTGCTAGCCCCGCACTGGGTGGTGACGGCCGCTCACTGTGTGCACAGGCAAGTCTCGGGGGCTGCTGGCAAGGAGAGCGCCTCAGCGGCCTTTTCTGTTTGGCCCTTGGTATGTCCCGTATAACATGTCCACGTCGGACTGTCTGCCTCCCCGCGTCCATTCTGAGAGGCACGGACTGTTCCGTGCCAAGAACAGCTCTGTACGAATAGCAGCAATAGCACAAAGATTGGTTCTTTGTATTTGCTCAGTTTTGAAGATTTTCGAAGCCTTTCCCATTCACAGCACTCTGTGCTTCTTAATGTTTATCACAACTGTAATTAGATCACCTTCCGTGTAATTATTTGTTTAATGTCTTTCTTCCCCTTTAGACTGGAAGCTCCATGGGAACAGAGACTCTCAGTCTTGTTTACCACTGAGTCTCTTCGTTGATTTTCCCACTGCCATGTCCCCCTGGCCTAGAACAGTCCTGGCAGATAATAGGTGCTTCATAAATACTGCTTGGAGCAGTGTAGGAATGAATGATGAGTGAATGAGCTCTTTGGACCTCTCCTTTTGGTGGCAGCCAGGGCAGATAGCATACTGCTCGGAGACCGAGGCTGGGAGAGGTGAGGTGACTTCCCCACGATCACAGGTAGTAGGTGGAGAGACAGGACTCATAGAAGTTTTTCTGACTTGCAGTTAGGATATCACACAAGCCCCTTTGATGTTTGTTATAAAACATGGAGGAGGGTTATTCAGGACAGAGGGGAAGGGAGTTGCAGATCACCCACAGTGTCTTCCTTCTCTGGCTGGTCTGGAGCATTTATTAAGCACCTACTGCGTGCCTAGTATCTTGGCAGCCACTGCAGGGCTACTAGGAGGCACGGTCCCAGATTCTGGGAGCTCCCAGCCTGGCGATGGGGGCATCCATTAATGGCTTCTCTGGCCAGCTTCCCCCATCTGCCACCTCACTTAGGTCAGCCTCTTCTGCCCCGCCCTTCCCTGGGCTCATCATGGCTCCTGTGTGCAGTTTTAGGCTATCCCGCCTGTCCAGCTGGCGGGTCCATGTGGGGCTGGTCAGACACAGTGCCGTCAGGCCCCACCAGGGGGCTGTGGTGGAGAGGATCATCCCTCACCCTCTCTACATCACCCAGAATCACGACTACGACATCGCCCTCCTGCGGCTCCGGACGCCGCTCAACTTCTCAGGTGAGGCGCTGGCCAGGGGCGAGCAAGCTGCGCGCTGTGGTGAGCGAGGCAGGCCCTGGGGGGCGGGTGGGGGCTGAGGGGAGAGCTCATTTCTGAGGTTCCCTCCCGGGGCCGCAAACCTTAACACATTCAGTTCATTTGGTGACCACAGTGAACTTTGGCGTCGCCTGGACCTAAGCTTGCACCAGCTCTTGCGGAGGCTCTTTTGGTGACAAAGTTTCTGACCCTTTGCATAGCTGGGCTGCAAGTGGGCCTTGCCTCAACGTCCCCAGCAGAGCTTCCTTGTTGCTCCATCTACCAACGGGCTGCTTGGCCCCTCACCCCAGGCTGGCCCCAGGTCCCAGCCACCGTGTGACTTGTTACAGTTAATAAGCTTTATTTTCCCAAATGTCTTTCCTTCAGTCCTTGTAGGAGCCCTGACAGGTAGATGAGGCAGGCTGCATAAAGAGGGACGGACGATGACGTTTAGTGAGGAAAGTGACTCTCTGCAAGATCACCGAGCAAACCGTTCCAGAGCCTGGTGTCCTGACTCCGGGGTCCGGCTTCTCCACAGCAGCTGCTCTTGAAAGCACCCCCCCACCCCAACATGCACGTGTGCCTGCATCCTCACCGACAAACACACGCACGCGCTCACACGTGCACACACTCGCTCATGCAGTCTTCACACAAGGATGCACGCACGCTCACACACGCTCTGCGCTCCTCCCTCCCGTCACCTGTAGCCTTGGGTTTCCCAAATCACAGTTGTTGCTCCATGCCCTTCACAAATTTTACCACATATGTGCACCCTCTAAACTGTGGCTCAGCAGTTAGTATTTCTAGAGTGACTTAAGTACATTTGAAAGGGGAACTTTGAGTTACGACATAACTGGAGAACCCATATTACTTGTAGCAAATAGGTAACAACTGTAAAAATACCGAGTGAAAACAAGATAACGTTCAAGTTCCAGCTAGCTGCGCTCTGCAGATCTGCTGCGCCCAGGCAGGCCTGCTGTTTGTGTTTAGGTGGAGGTTGGTAGGCACTGGATGGAATCTTTGTCCTGGATGCCCTTGGAGGGGCGGAAAGAGCCCTAAGAAGGGAATTCTCTTTCCCCGTGTACATCAGTGCTTATTTAATGGCACGGCTATGTGCTACTGTAGAACAAGTTTGGGGCCCAACCCTGTAGGACTTGCCACACACTTTTGGGAACAATGCCCCAAGAGGGATCAAACACCCTAAGGAAAATCCAAAATGAGTCCTCATTAGGAGAAATTGGGCACAAAGGCCCAGAAGAAATTCCCATTCTCCCTCAGTCCCCAGGTCAGGGGGTGTGCAGTGTGTCCATTGCCCAACCTAGAAGGCACCATGCACGTGGCAGTTTATACATGGTCCTCTGTGTCAGTGGTGACCTCCCTGCCAACGTGGTGTAGTGCATGACCTGCACAGCCTTACAGGAGGCCTGGCTGGCGGAGGTGGGGAGCCAGGACTGTTTGAGAGGAGTGAGGAGGACCGTCCAGTCCTGAGGGTGAGGTTGTGGGGAAGGGAAGCTGAGCCCGAGTGGGGCCCAGGACCACCTGCTTCTCCACAGATAGCGTGGGTGCTGTGTGCCTGCCAGCCGAGAAGCAAGATTTTCCAAGAGGCTCGCGGTGCTGGGTGTCTGGCTGGGGCCACACCGACCCCAGCCACAGTGAGTCAGCTCCCAGGGCCCCGGGGAAAATAGGGGTGGGGGGGATGGCGGGACATTGTCCCCAAGATGAGGCCCCCCTCTCTCTCCCACCTCCCCCTCCCCCGGCCGCATGGCGGTGCCAGCCCCCTTTTACTCTGGTATCACTGTTGGCCAGACCTAGGAGCCCTGGTCTCCCTGGCCTGGGTCTTTCTGGGAGAACATTCCATGAGTTTCCCCTGAAGCCACTCCATCCCAGGAGTGCTGTGGCCTCAGCATTGGGGGGGGGCGTATGTGAGTTCTACTCTTCTTCACTCTTACATCTGATGGCCCCGTGCCTCCTTCCCAGGGTCCGTAGCTCCCACCTTGGGCTCCCGTCTTTGGGTCTCATGTCTCCAGGGCCTCTAACCACCTTCCCTCTTGCTGTTGTGTCTTCCTGGCCTTGCTTTGTGCCCCACGGCCTGGCTCTGTGTCCCTCCATCTCCACGTGGACCTCCTGCAGCCCACAACTCAGATACGCTCCAGGACACGGTGGTGCCCCTGCTCAGCACCCAGCTCTGCAACAGCTCTTGCATGTATAGTGGGGCACTCACGCCCCGCATGCTGTGTGCTGGCTACATGGACGGGAGGGCTGATGCGTGCCAGGTACAACAAGGAGGGGGACTGTAGTGGAGGGTGGGAACGGGGGGACCTGTGGTGGTTTGGCCCCTGCTCTGAGCAGCCACTCTAGGAGGAGGGGTGCCTAGGCAAGTCGAGTAGCGTGCTAAGGATCTATGGAGGAGGGAGGCAAGCGGAGGCCCCCTGCTGGGAGCAGCAGGAGCCGGGGACGGAGGCTCTGCTCCCTCCACCAGGAAGGGCTAATGGCCTCTTTCTCGGTGTCTCTGTGCCCTCAGGGTGATAGTGGGGGCCCCCTGGTGTGCCTGGACGTGGGCACCTGGCACTTGGTGGGGGTGGTCAGCTGGGGCCGTGGCTGTGCCGAGCCCAATCACCCAGGCGTCTACGCCAAGGTTGCTGAGTTCCTGGACTGGATCCATGACACTGCAAGGGTGAGTGTGGGGGCAGGCGTGGGGCGGTCGGGTTTGTAAAGGACCCAACCCTTGGAAACTGTGACCCTCACCTCTTAGGCCTGGGCCCTGCTTGGGGCTGGAGAATGGGGAGGAGGAAGTGATGCTTGTAACACTGAATCCATTGGATTTCTCTGGATTTAAGTGTTAACTAGGTAGGAGTAGACCTGGATGTGTAGCCCAGATCCGCCATTTACTCTGTGAGCTTTGGCAAATTCCTAACCTTGGCAAGCTTCAGTTTCCTGGTAATAGCACCACGGCTACCTGTGGGGAGTGATCCTCTGATGAGTGAATGAGGTAAGACTATGAGGCGCCATCTGCCCAGTGCTAGCTAGGCTTGCAGAGGGTGGTCCGCATGTTATTCATATGCGTGTTTGCTCCTGATTTCTAAGGCAGTTAAGAGTGCCTGCATTCCCTGCACTATGGAGAGAGCTCGGCCTTTAGCAGTTTGCGTTCAGCAAGGGGTTAATTCTTGTGCAACACTGGTCAAGGCCCTCAACTTCATCCGTTGAGTGGGAGGGCCGAGTAAGATGTGTACGGAAACAGGTTATGTGTATAAAGAACTTTACAAATGCAGGGCGTGATGAAGAAAAGCATCTTTCTGCAGGGTTGGGCACAGGCACAGGTGGTAGGTAATAAATTTTAGAGTTTACAGGGGACATATGCACCCACCTTCTCATTGAAACCTTACAGAAAATCTCGAGAAGCAGATATTTTTTTAATTTTTTTTTAAAGATTTTATTTATTTATTTGACAGAGAGAGAGAGAGAGAGACAGCGAGAGAGGGTACACAAGCAGGGGGAGTGGGAGAGGGAGAAGCAGGCTTCCCGCCAAGCAGGGAGCCCGATGCGGGGCTCAATCCCAGGACCTTGGGATCATGACCTGAGCCGAAGGCAGATGCTTAACAACTGAGCCACCCAGGCGCCCCAAGAAGCAGATATTTTTAGCTGCATTTGATAGAAGTAGAAATCAAGGTTCCAAATGGTGAAGTGATTTACTAAAATGAACGTTACTGGGCTGGTAGGTGGTTGGGCCACGCTGTGGGTCTGGCTCCTTCCTCTGTCGGCCCAGGACTCCCTCCCTGGTCCCGCCTACAGCCTCATGCTTCCTGGGTCTCTGGCAGGTCCACTAGATGGAGGAGAAGCAGCAGCCTCAGATGCAGAAGGCATGGACCTCCTACCACACAAGACAGTCACCACCCACGGGCCAGCATCCAGGGAGGGCCTCTCCCCTCCCAGGGCCCTGATTTTGAGCCCCTCTTTCTCACCAGAGAGCCTCAGTAACAGGAGAGTGGGTGGGGCTGGGCTGGGAAGATGGGGGAGCTGGGGGGTATGGGGAAGGAGTGAGAGAGGAAGAGGCGGCTGGCAGCAGCTCGGTGCCTGCCCTTCTGCCCTCTCCCCCCCCCCCCGCCCCCAGCCCCACCATCTTTTTGTGCGCATTTTTTGGGAGGATGCTCAGGGATGCCCTGAGACCAACTCTCTCCATGTGCTCTCAGGTGGGGCAGGTGCCTCTCTAGAGGAGCCCCTGGCTCAAGGCAAGGCCAAGTCCATGGAGTCAAGGATCCTCCTGACTCTGCAGTCATTCTCACCTACTGCCTATTCCCTCTTGGCTCTGGCTGGCGCTGCTGGGGTGGGGTGGGGGGGCTTGTAAGAGTGCTCTGGTTGGCGCTGGGATAGGGCGTTGGTTTAAAAATGACAATTCGGTGAACTGGTCCAAGGAGCGCTGTTATTAAAGTGAAGTGATGTATGGTCTCGGTCTGCCTCTCATTCTCAGTCTCTCTTTCTGTCTCTCTCTCATACACACATATACACTCCCTCCCTCTCATACTCTCTCTCTCTCTCTCTCTCTCTCTCTCTCTCTCATACACACACACACACACACACGCGCGCGCGCGCTAAGGGATAGAATTAAAATTTTCCTCCTATACATATTTCTTAAAGCTCTGGAACAGATTCCTGCTTATCTCTCTAGAATTTTGGCATTCACTTATTTAATTCTTTACATCTCTTAAATCCACACAGCACTATCTGCAGCACATAGCCGCGGCTGTTTGGGTGGGCTGCTGCCACAGGCCTGAGCGCGGTTAAGTTAGTGCTCTCTTAGGAGGTTCTGGCTTCCCAAGACCTATGTCTCCTGAGCTCCTGTCTCAGCTCTGGGCCTTCCATCTTGGGGAGATTTCTTTCTGAGTTTATGTCCAGTTAGCATTTTCCTGGTTTAGCTTCTCCCCCACTCTCTCCTCTTTAGCAATTAAAATGCACTTGGCATCTTGTTTCTAAAAATTGCAATGTATTTTTTATGGAGCTTACCCAAGGAAATGCAATTAGCGTTTAGCAACAACACTTTTTTTCGTGAGTTTATCAGCATTTTTTTTTTTGAGGGGTGGTACAAATGAATATTCATTCCTGGAGGGTCTGCTCCCTTTCCATGAAGTGCACTTAAACATAAGGGCCTCAATTAAATGTCGCTCTGTCACCTGGGAGGAGGTTGCTGGGAGTCTGCTCTCAAACTGCAGAAGTAGCATGGGAGAGGCTGGGGCGGGTGGCAAATAGCCTCACCCTGTGTTCGTAGACCTGCAGCCCCTTCCCTGAGCTTGAGCATTTTCTCTGACTCTGGTAAGTCCCCATCCCCAGAGGCAGTTTCAGGACAGCTTATCCCTCTGGGCAGGGAAGAATTACCAGCAAATCCATCAACTGTGATCTTTGTGGTGCTTCTCATGTCACCCAGGAGCATTGGCTTATTTATTTATTTATTTTTTAAAGATTTATTTATTTTGAGAGAGTGAGAATGAGAGAGAGAGAATACATGAGAGGGGGGAGGGTTAGAGGGAGAAGCAGGCTCCTTGCTGAGCAGGGAGCCCGATGCGGGACTCGATCCCGGGACCCCAGGATCATGACCTGAGCCGAAGGCAGTCGCTTAACCGACTGAGCCACCCAGGCGCCCGCATTGGCTTATTTAAAGGGAGGTTTTTATTTATCATAGTCATTAGAGCTGGTTAATAATCAGTAACATTTGGATATTACAGTTTATCGACGCTGTTCATGTGTATCTCACTTAGATCTCATAATATCTACACAGTGAAGATATGATCACTGTGCCCATTTTACAGGCAAGAAAATCAGTTCAGAAAGATTAAGCATCTCCCCAAGACCCGCCACGAGTAAGTGCCAGGGAACCCTGGGGCTTTTTACTCCTCATCCCCATCGGTGTTTTGCATGTGGATGAATGAGATGGTCCAGTGTTGCACAGAAGTGTAGACTTGGAAGGTGCTTTATCACCTAGTTGAGTTGCCTGCCTACACGAATGCATTGCCATCCCTGCTTTTTATAGGTGAGGTAAAGCAAAACCTGGGAAATTAAGTGGCTCCTGCCAGAGACCCTTCTTAGGCAATATTCTTACAGATTTCCAGTTCTCCGTGAGATTCACAAATGAGTATCTTCCACAGGAGGATGATAAAGAGAACCCTAATTAGAGAATTTGCTAATAGCGGTTCCCTGTTTACCTACAGAAGCTCCTAGTATCTTTTGCCAGTTGGATCTGCAGACTCAGAGGCTCCCACCTGCCCTTCCTTTGTTAGCATCTGCCAATCCAGCTCTTAGGAAAGTGAGGAGGCGTGCTGGGGTGGGGGGGGCAGCTGCCAGAGTGCAGGGGTAGAGCTGGGGGCAAGGAAAGGTGGGAAGATTCAGGTCCAGAAGGATTTTAATGGGGACCAGCTGGGTGCCCAGCTGCGTTGAGCTCTGTAGGGAATGCAGAGGTAGAGAAGCCTGACGGCCTTATTGGAGCGATGAGGCTTGTTTGCATAAATTATACAGTGGCCAGCCAGGCACAGGGCTACATGGCGAGGCAGCGATTGCTAAGGGAGCTCCGAGGGCCTATCGTGGAATAAGTCAGGGCATTTCTGTGCAGGAAACCCGTCTCTCCTGCCCAAGGATTCCGTGTCCCACCTGCCTGGGCAGAGCTGGCGAGCCCCTGGGACTTCCCAAGCAGGTCGCTCCTGGTGGCCATGCCCAGGGTTTCCTCGTTCTCTTGTCTACTCCTTCTCCGTGCTTTTGGGGTCTGGAGGGTACAGTGGGGGTGCAGGCTCTCTCTCCTTGATAGACCTTTTACTTTTGGAAGTGCTGGGCTCACCCATAATAGGACAAAGCTGGAAATGCTATCAATGCTAAAAGCTGGTACAGGAGCTGCTGGGAGATGATTTTCCCCAGTCTCTCCATTGTTTTCTGTGCTCTGCCCTCTCCTGGCCATGCACTGAGGACCCTCCTGGCTACTCAAGAGAGAGCCCAGGTACACCTGCTGCCACTATTCAGCCTCTCCCGGCACCCCTCGTCTGGATACCCCTCCCCCGCCCCCACCTCTCTACTCAGACACATCAGAATGCACTTTGGGTATGCCTCCCCCTCGGGCCTTTGCTTCCTGCTAACCAACTGGAGCCCAGTGTTGTTAATGGCTGCTTAAACTGTCTTCAATACCACCACCTCTAGAAGGTTCCTAGTAGCAGATCGGGACTAGCATCCTACTCCCGAGGGCAAGGCTGATCTTTCTGACATATTCCAAGACCTGGAAAGTGAGATGCGGAGCAGGCAGGCACCCTCTGTAGACTTATAGCACTCCAGGGGCCCCAGGGACAGAGCAGTCCCAGGGAATCTACTGGAAGGTTTCTGTCTGGACTTGGTGCTGGAGCAGACCAAGCTGGGGACAGACAGAATGGAGAGAGCAGTTCTGGCTCTAGAAGATGCCGATCTTCCACTCGTGTGCCTCTCTCAGAGCAGCGTGTGAGCTCTAGGAAAGCAGGGCCTTTCACAGGGGCTGGGCTTACCTTCTGAGCCTCCTCCCTTCCAAGGAACCTTTGGCTTTGGCATCTGATGGGGTAGAGTCCCAATCTGGGCCTCCAACCACTTAAGAGAGTGCTGCCCTGAGCTAATGACTCAGCCTCACTTGAACTTGGTGTTCCACCTGTCAAACAGGGAGTCTGGGCCAGGTAGTCTCCACGGGATCTGTCCTCTCAGCTTTAACTCAAACCTCTGTTACCTCCAGAGACATCTGCCCCACTGTGGAGAGCACCATAGCGTGGTGCTGGGCCAGATGTAAAGGACCAAGCGTGTTCTGGCTCCTCAGGCCCACACCAGGACAGCACTCACAGCTGCTCTCCCTTGGGGCTTGCCTTCTGGGTCCTGGCGGGGGTGCGGACCACACCAGGCACACAATTTTAAAGCCGTTTTTCCCCACGTCCGTCTGTCTGGCATTTGTGTCGGGGTGGAGGTTTCCGGGACAGGTAGAGCCCCTTGACCTGGCAGTGTTTCAAGTGCTCCCCGGCTCCTTCCTGACATTCGAGGCTCTGTGCAGGGCCTCATGGGCCCCAGCTCCTAAAGACGGTGAAGGAATTTCCTCCCTCCCACAAAGACCACGGACACTTTCCTGCTGCCACCTTTCTCTTGACAGCTCCTAAGCTGGCCTCAGGACCCACTCCGCCCCCCGGCCCCTCCCTGTGCGCGAGGAGGAGGAGTGCAGTATAGCAGAACCACTAACAGGCAGCTTTGGTCCAAACTGTCCTCTGTCCCTGGCCATGGTACCAGGCTCACGGAGGGAGAATCCTTTCCCACGGCCCCTCACAGTGACCCTGCCTTCCCAGTTGGCCTAGGATGCTCCTGGTTTTAACACCGAACGCCCTATGTCCCCAGAAACCGCTGTCTGGGCAAACCAGGACAGTGGGTCACACTAAGTCCGCTTGCACAAAAGGCAGTCTGTAAAACCTAGTGCCCCTCGGCCTCCTCCAGTCCTCCTTCAGCCTGACCGGGCTTAAAAGAGACCTGCCCTGGGGACCCAGAGTTGGAGGAAGAGAAGGTTCCTGGGAATTCTCGAGGTCTGGACTGTTTTGCCGATGCTGCCTTGGCCCTGCTGCCCCAGCTCCTTTCCTGTGGCGGTTCCTCAGATGGCAGCCTGGGCAGCGGTACCTCACCTTGCTAGCCTGGCGCGCCCAGTCCCAGAATTTGGGGGAGGCTAGGAAGCTGAGGTAGAGATAGTGCTGCTCCTGGAAGCCATGAATATTGATTTCCCCATTTCCCCAGGTCTCACTGATTTCTGCTCCCCAGAGCTGGTACAGGGCTCAGCACGTGGTGCTCACTGAGCCCACTCGGGAGGAGGAGAAGGGGGTGCTGTCCCCTTGGGAGGTGGGTGGGCCTCTTCTCCAGCCTCTGCCATCCAGAGGGGATCATAGAAGAGCAAAGAAGAGACTTCCAGGCTGCTGGAGCCTGCAGGGATTCTGTGGGGTTTGTTTTTCCTCAGCACTGTCTGCAGAGGTGAGGGCATGAATAAAAGAGTGAGGGAAGATTTACTGTTCCCACCGTTGGCAGTGGCCCTGTGTTTGCACAGTGGATCTGGGCGAGGAGGGGCTGGAGCAGGTGGCGACGGTGCTAGGACTCAGGGAGAAAGACTCTTGGCAGTCTTTCTGCAAGGACCCTGGGTGGAGATGCAGGCCAGGCTGTGAGGGGCTATCTAGGCCAACTCTCCAACCACCAGGGGCCAGAGTGTCCCCTCCCTGCTCCCACATTCTTGCCTGCGTGAACCCGGAGCAAGCAGCTTGGGTCCAAGAATCTCTACACCCTGGGGCACATGGTGGACCTAAAGGGTGTGCTGCCAATGAGGACCCCAAAAGAAAGGGCTCCAGGCTGGGCTCATTTGTCGTTCATGGCCCTGGTAATGAGAACAATCAAGAAATGACTTTTATCATGGCCTACCCCGGTCTGGGGCTTGGTGGGCCTGGGGCTGGGGCTGGGACTTGGAACCTTTCAGCTGAAAGCAGCCTTGGACAGGGTCCCATGTCACTCCCACATGCATGTCCAAGGCAATACAACCCATATCTTGGCAACACTGTACTGTTTCTGGGGTCAACAAAAGATGGACAATTTTTTTATATAGTCAATCCTAATGGGGTCAAAACTGGTGGTGGGAGGTAGCAGAAGAGAGCAAAGTCTGAGGGGCTGGAGTGGCCCCTGGGAAGTGAAATGATCCATATTGTGTGTCCCTGTGTGCCTGTGCGTGCCTGTGTGCATCTGTGTATGTCTGCATGTGTTTATATATTTGTGTGTATCTGTGTGGTCTGTGTGTGTATTTGTGTGTATACTTGTGTGTGAGGCTCTACAGAATTTCTCCCCTAACCCTGAAGACGTGGATCTAATTCTGGCCAGTTTCCATGTACAGGGCCTCCACCTTTAGCTACTCCCTCCCCAGTACACACACACACACACACACACACACACACACACACTCACACACCACCTCATCACTTTACTCTGGCAGGCATGATCATAAATTACTGGGAAGTAATCATTCATGGTCCTGGTAATGAGCACAATGACCATCACAATGGTCATATACAAGAAACAAAGACCTGTAGTTGCCTCTGTGTGTGTGTGTGTGTGTGTGTGTGTGTGTGTGTGTGTGTGTGTGTGTGTGTGGTCATTTCCCTACAGGGGCTTCTGAATCTTAAGTCAGCCTCTCAAGACTGCTTCTGCCTGGTCCACTTGAAGATTTTTGGGGCTTATCAAAAGGAATGAGATCTTGCCATTTGCAACGACGTGGATGGAACTGGAGGGTGTTATGCTGAGTGAAATAAGTCAATCAGAGAAAGACATGTATCATATGACCTCACTGATATGAGGAATTCTTAATCTCAGGAACAAACTGAGGGTTGCTGGAGTGGTCGGGGGTGGGAGGGATGGGGTGGCTGGGTGATGGACATTGGGGAAGATATGTGCTACGGTGAGCGCTGTGAATTGTGTAAGACTGTTGAATCACAGATCTGTACTTCTGAAACAAATAACGCAACATATGTTAAGAAAAAAGAAAAAGAAGAAGATAGCAGGAGAGGAAGAATGAAGGGGAGTAAGTCAGAGGGGGAGACGAACCAGGAGAGATGATGGACTCTGAAAAACAAACTGAGGTTTCTGGAGGGGAGGAGGGTGGGGGGATGGGTTAGCCTGGTGATGGGTATTGAGGAGGGCACGTTCTGCATGGAGCACTGGGTGTTATGAACAAACAATGAATCATGGAACAGTACACCAAAACAAATTATGTAATATTTGGTGATTAACATAACAATAAAAAAATTAAAAAATATATCAACAACAACAACAAAAAAGATTTGTGGGGCTTAGGGCAGGAGTGTGGGTGGAAGGCCATATACCACCTGTCTAAAGAGTTAAAAGTAAGACATCAAACTAGCAAATAATTAAATTAAAAATGTCTTGCCATGACCAAATAAACCTTCTTAAAGATGTGGAAGACCAGATTCAAATCCTTGGATTCTTTCCTGGAGCATGGCGGGCCGGGGAGAGCCAGCATGCGGCCACGTTCCTTCCCACCTCCTGATCCAGCCCCTCCTACACAGAGCCTTGTGGACAGCCAGGTGGGCATTCCTCCTGCCTAGGGTTGTGCCCACCAGTGGGGTCTGCCCTCAGGGAAAGAGGCCTGTGCCTCAGAACCACTTGAATTCTGGGGTCTAGAAGGGGGCACATGGACTCTGAGTGGGCACATTACCTCAGCCCTGTGAGCTTCTCCCTTGAGGGAGGGAGTGGTCAAAAAGGGCCACGACAGCAGGGTCAGGCCTGGGGTGAGGCAAGTGAGGCGTGGCTCTCAGGATCACACAAGGATGGGGGGCTCCTGCCTCATCCGGTGCCGGCCCTACAGGACAGGGTCTTACAAAGTGAGCAGCCCAGAGCAGGGCCAGCTTCTCTTTCTGGTCTCTGTGGCACCTGAAATTTATTGCATCCCCTGAGTGAGACTGAGGTGAGATGGCAGAAGTAGACCCCCTCTCCCGTGTGCCCCCACTCCTCTAAAGCATGACAAAGCACCCCTGGCCACCTTCCAGGGACCGCCACGTCAGCCCAGCTCCTCTGGCAGTCCCTGCACTCACGCTCAGTGGAGAAGTGGAATGATCCTTTAGGAGTCCCACTCATGTGGCCACTCAGAAATGAACTGAGATAAGCACAGGGAAAAATTCTAGTGTACGAATGGATTGTATTCCAGAACTCTCTAACGGAACAGAATTCATTAAAATGAAGGTGAAAGAAGATAGCAGGAGGGGAAGAATGAAGGGGAGTAAGTCGGAGGGGGAGACGAACCATGAGAGACGATGGACTCTGAAAAACAAACTGAAGGTTCGAGAGGGGAGGGGGGTGGGGGGATGGGTTAGCCTGGTGATGGGTATTTTTCTTTTATAAAGATTTTATTTATTTATTTGAGAGAGAGAATGAGAGAGAGAGAGAGAGAGACCATGAGAGGGGGGAGGATCAGAGGGAGAAGCAGACTCCCCACTGAGCAGGGAGCCCGATGTGGGACTCGATCCCTAGACTCCAGGATCATGCCCTGAGCCGAAGGCAGTCGCTTAACCGACTGAGCCGCCCAGGCACCCCCTGGTGTTGGGTATTAAAGAGGGCACGTTCTGCATGGAGCACTGGTGTTATGCTCAAACAATGAATCATGGAACACTACATCAAAAACTGATGATGTAATGTGTAGTGATTAACATAACAATAAAAAATTTAAAGAAAAAAATGAAGGTGAGTCAAAGCTAATTAGAAAAATGGATGTGTAGGGTCAGGAAATGTCTGTGGGGGAGGAGCCAGGATACAATCCGTACGCAGTTAGGAGAGCTGGTATGGACAGATTGTCTTCTCGAATGCATGTGTTGAAGTCCCAACCCCCAGTGTGACCGTATTTGGAGACAGGGCCTTTGGGAGGTAGTAATTAAGGTTAAATGAGGTCTTCGCTGGTGTCCTTATAAGAAAAGGAAGAGACACCAGCGTTCTCTCTTTCCTCATAAGCACAGAGAAGAGGCCATATGAGGACGCAGTGGAAAGGTGGTCATCTGCAAGCCAGGAGGAGTGTTCTCACCAGAAACTGACCTTGATGGCACCCTGATCTTGGACTTCAGGCTTCAGAACTGTGAGAAATAGATTTCTGTTCTTTAAGCCATGCCGTCTGTGGTATTCTGTTAACGGCAGCCCTCGCCGATTCATATCAAACTAAATCACCGTAGAAGACACTCATAAAACAGTGTCTTGTATTTACAAGAGCAAGCTCAGGGTCTTGAGCCTGATGTGGAGCCTGTGGCTTGGGTATCTGTTGCACCATGTGTGGGAGGCATTTAGGGGAGGCCAGGTCGGTGGGGAGAGAAGAGTGCTGGTCCCAGGAGCCTGGAGTCTGGGTTCTGATCTGGTCTTTGTCGCTTGTTATTGAGCCCAGCTGTCTCTAGACTTTGCTGAGTTCCTCTTTTCTCCTCTATGTAATGGGACTAATAAAATATGTCCTGCATAACCCATGGAGTAGATGGGAAAACCAAGTCAAATTAAATAACAAGAAGGCTTTGGCGATTGCAGAGAGCTAGGCAAATGGAAAAGGTTATGGCTTCCAATCCATGTTGGCACATCTGCCAGTTGTCATGTTTATCTAGTCAAACCCCATTTACTGGATGTCTCCTTGGTGTCATGCCCCATTTAAGCCTGGAGCACCCAGAACTGAATAAAATAGCATTGTCTTCAAGGGGTTCATGATCTGGTTGTGGACAAGCACTCAAAACTCCTTATATTTGTTATTTGCTGAGAGAGCACAAATGGGAACTATTTTGAAAGACTTTGCTACAATTATTTTACAACCATTTATGGATAGATGCTTGTTGCCAGAAAGAACTGATGTGGTAAATGTAGAAATTTCCCACCTACTATCAGCATGTAAGGTTTTAAGAAAGCCAGTGGAGGCAAGTGATGTTTCGATCATAACCTCAGGAGTGTGGTTTCCATACCAACATATTTGTGCAGACTAGAAAGCCCAAAACAAAATGCTGCCTCTGATTCACAAGAAGGCAAGCCTTGGTTGAATCATGTTTTTAGTAGAAAAGACTAAGCCTCCCAGCCCCCACAGTGCCCTGCCTAATTGTCTGTCTTTATTATCTTGACAGAGCACATAACAGAATAGTCTGGAACATAGCTTAATCTGGAAGGTCTTGCACACTTCTAGGAGGTGGGCAGCGTGGCACGAGAGGCTGTGTTTAGTTTTGTGTCTGCCTTGTCGGGATGGTCACCATGAAGGATCCAGTCCTCCCTGATCTGTTCTGCTCACCTCTGCCTACCCCCTCCTCCCTCCCTGTGTCCTCCCTTCTCCCGTCTCCCCATCGGCCTTTCCTTCGTTTTTGTTACCTGCCTGTTGTGTGCCAGAATGTAGAGGTAAATATCTCACTATTTCAGCGGAAACTCCTAGTCAGACAGGGAGCTCAGAGATGTACACCAACCATTTCAGTACAGGACCCGGGGTAAGATGCTACGGGAGCATCGGATAAGGCATGAGCCTGGGTAAAGAGACTGTGCTTGAGTTGGGCCTTGACTGATGCATGTGGGAACTGAACTGGGCTGGGCGCGGGGAGATGGCTAGGAGGGGAAGACAGAACAAGAGCCTTTGGGACCGAGGGAACAGCAATACCTGATATTTCTTGGGCAACGGCAAATGGTTCTGTGCTAGTTGTTCTTCGATTGCAGACCCAGAACAGGGTCTGATACCAGTGACTATGTGGCAGCCAAGCCAAGGAGTCCTCACTTTGTCTCATGGGAAGTGGGGAGGGAGCCTCTGAGATTCCTGAAGTGGGAGAGAGTCACAGTCATATATGATGAGGGTATATGTGTCAAATGGAGAGATTATTCTGGAAGAGACATGCAGGTGGGCTTTGAGGGGCACTAACCATTAGTGTAAGGTTTCAAACTGCTTTAAAGATAAAAATCTTCATTTGGAGCTCTTAAATTTGTGGCACACAGCAGTGTTTTATTAGCATGCATTTATTTTATAATTCCAAATTGGCAATACCTACTTAATATGAAATCAATCAGTGTGAACAGTGATGTCATTTTGATGAGTATAAGAAGTTGAAGTCAGGGGCTATACGTCAAATTACAGAGTTATATAAGTGAATATAACAGATCCAGTTTATTTCCGGATTTTGGTTTTGGCTGCATAGCGCCAAGGAATCCTGACTTATTCGGTGAGGTTGCTGGTAATAGCAATGGGTTTTGCACAGCTTGACTTTCAGTCTCAGGACACGCCTTAATTAAAAGAGGAAAACTGCATTCAGAGGCCTGTATAAAAATGAATTGATTTTGTAAGCTAGGTTAATGGGCTGGTGGTCCCCAAGTACCAAAACTGGGTATATAACACATTTTAATTATGGTTTAGATGGCTAAAATATGTTTTAAATGAGATTTAAATCAATTATTTGAGAAACCCCAAGCCACATATGGAAACTGAAGACATACGAGATTATTCCTCCTCTGAGTGAAGGGTATTAAGTGTCTTATTTGTGTTGGTCATTCACCGGGTGACAGCAGCTGGTCCTCCCATGGCCAAAGTTGCACAGTTAGGCTTACATTAATACACATTTCTTCAGTTGGATGTTGACAGGCACTTCTCTCAAAACTGGTTGAGCGGGAAGGTGGGGTGGGTACGTTGGGTTTGTCTTTCCTTTGGACAGCATGTGACATCTGTATAATCTTGGTACTTGTCTCATCTGTGATTTGTGGGCATTGGGAGAACCCAAGCGAAATGTCAGTTTATCGAAAGACCTCATGTCCGTTTGGAAACTTCTACCCGTGTACACTTACAGAACTTCCCCGAAGCACAGAAGCCCCCCCAAAAGGAAACTGGTACCAGCTCCTTTTACTGAACACCTGCTGTGTACTAGGCACGTTTCATGCACCTTATGTGTATCGACACTCTTCACCTTTGTAACAATCCTATGAGATGATCACTATCATTATCCCCATTGAGGCACAAAGAGGTGAAGTGTCTTGCCCAAGGTCAGAGAGCTAGTAGGTGGCAGAGCTGGGCTTTGAATCCATAGTCTGTCCTTAGAGCCTGCATACCAGTCACTGTGCTGTCTTGTCCTCTTCAAGGTGAGAGTTTGCGTTAGACCCCTGAGCTCAAATACCTTTTAATTGGAATGAACATTGCATTTGTCCGACGCTTAACCAACTGAGCCACCCAGGCACCCCGAACAAAGTTTCTTCTCCTGATGTTCAGGATGGTCTTTTAGCAGAAATTGTTCAATATGCAGTATAGGTGGGGAAAGGGACTTAACATATGTGTGAACTTTGTTGAAATGTATTCTTTGGAGATGGGTTTGGGCCCTATCATGAAGCATCAGGTATCATGGAGTCAGGAAACTGTCCTAGGGGGTCGGTGAGCCAGGCAGCCTCTGTCTCCCTGTTAATTGCAGGATCCAAGATACCAAGTTACTGGGTGGGACAGACCCAGTACAGAAAGGGTGGTGGGATGCTGAGAATTTGGGTAAGGGGTGGTCCTGGCTCCCAGGTCCTCCTCAGGTCCACCCTTTTCTGGCATTGGTCCTTCCAAGTAAAGAGAAGCAGCCCATTAAGCCTCCACCAAAGGTAAGAGCTTGAGAAGCTTAAGAGGAGATTGTAATGAAAGTGAGTTGGCAAAGCGGCTAAATTGATAGGAAACAGCAGGGTGGGGACAGCCATTGCAAAACCAGTCTATTAAGACAAGGTCCTGAGAGGCCAGGCTGGATTTTCTAGAGAACAAATGCCAAGCTGAGCAGACTGAATAAATGAAGACACGTCAGTCAGGGCTGCATGCATTGGCAGGAGCAGCACACACTAGAAGCAGGTCATGGTCAGGGTGGCAGCTGACCTGTTGGCTGGGTCTCAAAGCTGAATTTGGAAAGAGTTTATTTTAGGATGAACAAAAGGAATCTCCCACTAGGAGAGCTTGTTATCTCTGGTGTTCACAGCAGAGAATGAAAATCACATCAAGGAAGGATTTAAATGAGTTCTTGGAGCATGGAGAGCAAAAGGACTAGTGAGGGGAATAGAGAAGTTCACGGGAGCTGCTTGACCTTGTGGGGTCACCACTGGGAAGTTCAGCAGCCTTCCCGGACTCCTGGTGGCCTTGCGCACCCAAGTGAGCATAAGTCATGATTGCCACGTGACCCTCGAGGGCCTCTGCTCAGGTTCCAGTGTTCTGTACCCATTCCCCGGGGTTAGTCTGAGCATTATGTTCAGAGATCTCATACCCCTGCTCACAGCCCACACACCTCCAGGTGTCAACTCCCAGAGAGTGTGCTGAACTCAGCCCTCTCCATGAGCAAGGAGCTGGTTCCAACCTAACCGCGGCTCTGAGAATGAGTGTGTCGTCTCTTTCCATGTGGCCAGACCACTGCTCCTAGTTGAAAAGAGCAGGGAGGGAACCAGTGCTTTTGGGACACTTCCTTTGTATCAGGCGCTGAGCCAGGCGTATGAACTACACGGTTCAGTACCGGCTCCCTTCACTTGGTCCTCATGTTAAACCTCCACCACCTTATGATTTTTCCAGGTATACACTTCCCTGGCCCAGGTCTGTCTACAGTTCTCCAGTGTCCTCAGGATAACATCAGAACTCTTGAGTTGGGTACACACACTACAGCAAAATCCAGGTCCTCCCACTTCTCTAGTCTCACTTCCCTCACTCCATCTCTTGGAACCTTTTCGGTATGCAGCCACTTGCAGCTTTTGGTGTGTTCTGTCATGGCTGCCGTGCCCCTGCCACATGGGGCTCTCCCTTCATGACAGGAGGATGGGATTCGCAGGGGAACCACAGTCATCAGTGGTTCCTCTCAACCCTGGCTGTGTGTTAGACTCACCACAGCAATCACCCTAAAATTAATCATCCTAAAAAATAAAGATCACCCTAAAAATACCAGTGATGGGCCTATTTCAGAAATTCTGATTTCATTGCTCTGGGCTGGGGCTCAGATTTAAAACTTTTTTTGAAAGCTCCCCTATTGATTCTAATGTTGAGGATTGATAAACGATGTGATCAAAGCTGCTGAAGACTAAGTGAGCTGGTTTTGCATGTAGGCCTACCATTGAGGTAGGAGTAGAGGTGGAACTGTCTCAGAATTGACCAAGTCAATCCTGAACATTCTCGTCCCAGGTTAAGGGAATAAGGGACATAGCCTGGGGGAGGACAGCTCACTCTCCTGCTTCTACAATCTTGAGTTTATGTTGAAATCAGCACAGTGAAGCTCTGATCAGCTAGAAAACCAAGGTGGGGACCTACAATAATGCTAAGATAGGTCTGGATCTAGGATATTCTGGATCCCTCCACTCATTGAGGGGCTCAAGTTCATTGCCCTTACCACATGCAATGCTCCCCTCTCTATCTCCTTCTTCCACACTTCCACCCTAAGCCAGTGATGGAGATATACAGAGTCCTGTGACCAGGAGTGAGGCTTCCTCAGTCTTAGCTGCATGCAGGTGGGCTCATAGAGGGTGAATGTCTCACCTTGCCAAGTTCCAGGCATGTGTGTCTCTCTAATTCTACCTGGACTTTTCCCCACTAGGTCCAAGCAGAGACCTCCCTCAGCCTGTAGACCTGTGGTTCTTTAGCATGTATCAGAATCACCTGGAGGGATTGTTAAATGCAGTTTCTGATTCTGTAGGATGGGGTGGGGTGGATTTGAGAATTTGCATCTCTAACAAATTCCCAGGTGGTGCTGATGCTGCTGGTCCTGGCGGCACATTTTGAGAATTTCCGCTTTGAAGAACAGGTCCTTTCAGACTGGATTCTCTGGGTATTAACCCAACTTAGGGAGTATCAAACCCTGGCATACTCCTGGAAATCCAGGATATAAAGCTGTGCACTGCCCTCGCCTCACAGAAATCACCAGACCAAACATTTTCCAGCTTCCTCTAGCATCTCCTTTAACCACTACAAAATACAATCCTTGCCCTTCTGAATATTGACTATTTCTTTTCTCCTGCTTCTCAGCTTTTTCCTCTTTTCTGGCTCTCGTTTTCTATCTTTTCAAACATTCCAGGCTGTTTTATGACTTGGCTGTGCCATTGCATGTGCTGAAATCTGTGCCCGGGATTTCCTTCCCTTTTCTCTGTCTGGCTGTTTTATTAGCCTCTTTTGGTTAGAAGGAGTTGCTACTCAGTCGAATTACTTCATTTTATAGGGACTTTATTTTAAAGATCCCGAGAGAGGCTGAACAGATCTCAGGAAGAGCAGAAACAGGTGGGTGGTTCTGATTTCAAGGTGTCTGAAGGGACATCAGCAGCAGAAATTTGTGTGCGTTTCCTCTGATGTTTGGCCACTAAGTGACTCAGCAACTCGGTGTATTTACTTCTTATTCTTCTTTCTACCAACTAACATGCCTCCCCGATACTCTGTGTTTTTCATTCACTTTATAGCTTCTGTTTGCTCTTCCTCATCTTGTTCAGTTTCTGTTTCCTTATAACTTTGGCTTGAGCCATGGCTCATGTTCTCCCTCACTGAGATTCTTTCAAATAGGACCACTACCAGGGTGTTCAGTTTAACGCACTTCTAGAACATTGGAGGAGGGACCTCCAAAAATCTTCTTCATAAAAGCAATGAGAACACTGGCAGAAATAGTCAAAATCAACTATTCTAGAATTCTGGAATATAACTAAGATATACAACAATTTGAGGATAATTTACTCAAGAAGTGGCCAAATGTCAGCAAGAACACCATGTTTTTATAGTATTTTATCTTGTCCTATTCCCATCCCCCCTCTCCCCAGCACCACAGGAATCTCGGAAACCGGCAGCCTCACAACTATGTTTTCTGTGAAAACCAGCATCTTAGTAGCCACAGAAGAGGGCAGAATGGGTTCGGACTCTCCAAAATACCCTATGCCCAAAGAAGTGTTATTGTTTGAGTCATATGGAAGCTCCCTGGGAGAGAACCATTCTCAAGGCTTGTCTTTATTTGACCCAACTCAGGGTTCAGACCTGTGGGACACTATCAAGTCACCAACATTTACATAAATGGAGTCCCAGAAGGAGAGGAATGAGAGAAAGAGACAGAGAGAAAATCTAAAGGAATAATGGCTAAAAACAGATTTGACTAAAAACATTAATCTATCCATACACAAGTCTGACAAACTCCAAGAAGGACAATCTCCAAGAGAGTCACACCTAGATGCATTATAGTCAAATGATCAAAAGCCAAAGACAGAATCTTGAAAGCGGGAAGAGAGAAGTGACTCATCATTTACAAGGGATCTCCATGGGGTTAACGGCCGACTTCTCATGAGAACCCATGGAGGTCAGAAGGCAGTGGGATTCCACTTTCAGAGTCTTGAAAGAGAGATTGCCAGCCAAGAAGTTTATATCCAGCACAAGTATCCTTAAAAAAAAAAAAAATGAAGGTGAATTTAAGACATTTCCAATCATGTCTTCTTTTGACTTCTTCAGGTGCTTTAAAATATGATCTCTTTTAGCATTGACTCCACTCCAGTATTCTATACACTGCCACCTGCAGGGAGGATACATGAAGGACACACAGGTGGAGGAAGTTGGAAAGTCCCTTGTCTTGGATGGTTGAAGACTAACCTGAAAGAATATGATGTCACCACATCCATCAGAATCAAGAGAAGACATTGATAAGAAGGACCTGTTGGCATGGTGGAACCATTATCTCTAAAGCCGTTGGAGGAGATGGCCCAGCCTTACCCAGAGGATGGTGTGACATGTGGTATGGAGCTTGCAGAAAGCAGAGATGCCAATGGTGGGGGAGCATGGGTGACCCCACTGTCCTTGGGTGCTGTAGACTGAAGAGAGTACCATGGATGAACACAGATGGATGAGAGCTGACACATGAGCCCAAGGATTGGTGATGGACCTTTGGTAGGCTGAAGCCCCGAACTCATCTTGTGTCTGACAGAAGTGAATGTCACCAAAAGAAATACGACAATACCATCCTGATCACCTAACCTTCTGTAATCCCATGAAAGAAATACTGCATTGGCTAACAGAAGCAATCCTCTTACCAGGCTGCCCTCCTGGAACCAGGACCCACCTATGAGGGCCTGTGACAACCTCATTGCTCTGAGTCTAGAGCTGTCAGGGAATATGTTAATCCCACATATGAGGTAGAAGGTCTGTGAGGTCCCCAAAGGGAAGAAACAGAGAACAGGGCTTTTGCCAGTCCTAGTCCAGGCTTGGGGTGCTCCATCTAGATGATACTGCTAGCCTCCCTCACCACAGGTCGTAGGCATGAGAGAGGAAGTACTGGCCCCTTGAGGTGTGAGGCCCAACCAAGACAGGAGCCTGCTCGCTCTGATCTTAGGGTGCTACTGTTCTCAAATTCACTTCTCCCTGCTAGCCACCTTGATGGTTAAGTGTTTCTTGGTTTAAACAATTTCAGAGAGGGAATCTGGTTGTCCTAGCTAATCACTTTTGCTCTATCCCAGTAGTACTCAGAGTATGGTCTGAGGACCTCTTGGGTCTGAGACTCCTTCAGGGGATCTGTATGGTTAAAACTCTTCATGATAATACTAAGATTTCATTCACCCTTTCCGTAGTGTTGACGCTTCAAAAACAGTGGTGGCTAAAATTGCTGGTGCCTTGGCACAGGTCAAGACAATGCCACCAAACTGTTGTAGTGGTTTCTCACCATATTTTTCACTACCATGTAGTCACATTTGAAAAAAAAAATCCAGTTTCACTAAAGAGTATCTTTGATGAAGAGTAGAGTACTAATTTTATTAAATTTTGACTTTTGAGACAAGATATGTATGTCTTTTTTAAGTATGTGTGGAGCACCCGTAGTGCCCTTCTGCTGCACACTGAAAGACAGCGGGGGTGTTTAGGAAAAACACTTGTATGACTGAGTTGCAAGCTGAACTAGCCACAGAACGCCATTTTACTTATGAGATATATTGACAGAAAAAACTATGGTTTTTCAGATTTGATATTTCGCAGACATTAACAAAAATGCACAGAGTGACTGAAATCAATAGAGCAAGAGAGTGAGCCTGCCAGTTGAGGGAAGCAACGGATGGGTTGACAATGATGCCGTTTGAAGTTTCACGTGAACATTAGGGTTTTGGAAAGCTTGTACCCACCAGGAGCTGGATAGCTTCCCAATACGTAAAGATTTTCTGCTTATTGGCGATCTTAATGAATGTGAACAGATAGAGGGGGAAGATCAAACGTTCTGATTTGGACTTGCTAGGTGTGAGGGGCTTTCATGACAGAAAGCAGCCTCAGGGAAGGGGCCAGAAGTCAGACTCTGAGAGCCTGAATAGGCAGAGCTGAAATGTTCCTACAGTGGGCACTGCCTGAGTTGACATGGGTGGTCTGTATCCTTTGTGGAACCATGTGGGCTGTTTCCTCATGTGGACAAGTTTACTTGTATCATCAAATAACTCCAGAGCTCCTATGGGGAAGGCTTGGGACAGGCTGGAAGTTGAGGCTGGGCTCAGCTCCCTCCCCTGAAGCTTACTCCACTTGTCTTGGAGACTCTGGGCATCCTGGAAAGTGATCTCTGAGACCCACAGGAGAGAAGGGGGCTTGGCTGGGCTCACTTACCCTGACCATAACAATGCTAAAAATAAACGGCTCAGCATCCCAAACTCTGCTTAGAAGGGAGCCAGGTACCCCCAAGCTTCTGTAGCATATCAGATATGGTGTTTTTCAGAAATCCCGACTGAATCCTGAGTATTGCTACACAAATACCCTGAGCCAAGATGCAAGGGAAGATAAACAAGTCTGAAGCCCTGGCAGAGTGACTGAAACCAATAGAGCAAGAGAGAGAGAGCTGGTGAAGCATCAGAGTAAAGTCAGCTTTCTTCCAAGACTCCAGGCTAGTTGCAAATGCAATGATCAGATATCTAGAGGAGCAGAGAATTTGTCCTGGGCTAGGGTTGTGACGAGAGGTCCTCTCTGATAGAGGCACCCTTGTTTAACACTTTTCTGCATGTTTCTGCCACTGAGTGAGGTGGTGCCCAGCTTAGGCTGGTGGTCACAGCCCCCATCCCCACACCAGCCCCAAAGAGATAGCAATGGTGTATGGGGGTGGGGGGTGGGCAGAGGTTGGAGTTTGGCACAGAGGGATTTGAGCTGAAACAGAGATGCTGGTCCCGAGTACTTTGAAGTCTTTCACATGTAAATGGGTCTTACTTGTCTCTAGATACTCAGTCTAGTGCTGGCTGGCATAGGCAGCTGGTGCTTGGGAAATATTTGTGGCTTTGTGCTGTGAACTACTTTATGGGAATAATGTTGAAGGGAGAAAACATCCAAGGGTGGGAGGAGGCAGAATCATCATGGGGCCAGCAGCAGAATATTTCCCGTGCAGGCTTGTAGAGGAAGGTGAAGCTGTTGGAGGAGTAGAAGAGGGGACGGGCGGAAGGGGAGCAGAGGGGCTGACAAAGGAGAGCCGGGAGAGGGATGAAAGATGGTCATGGTCTTCTGGGCATGGTCACAAAGTATGTGACCAGGCCCAGGTCTTCTGCAGGCTGGAAGGAGAACTGGAGAGAGCAGTCCCCAGGCCTAGCCTCCCTTGCCTGCAAGTCCCTGGACAGAGACATTGGAACCTAGAGTGCACACTGCACCCTAAGCTGGCAATTTTGCCATCAGGGGCCCCCCCAGCAAGCCGCAGTTCCACAGACTGTTCCCAGCAAATATCCCCAAATATCTCTGACGTCCTAACATTCCCACACTCCATGGCTCCCTGATACTTGTAGCTGTAAGTCGTTCACCTTCATCCATTCGGTCACCCATCCACTGACTCACTAATTAATTAAAAAAACATTTTTTGAGTGCATCCTGTATGCCAGGTACATGCTAGGTACTATGGTTAAAATAGCGCTGGTCTCTGAGCAGCTGCGTCCGCACCATCTGGTGTGTTAGTTACCTACGGCTGCCTAACACATGGCCCCAAAACTTCGTGGCATAAACCAACAATAGCCGTCTATGATTCCTCATAGTTTCTGTAGCTTCTGGCTTCGGGCCTATCATGACGCCGCTGGGGCTGCAGTCAGGAGGCTTGGGTGGGACTGGAGGACCTGCCTCCGAGGTGGCCCATTCACATGGCACGTGGGTGTTGGTTGCTGGTGGGAGGCTTCGGTTCCAAGCCCTGTGCACGTCTCCTCAAGGTTGCTTGAGTGTCCTCACATTATGGTGGCCAGAACAGTCTGAGAGAGAAGCAGCCAGCTACAGTGTCTTTTGTAACCTCGTCTGGAAGTCACACACCACTGTTTCCACAATACCCTATTGGTCACACAAGCCAGCTCTGTTCAATGTGGGAGAAAACCGCCTCGTGAAGCAAGCATAATGGGGGCCATTTGTGAGACGGGGTGCTTGTTAGAAATGCACATTCTCAGGCCTAACCCAGACCTACTGAATCAGACACTCTGGGAGCAGGGCCTTACATTGGTGTTTGAATAAGCCCTCAGGTGCCTCTGAGGCATGCTGATATCTGGGAACCACTGCAGAGATGTAGGAAACGGTCTCTGCTCTGAGGTCGCTCCTGGCTTAGCTCACGTTATGGAGCAATCATGAAACAGTGCTGTGGCAAGCACATGGGAAGTTAGGGGTGGTGTCCCAGCCCCGCATGCAAGGTCTGCCTTAACTTGAACTCCTCTGACTCTGCCTCTCATTCTACTCCTCTCCTACTCAGGCCCTCTGCTGTAGTCTGATCTCTCCCCTGTCCCCGTGCCCTCACATTGTGCTGCTTCTCTCTTCTGTGGAATGAGCTGTGATGGATGTGACAGCATCTGGCATAATAGTTGTGATAAACACATAATAGTTGCTTGAGAAATCCACCCAGCTTCCATCTCCCTTGTTCTGACCCAGCTCCTGCGCCCTTCACCCAGCCAGATTCTCACCTTTCTTCAAGGCCCAATGTTGGGCTCCACTTCCACCAAGTGTCTCAGACACCGTCTGCTCTAGTTTCTCCTTTCCCTGAGTCTCTGAGCTCCATCTCAGAACCCTGAGATCATGATCGGAACTGAAGTCAAGTCTGACACTTAACCCACTGAGCCACCCACCCTTTTAAATACTATTCTTATGGAACAGCTCAGGGCAGAGAGGCACCTGATGTGATGGAAGGAGTACAGGGCAAAAGACCTACTGGATTCCTGGCTTTTCTGGCTACCCTGTAATCCAGGGCAAGTCCCCCTCACTGATTCAGACTTCAGCTTTCCATCTGTGAAATGGTGCTCAGAGCCACCCACATCTGAAAGGTCACAAATACCTAAGTAAAGAATGGACATAATAGAAATATTCTATAAGGTTGCCAGGGAAATGAAAGCCAATGCTTGAAAGTTATCAGTTATTTCACCGCCATTTATTAAATGCTCACTGCACACTAGAACTGTGTCAGCCTCTGGATATCAAATGGTGAAGGAGGTCCCTTAATGCTCACTTGAGACGTTGCAACAGCTATCGAGAAGAACAAGGCACGGACTGTGTGTGGAATGGGACCCTGCGCGGGTGGGCAGGCAGGTGCTGGGTCCACATGTAGCTCCCAGGCCCTTCAATGTCCTCCATGCCCCAAAGGCCCCCAGTGTGTCCACTTCTGCTGCTGCCTGTCGCTCTCCTGCATCTTCCTGTTGGGCCGGGGCTGGGAAGAGAGGGCACATGGGGGCTCTGAAGGTTTTCCTGACCTTGGGAGAGCCTGGCCCCATGGCCATTAGCCCTCCCCGGGGGCCATCTCTCAGGTCCCATCCTTTTTTTTTTACATATGGCAACTGCACTGTGACTCGCTTAAATATTCCTCAGATTGTTTTCATTATTAAAAGCGGGCGTCGTTCTAACTGTGTCTAGGATTAAGTCTCCTGAGCAGCTGGCTTAATTGCACATGTAAAGTTGCTTAACAGCATCCATCTCTTTGAAAGCCAGTGGAGAGAGTGGTGGCTGGGGGGTTAGGAAGAGCAGGGATCTGTTTGAGTGCAGCCATGCTCCACCGCATTGCCTTCTTTCTCATAAGGAGCTGCGTTTGGCTCTGTCTTGCTAAGTGAGGCTCTTGGCGTCCCTCTGGCCTCCTGGGGAAGGAAAGCAGTCATCTTCTTGTCTCTGATGAATTCATGTTCAGGGAACACGACAGCCAGGTGTAGTGGAAAGATTATCAAAGTGGAGTCAAGAGACTATACTCTGTCCCAGCCCTGTGACTAGCCAGCCAGTGGCCTTGGCCAAAACACGGAGCCTCCTTGGACCTTGTGATCTCATCTGTCAGATGAGCGGGAAGGATAAAGGTGATCTCTTAAGTCCCTTCTGCCCTCATGGTCTCGTATTGTGGGAGGAGCCTCCAGATTTGTGTCCAGCCCTATGATTTTATGAATTCTGCCTGGCTCCCCCTCAGTACCTGCCCCAGATGATTGCTTTGCACATCAGCATTTCTCCAGGAAGGATTAAATATTGCACAAAAGAGAAGAGATGAATGTTGTGATGCTGATAATACCTGACAGCTTACATGTAATGTTTTATGTCCTATATCTTTCAGAAAAATTCAAATGAAATACCATAAAGACAACCTCTGGAGACTGTCCACATGTAGACTTCATGGATTGTCTAAATTTGGGTCTGTGTCAATGCCGAAACTAAAATGGCCACCTCTGCAGCCCAATGCCCCCGTATAAAGTCATATTCTCTATCAACTGTCACCAAATGGCTCATCCTTGATCCTTAAGGAATTTAACTCCATTTATCAAATAGCTACTGAATTCCTATTATGTGTAAAACCTTATCATGTGTGCTATAGGCAATAAGAAGAACAGAACACTCTTTTCCTTGGGGACATGATTTTATATGGTATATCTTAGGTGTTGATTTTCCAAGGGGATAATCGTGTTTTGAGCACCTCAGCATCTTAGCATATTGTGTTCATAGTAACAACAATGACTAATCTTTTAGTTCACACAGAACTGTGTGCCTGCCGTCACGGTAAGTGCTTTGGTACTTCTTCCTCTCCTCTGCAAGACGATCCTATTCCAGAGATGTACGAACTGAGACCCAGGGACCTCAAGTAACTGAACCAAAGTCATAAAAACAGAACAGGGACTCAACCCCGGTCTGCCTGCTTCTAAAACCCATGATGTTTGTCATAAGAAGAATCTGCTTTGTGTAAAGTTGACAGTACAGAAAGAATAGTTGAGTAATTGAGTAAGCAAAGAGTGAGAGCTGGGAAGAATCAGTGAATGGAAGAACTTTGGGGCAGACCCTGAGGGGCTTGAGGGAGATATGGGCCGCCCCCTTCACCTCACTGAATGGGGCTCAGGCCCTGTAGTTGGGTAACTGTCTTTGGGGTCCCTTTCAGT
Source organism: Eumetopias jubatus (assembly GCF_037043125.1). NCBI lineage: Eukaryota > Metazoa > Chordata > Mammalia > Carnivora > Otariidae > Eumetopias > Eumetopias jubatus. Next base: position 103,340,459 of record NW_028274819.1, read on the forward strand.
TCTAGTCTCTGCTCTCACTTCAGAAATGACTCCACAACCCCTCCCAGCACACATTCATCCATATCTCCTTTTTTATTTGAGTGGAGCCTCTGCTTTGAGTCAACCAGATTTTTATTTTTTTCTCATTTTGTCTTCACTCTACCTCTACCCCAAGTCTATTTCTAGCCAGGCCATTATGCAGTCCATCTCCTGGACTGAGATCCTGAGACAACCTGGTTTGTGTCCTCAGAGTTATGTACTTGATCTCCTTTCCAGATGCCCAGAGTGTGGACCAGCCAGAGGAGCAGGGAGACAGCATGAGTTAGTGCCCTCAGCCCCATCCCGGCACCCTCATCCACGCTTACAAGGCTCTGCCAAGCTGAGGAGAGACCCAGTCAGGGACAGCCCCTCTGTTGGGCCCTCCAAACTCAGGACAGCCTGGCTCCAGGCCTCCAGGCATCAGCCTCTGAAGATTTACTGAGGGAGGGCTGCGTCTGGGGGCTGGCCAGGAAGTCTGTGGTCTCACTAGAGACCATGCTAGAAAACCACTGGCCCAGTCTTGGCCTTCTCAGCCCTGCCTCGTGCCTTGTGCCACCTTTGTGTTTGCATCAGGAGCGCAGTTCCTTCAGGACTCTTTAGCCTCTCTGCAACTTCAGGCCTGCCTCGGGAAAGGCTGAAAGGCCCATTGCCCCGGGAATGCTGGGGCTGTCCTGGACATGAGACCAAGGGAGGGGCAGGAACGGGACCAGTGCAAGCTGGTCCAAGGGATGATGCTGTAGAGCAGGGAGGAAACCAGGGCACCTCTCAGAGGGTGAGTGCCTGCTGGGGACCCTGGAATTGCAGGTTGACCCAGGCAAGCCTGGCCCTCTATGCCAGCTGAGGGGGAGAAGGGCAGGAGGGAATGTGATTTATTGAGAGTTTGCTACCGTGGGCCTCTATCCCTGGTTTATCCTTTGATTATTACAATTATCTTCTTGGTGGGGTTTGACTACTCCCATCCTACAGATGAACAATAGGGCTCAGAGAGGTGAAGTAACTCAACTGTATTCTCACAGCAAGTGGTGGAGCTTGAATTTGGACCCAGATGTTTCTGACTTCAAAGCTCATGCTGCTTCCTGATGAGGGGACATTTCACGCCTGGCTCTTTTCATTCCTTGTGTGGACTCCATTGCTTCCCTCCTGCTTCTTGGCTACCTCGCTGCAGCTGGCTCAGAGGTGCTTCTAGGGTTAGAAGGCCAACCCTGTGCTGTGTGTGCTCACATACAGCACACTTGTACAGTGTAGGAAGTATGCAGAGGAGGAGGAAGGTCTGGGGTCTACAGAGATGCTCCCTCCTCACCACGCCCCAGCTACTGTTGCTGCTCAACACCTCCCCCCTTCAGGCTGTCCCCAGGCTCCCCAGGGGCTTTGGGGGTGGGGGTTTGTTATGGTGTTGTAGGTTCTTGTCTCTTTCCCCAACAGGGGTAATTGTAGATGACTCACAGGTGGAACAGGATCAAAACCAATTTTATTTTACTGAATTCTCCCTTCTTCTGCATGCGAAAAAGCTTTAGGGTTGGGGGGGAGGCTCTTCCAGAAAATTACACCCTGCATCTCCCTTTCTGCTGCTCCTAGGAAGTCATTTAAAATGGAAATTAGAGCCCATTATTGCACATTTAATTACCCACCAAATGAATGGCATATTTAATGGAAATGGCAAAATCCTCCAACATGCGTAAGATTTCTAGTTCATGCATCTCCAGACGTGTTGCAAAATAATTCATTAACTAGAGACGTGAACGGCTGGGGCTGCCTCAGGGGAAAAGCAGGGCCAAGGAATGGGAGCCAATGAGCCGACACCCCTGCCCCTGGGGAGCTGAGGTAATATTGAATTCACTCCTACAGAGCTCAGAGGTGCAGCCCCGGCCCCGCCCCAGGAGTGAGGCAGGGAGGCCAGCACTGGGGGCCTCTGGGGCCTGTGCAGGTTGGTCCTTGGCTGAGTAGGAAGGAGAGGGTGGGGTGGCCCATCTCCAGTCCTCTCCCCACGCGCAGGTTCCCATCTCTACATTGCAGCCCCAGGCCATATGCAGAAACAGCTGTGGGGGGGAGGGGAGAGCTTCAGAAGTGGTAGGCAGAAGGGAACCACCTCTGAGGCAGTTGATGGGGACAGGCTCTATCCCCCTTCTCCCCCTCCAATCCTCTAGCTGTGGCCTCTCTGGCTTTGGCTCCAGGCTGTTGTTATATTTTAGGGATGTTTGGTCACTCACTCAACCAGCCAACATTTATGGAACATCTGCTATTTGTGGAAAATCTGTTTGTTAATTCAACCATGCAAACAACCAACCTTCTTGTTAAATACCTAGTATTCATTCATTTCCTTGTTCATTCGTTTTAAGCAATGAACTAACCAGCCAACATATATTGAATAGCGACTGAGTTACTTATTCATGTAACCGATCAGCAGTAAAGTACCTACTATTGGACCATCCATGCCTCTATTCATCCACCCAATCAGCCAACCAATCAAACAACCAACCAACCAATAGCCAACCAACAATCAATACATTAATTCGGCATTTATTGAATTTTAAATGCAGATTCATTCATGCAGCCCGCGGACATGTACTGAGCACCTACTATATACCAGGCATTGTGTAGGCACCAGGGAAACAAAGATCAAGACACAGGTCCTGCCTTCAGGGAGCTTAGAGTGAAGTATTAGTATTAAGCTAACACTAATTCAGCATTGAATATATATGCCCAGCACTGTGCTAAATGCTTTACGTATATGAACTCATTTGCTATAAAATGTGCCATGAAGAAACAGGCTTTGAGAAGTTAAATAAATTTCTCAGTGTTACACAGTTTTTGAGCTGATAGAGTTTTGGGGTTTGAACTCAGATTTGAAAGTGTGTGCTCCTAACACAGCCCTGCCTCCCTAGGTGGGGTATGGTGCCAGGTATACATTGCCCAGCCCTATGGATAGAGGGGTTAGCATTTGATTGGACCTTAAAGAAGGCATGGGAATCCGTGAGCTAGGGGAAGGAAGGCGAGACACCCTGAGCAGGACAGTGTTGAGAACTAGGGAATGCAGACATATAAGATACAGTTTCTACCCTTCATGGGGCTTTTAATCACACAGGGGAAGTGATGGACACAGATGACTTCACCACAAGGAATGGTGGGGATGGATGGCTGGTGTGGTGTGGGATGGTGTGGGATGAGTCCTACAAGACCCACACATGAAATTCATAGTAGCAGAAGGAAAGAAGAATCCTTCTGGCTGGAGGTGATCAGAGATGTTGTGATGGAGGAGACAGAGCTCAGGACAGCCTTTAAATTAAGGTCGAGTAGGATCTCTGAAAACAGAGCTGGGGCTGGGGAGAACATTCTAGCAGGTGGGATGGCATGAGAAGATGAAAAGCACTAGAAAACAAGTGATACCAACTGACTCCCATTTCAGACTCAAGTATGTGAGCAGTGAGTGGAAGAAGAGTCTGGAAAGACTGGAGTGTTCAGCTAGGGAGATGAGGCTCAGGTTAGTAGGCAGTAGGCAACCAGGTTTTGAGAAGGGGAGAGTGTGAATGATTCTGTTTGTCCCCTTGTTTGTATGTGCCAGGAGAAACACTCCCACAAGGTGCCTCACCCACCTTCCGTGGTGGCCAGCTTCTGGCTAGGTTCAGTCAAAGGGAGCACCAGTCAGAAAACATGTTCTCTGCCCTGCCCTTGCTAGTCAGAACTGTGTCACCCCAGAAATCTATATTTTCAGCCTTCACTCTAGGTACTTTTAGTACTCAGGTAGGCCTGGGAATCATTGATCTATATACCGTTCACCGATCACTTTCTTCTTTAATCTTGGAACCCAAACCAATATTCTCATCCACATTTTACAGTTGAGAAAACTAAGGCTCAGAAGGGTTGTGATGTGTCCAATGTTACCAACTTTTAAAGAGAACAGCTGGGGGCCCCTGGGGGGCTCAGTCAGCTAAGTGTCCAACTCTTGATTTGGCTCAGGTCATGATCTCAGGGTTGTGAGATTGAGCCTGGTGTTGGGCTCTGTGCTAGGCATGGAGTCTGCTTGAGATTCTCTTTCTCTCCCTCCCCCTGCCCCTTTCCCCACATGCTCTCTCTAAATAAAAAACAACAACAATAACAACAGAATAGTTGGGATTAAAATCCACATTTCTGATTCTATACTTGGCTTCTTGGGAGAACCAGAACAGAAGAGCTTCGCAATAATTGAGCCCTCATACTATTTTCTCAAACTTGTTTCCTCTAATCTTTGCGTTGCTGAATATTGGCCATCTGAACTAGCATTGGCTGCACACAGTGCTCTATGGTCCCCCAGCTAATCATAACCTCACAACCCTGTGGCTGCACCTGGTTTGTATTTGCATGTCTTCTCTCTCCAACTGTCTCTAAACTTTTAAAGACAGGCAGTATGGAATAGTGGTTGGTGCATGGCTTCTGGACTCTTCAATCTCTTCCACTCCATAGTCTCACTCACCCCCTCACTCAACCCCTGTATCTCATTATCTACTAGATGATGAATGGCTTTATTTATGAGACTCTAGGACATCATTCGCTGATCACTCCCCCCAGCCCTCCAAATTTATCACTCAACATTTACAGATTCCTTGTTAGTAACTGCTGGGTAAATACTAGCCATTTTCTTATTAGGGTGGATAAGAGGGAGATGAGCCAGCCAACGGGTGGCTACAGAGATAATTTCTGGGGCAAGGAAAGAGCCCTGAGTGTAGGACATATTTTATGTCCAGTGGAGGCCAGAAAAGACCATTGTTGCTTACCTATCATGTGCCAGGTGCTTAATGACACTGTCCAATTTAATCTTCACAACAGTCTGATGATTTGTGTGTCTATTTTTATTTTACTGAAATAAACCAAAGTTCAGAGAGGTAAAGTAAAATTCTCTACATCCCTCAACTCATGGCGGCAAAGCCAGGACTTGAATTCATACCTGTGTGTTGCGGGAGTCCATGCCCCATCTGTCACAGCCACGGCTTCTGGCATAGAGGTGCTGAGACGAACAACCCAAGACAGAGGACCCACAGCTAGACGACAGGGTCTCAGGCCACAAGACATGTCCAAGGATCTCAGCTCCATTTTCAGGTGGCCGGTGACTCCCTCTGTCCCATCTGCTCCTGCCCTCCCACCCGCTGATTTTGCCAGAGAGGCCCTGGGTAATGACTCAGCTGGGAACCATCCAGCCTCATCTTCCAGACCTACTGGGAAAGACTTCTGAGGTAGATAATGGCTTTTGAAATGTAATTTAATTTAATACGCTGCTGTATTGTTACTAATGTAAGCCCCATTGTGTGTCTCTCTGAGGCAGCCAATTATAGAAACTTTCATAAAGAATATGTCTAAGTCAAGGCAACTGTTACTTTTCTGAATAAATGGGATGGGGTTTAAGCCATCTGGCCAGGACTGGCATTTGAGGCCTCAGTGACTGTAGAGATTCCAGGCTTCCAAGAAAATATCAGGGAGAAGGTCCCCATTGTCCTCTCAAGAGTAGCACAGGGATGGGTACGGAGGATCCCTCTGTTCGCATGCCTTATCCCTAGCCTTCTAGCACATCATGGTGGAACAAGGCCGCCAACATCGGCATGGGGATTTCTGTGTGCACATGGGCTGACTTCTTCATGTTAATCAAACGATATCTCAGAAGAAAGAAAAAAGGACATGTAATAAGTATTCTTCAGTGTAAGTGATTAGAAGGGGTCTTGTAACAGATTGCTGGCATCTGGGGACACTGAGTCAAGTCATAATTCAACCCTCATCTGACTGGTATACAGAGAAAATGCTTAAAATACACACAGGTAGGGGCTCCACTTACCTTCTCTCCAATTTCTGACATTAATCTCCCCTCCTCTTCCCTCCTACACCAAAGCTGTCACCAAGGGGTTCCACTGGGTTCCCTGCAGAGACCCACCCTCCCTCCTCTTCTCTGTCACTCAAGCCATACTTCAACAGGCCCTGTACTCAGGAGGCAAGTGTGTGCCCCACTTCCCAGGAAAGTGTGTGCCCTATCACATCTGGGCTGTAGACCCATGTACCTCTGAGATTTCTGAGGGTCACACCCTGAATCTTATAGTGGCTCGCTTGAAATCCTCATTTTTAAATATGATGATGGGAAAAAAAATATCAATCTGTATGTCTGGTGTTAAGAAATTCTCTCTTTAAGTATGTTAATTTGAAGAGGTCTTTCCTCTGGGATTTGGAGGTCAAGGGCCTTTAGTGCTGTTGTGTGTTGTGGGGCACTTGGAGTGTGTGTGTCTATATGAAGTGACTAGAGCTGCTAAGAAGTGTTGGATGGACAAAGGGAACATCTCCATGTCCTCAGGATGAACTCACAGACTGGGGAGAGCACCGGGTCTAGGGATTTAGGCTCCTCTTCGCCACTGGTCTCATGGGACTAGGGAATCAGAAGGAGAACCAAACACCACAGCCTTCGTGGAGGCCAGCTTGTAGCTCTCCTTCAGGCCATCACTCCATCAGTCCATCAATTTGTCCATCTTTCCCTCCTTCCAGCCTTATACTTTTTCCAAATTAGTCAATAACATTATCTTTGGAGAGTCCAAACTTTAATGAAGGTTACAAGACTCTTCAGCCCAGCCCTGTCTCCTCTCTGGCCTTTCTCTCCTGACCCTCTGGTTCATGCTCTATACCCAGTTAAACTGGCCACACTTTCACCTCCCAGTTGTGGTGCATATTGTCACCCCTACCTCACACCCTCTTTACTTTGACTCCTCTACCAGGTCCATCTTCCACTCACCCTTCAGGCTTGAGTTGAGATATCATTTCCTCCAGGAAGCCTGTCCTCACATCCTCCCCATTGCCTATGTCTGAGTAAATGCCCCTCCTTATCTGTGCTTCCTTAGCTCTTGAATTTACTCCATGAGGACACCTGCCGCCCTATAAGGGAAGCCACGAGTGTCAGCTCACATTTCTGGTCTGTGTCCCTGGTTCTCTGCCTGCCTCTTGGGGCTGTCCAGCTGGCTGAAACCTCTCACAGGGTGATCCTGATTAGTGGGCCACCCTAAAGGGGCAGCTTCTACCCATGGAGGAAATCTCAGATTTTGATCTGTGATTGGTTTGGGGTATCACAGAGGTTAGGAGTTTAGGGGATAGGGGAAGTATGATGATTAATTTTATGTGTCAACCTGACTGGGCTAAGGGATGCCCAGACAGCTGGTAAAACATTTCTTCCAGGTGTGTCTGTGAGGGTGTCTACAGAAGAGATTACCATTTGAATTGGTAGACTGAGTAAGGAAAATTACCCTCACCAACATGAGTGGGCATCATTCTGTCTGTTGAGGGCTTAAATAGAACAAAAGGGTGGAGGAAGGGTAAATTCACTGTCTTTACTTGAACTGAGACATGCATCTTCTCCTGCCCTTGGACATCAGCGCTCCTGGTTCTCAGGTGTTCAGACTCAGACCAGGACTTTTACTTTCAGCTTTCACTGCACAGGCCTTCAGATTTTCACTGAATTATGCCACTGGCTTTCCTACTTCTCCAGGTTGCACATAGCAGATCATGGGACTTCTCGGTCTCCATAACCACATTAGCCACTTCCTAGAATAAATCTCCTCTTAAATATGTCTATGTAGATCTTACTGGCTCTGTTTCTTTGGAGAACCCTGACTAATACGGTGGTGGGGGGTGGATATATATTCTTCCTTTTGTGCATCACCTTGGTCTGGTGTCATGGCCAATCTAGCCCTCCCTGAGCTCGGCATTCAGGTGGGGTAGAGTCATCAGAGAGCCCATACTTAGCTGTTCTGAAAGTCTAGGCTTCCTTCCTGCTGGGGAAGAGTGTGAAAGCGGGAAATCCCAGAGAGGAATTTTGGGCATTTAGGATTGTGCAGAGGCAGGCAGGCGATCTCACTGCCTGACGGCCTGTGTTTGTTGGTAAATGCACTGTCTCATTCCATGTTTCCTGGATCCTGGGGCTTATCTCTCCCATCCAGGTGGAATTTCAAAGCCTGTTGGAGCAGAGAATCCTGGGACAGAAGTGGGAACATGTTACAGGTTTTTATGGCAGAGTCATCCCTGGAATTTTAATTACCTATCTTCACACTATTATGTATTTACATATCCTAATGATGAGATTACACATTTCAATTAGCATGTAATTATGAGTTCTATTACTTAAAGAAAAATACTTGGGGATAATTACACAATTATGAAGTACAATTAGAAAATGACATATAATTAAATTTAGAAAAGCTTTTGAAACACTCCTCCTACCCTCCCATCCTGCCGCCTGTACAAGAGATGTCTTGTATTTATTCTCTCTCTCTTTCTCCTCTTCCAGTGCAAGTGTAGTCCAGTCCCAGTCCAGTGTGAGCAAGGGGCCTAGGGACATTGTAACTTGGGGAGGTGAGCCCTCATGACCTCTTGGCGGTTTAGATGGAAGGTCTACCTGAGGTTGTGGAATCATGGGGGCATTTTTTCAGGTCATAGGGTGTCGTTGTCCAATCTTCCTGGCTGGAGATCTTCTGGGAGTGCAGAAAGTGAGGGAGCAGGGTGGGACTGGCAATTCCAGAGGCTGGGAATGTTGCCAGCAGGCTGGGCTTCTGATGGTGGCAAGAAACCCATAGGGTATCAGAAGTCATGTCTTCATGACTACATCATTTTACCACCTTGAAAACGCTTCCACTTTTCCAGCTCATTCAATCCTCTGAAACATCTTGAGGCATGAAGACAGATTAAGGGTTCTTGTTTCCCTTTTGGCATTCCTTTCTTTGAACTGTATGTGCCCACCTTCCTGGTATTTGTCTTCAGTTCTTGGATTTCCCTTCTCTGTTTTCTTCATTGCTTCTTTTTCTACTTGGCTCACAGATTACATGTTATTTTTCTCCAGCGTTCCATCCTCTCTACTGTTCTTTTTTCTCTCTTTGGCAATTGAAATGGTGTGGAGGGAGCAGGTGGGGTAAGGTTGGGTGGTAGCAGGGAAGGTAGCCAGGGCACAGACTGGCCACTGCTTACACATTCATTTCCACTCCCTCTGGAGCACATGGTTGGAGGACCTTCCCCAGACTTCCCTGCAGTCATGTGGGGCATGTAACCATGGATGGAAGCATGGCCCATAGTACTTCCCTCTCGATCCTCTACTTTATCTTCCACCTTCTTCTGGCTGAACGCTGATGTCACGGATGACCTTCAGTGTCACTTTGACAAAGGCAGGGACCCTGCCATCTCTAGAGCAGACCACTCCTATCATTCTCGCTGCTGTTTAGAGTTTGAGCAAGAAAACCTTTGACTGTATTAAACCATTGAGATTTCTGGGTTTATCTGTTATAGCTGCTGCTTGAAAATGAAAGCAACCTTACTAATATGAAATAAAACTTGGGCCCTGATATTTGTATGGGCAGTGTTTTTATTTTCTCCTCAGGGAGGTCTAACTAGGAAACCAGCTTGTATTCAAAGTTGGTAAAGTTGGTTCGTCTAGTGGAAGTCTTAGTTGCCTCCCTGGCATCCGCTTCCCTTTCATTTGGTAGTTATCCCAGTTTTGTTCAGGTTCCCAACCTTTGTCCACCCCCATGTGCTGGAAGGGAGGCAGCCCCCATCCTCTGCTCCAAGGTTGGGCCTATTGGCCCTAAGAATAACTGCATTCTCTCTGCTTTAGGAATCCACACCAATGTGAATGAGTCCTGGCCTCAGGATTCGTTCAGGAAAGGCTGTGACCCACTTGGTGCAGTGAGACCCAGGGGCAAGTTTACTGGGGTCTGCTTGGAAAGATGCTTCTTCACTCTTAAGAAAGAGCCACAGAAACTGTATCCCTGATGAGTCCAGAGCTCTGAAAATGGGAAACCAAAGATCTAGACCCTGTGTAGGCAATGAGCCTGGGAAAGCATGGTCTGTCCCTTAGACTTGAGTCCCCTGGTCCCCAGACAGTTGTGTCCCCACTGGGACCCATTCATTACCTGCTCTTGCCATGCTTCCAAGCTCACCAAGATACCAGTTTAGGATGCTTTTGACTGAAGTATCAGGAAACCCAACTCAAATAAACCAAAAGCAGTAAAAGAGGTTTATTTGATCAGGTAACTGAAAAAGGCTAGGGGTGGAATGTGGTGGCTCTTGCTCTGTTTCTTTGAGATGCTCTTGGCACACTGACTTGTCTTCAGGCTGGTATCCTACAGCAAGCCCAGGCCTCATAGCTATAGACAAGGTCCAAAGGAAGGAGGTGACACCAGGTTGTTCTGATCAGTGTTTTAGGCCTTCTCAATTCTTAGGGTGCTTGACAATAGACAACTTGGTTATTAACTCCCATAGCTCCTCACACCCGCTGTCTGCTTATTACTATTTAATTCTTAAAAAACTGTCTGTATTTCCCTCATCTCCAAGTTCTCGGGCAGAATGAGCACCTGGCCATGGCTCCCATGCCAATCCAGGTCACCTTCTCTCCCTGACTGATCACATTCTTTTTCATGGCTCAAGCCATCACCTGTCCATTGACAATCCCAAACCTACAGCTCCAGGGTGGGCTGTCCTTCAGGCTCTTCACAGACTCTTCTGGTTTCAAGCACTAGCTGCACAGCTCACTGGGCACACCAGGGTAGTACCTCCAGCACACAGAGTCTACATGGGAAACCCTCATGTGCTCACAGGCCAATGTTTTCTAACTCAGTTAGTGGTGCCTCTAGTTACCCAGTCACTCAAGTCTGAAACCTCAGCACCATCTTTTTTTTCCCGCTGACACATCCAAGGGATTCAACCTTATATTAGGATCCAACCTTAGTTGAAACTTTTCTTGTATTTTATCTGGACTATCAAGGTAAGGTTTCTTGACTGGTCCCTCTGCTTCTGGTCTCACTCCTTTCAAATCTGTCCTGCCTACTATCCCTAGAGTAGCCTTTCTACAATACAATTATTCATTTATTGTCTTCAAAGAGCTTTCACTGGCTCTCAATTACTGCTAGAGAATAAAATCCAAATTCCTTAACCTGACATTCAAAGCTCTTCACGTCTGGCCCCGGCTACCAGCTCCAGCCTCTTCCACCATGATTCCCCTCATACTCTACCTTCCAGTCAGACTGAATTATTTGCTCTTCTCTGAGCACATGTTGCTATATCATAACTAGGGACTTTTCTACATACTGACCTCCCTGCGAGAATGTCTGTGTTCCACTCTTTCTACTGCACGCACTCTCTCTCTTTCTTTAAGCCCCGCCTCATGGGTCACCTCCTCAGTGCACCTTCCCTCACCCTTCCTCCCATGACCAGCAGCTTCCCCTCGCACTCCCTGCCAACACACACTTATCATAACTTCCATGGCACTCGCTTCAGTGCATTGTCATTATGTGTATATATGTCTGTCTCCTGCACTGGACGATGAAGGCCCTTCGGTCATGCCCTCAGCATTATTGAGTGCTTGGCATGTGCCAGACACTGTGCTGGGTGTTGGGGACAGAGAGATACACAATAGCAGCTAACATTCATAGACTGCTTGCTATAGGCCAGGCTCTACTCAAAGCACTCTGTATTCATTAACTGAAAGAGCAACAATCTGTTGGGAGCCATGGAGAGAAGGTGACCTGTGTTGGCCATGCATGGGGGCAGCAGTGAGGTACCCATCCCCTCCCTGGGAACTTGGATATAAGGGAAATACAGCCATTTTTGTAAGAATTAATACACAAACATCATTATTATTACAGATTTGGTTGGTGGAGAGGCAGGGCTCGAATCCTGATTTTTCAGACCCGAATCTCACATCCTTTCTGCCACACCTGTTTGGTTTAAACTCCTCCCAGCTCCTCATCTGTCAAGTGATAATACCTTCCTTTTCTACTTCATCTGATTTGTGAAAAAGACCCAATATGACAATGATAAAATTGTGCAAACTCGAAAGCTCTATGCAAATGTGAGTTATCATTCTATCTATACGTGTGTTTCTGGAGCCTTATTGAGCATCCATTTTCACTGAAAATAAGGCAGTTTCTTAAAGCTGCCCAACCTCTAGGAGCTCTGAATTGCACAGGAAAATGCTGTTGCAGGTCTCTGGTTGTTTCTGGATTCCGGTTGGAACCTGACAATAGGTTGTTTCTAAGTAAGTGGCTCATTTTCCTTTCGTTTGAAGAGTTTTAATCCATTCTTTACTCTTCTCTCACTACTGTATGCACCTCCAAACTTTTCCATCTCTCCTTCAGGTTAAATGATTCAAACCCCCAAGTCCAGGTTCTTGTCATGGGAGTGGGAAACCCTGCTGGAACTGAGACCTGTGGAAGGTTGCCCAGAAGGCCCCAAGCGGGGCCTGGCCTGGAGCCACCTCCTCACAGGGTCCACTCACAGTGTCCCTGTTGGCAGAGCAGGGCAGCAGGCAGGCCCCTCGGGAAAGGAGCCTGAACACTGATGGCAGCTCAGTGTTCAGGCCACGTGCTCCGCAGGGATGTCCCAGAGCACCCCCAACAGCCACGCCCTGAAAATGTGCTGACTGTGGGCAGGAGAGAGGGGCTGGTCTCTTGGGATTGCGCTGATGGTGGTGGAGCAGTGTGGAGAGGGTCTCTGGGCATCTTTTATAAACACAGACTCAACCTACTGCAATGGGGTGTGGTTGGCTGGAAGACAATGGAATGCTTACCTAAGCCCCAGCCTGTGGGCAGCCTGTAGGAGGGAGCCCGTCTGGGTGCAGGAAGGCTGGGTGGCCTTTCCTTCCTGGCATTAGAGGGAGTGAGGGCATTCCCTTCAGAAGTGGATTCTAGAGAGCCTTGGACCTTTCAGGTCTCGTGCTGGCTCCCATAATGACTCCTCCCATCTTCTGTCTCCTATCTTCTGCTTTTTTTTTTTAAACTTTTTTTTTTTTTTACCAATTGCTGTGACACCAGTGCTGAGCACATCAAAGAAGAGCCCAAGGTCAAGGTGCTGCTTCTAAGAGAAACGATTCTAAATTGCAGATCTAATTATATCATTTGCTCCCCATCTCCATTTTGTTCCCCTCCCCGCCCCACTCACTTAAGACTATCCAGATACCCTTGGGAGAATGTCCAGACTCCTTAAAGCACCTATAATCCACCACCCAGTCACCTCCCCCACCGAAGTGCCTCCCCCTTCCCTTCCTTTCTGCTCCAGCCACAGACCTTCTGGCCATGAAATGTGGCCATGGTCACTGTCACTGTCCACCATGCCCTGCCTGTCCCTTCTCCTCAAGAGGTCCTTCTCTACCTGCAGTTCTCAGATTAGACATGACTTTCTCTAGGACCCACTCCTGCTTCGGGCATTAGACCATCTTCCTGTCTGTCTCTGTGCACCTCACCACCTCAACTTGTGTGTCTCCAAGAAAACAGATCTGATGTTTTATGATCCCAAATAGTATTTTTATCTTCCTGTGAAACAGTTCTGCTAGGACAAGGACTGCTGTAGCCCCTGACACACATTAGGTGCTGAATGAATGAATGAACAAATGAATGAAAACCTGTCCAGTCTGGAGCTATCTGGGTTTTTGAGGGAGCCCAGCAGTGCTGACTACTAACAGCTGTACTTGTTCATGGGATGGTTCTTAGATTTCATGTCCCTTGCCTCTGCCGTTGGCCTCTGATCGCTCCTCCTACACAGAACCATTGTGCTGCTGGAGAGAACCCTAGCCTTGTGGGGGTTCCTAGAAGCTCTGAAATTGAGTATTTTTGTTTGGCCTCTCAGTATTTGTGAGAGCAAGCAGCGCTGGGGAAGGCGTTGCTTCTAGGCTTCCGAATAATGGCTCCCAGAGGCTCCTCAGGGCAGGCTTATCACAGAACAACTCACTGGATTATTTTTCCCCCGTTTGATATTTTTCTACTTCCTACAGTCTTTGAAACCTTTTGAATTCTGCTGCCAGCTCTTAGGGGAGAGTGGCCCTGTGGCCTCCTTAGTGTTGCCCTGCCGGTCAGGCTTTGAGCAGAGCAGACGACTTGGGGCTGGCTCTGCAGCTCACGGACCTGCAGGAGTCGGGGTGAAGCACCTGCTCCCCTGGGCACCGTCAGAAAAGAAAACTTGGTTGCTATTCTGGTGAAGACTAAGGTGATCGTCCACTGCGGAAATGTTAAAGCCAGCCCACAAGGGAGGTAGGGAAGGTAGTCCTAGGATGGCAGTCATTTGAAGCAATTGATCCCTGGAATCCACAGTGCTGGCCTTGCCCCTGGACTTGAGGCTTTTAAGGCTATCACACCGGCTATGTTTTGGCCCCAGGCCCACACAGGCAGCAGGATTGACATGTGCTTGGTTTTGAACTGAACAGTCTAGTGTTTGAGCTTGATGTCTGGTAGAAAAAATATCACACACAGGTTTGTCTTTTTTTCCAAATTCAGTATGGATTTTATTATGGCATGATGTGATTTGAGTGCCCAAGAACCAGTGCCTTTGAATGCAAAAATATAAGCTGGAGTAGTAATGGTCATTGACTTGTTTTCCATCTCTGTCCTTCTGGTTTGGTGTACACATTGTGCACATATATATATTTTTTAATTAAGCATGACCAGGTATTTTATGTTTGGTTGAGAACCATCTGCTACCTCTAACAGGGAAGGCACAGAGACCTATAGAAAGTTCTTTCTCATTATACTCACTTTCTGGCTGGTAATGTGATGGTAAATAATAACATTTGGAATCAGGCTTTTGTGGTACTTTGCTAAGAATGCTCTGTGTGTCTTCATTAAATAATCATAAAGTTAATTATTGGTGAGGAAACAGGAGCTGGGTAAAGGAGTTAAGAATTCTTCTCTGAGTCCTTTAGAGGGGAGGGGGTAAATCAGCGGGCGGGAATAAGAAGATAAGATGTCCTTGAGCAAGAAAGTGAGGCCGAGTGGGGGTCTTGCAAGAGAGACAGTGGTTTCCCAGCTAAAAAACTTCAACTCTGTGGTTTGAATTTAGGGACCTTCAAGGTCAAACTGTCTGCTTTTCCCCCCCTCCATACCGAGGTGGACGGACGGCAGGTGGTGGTATGGGAGTTGAAGTGAGCAGCTGCTCACAGCTATGTAGTGAAGGCAACAGAAAGCTGACTGAATCTCTGAGGGGTTGCGAATGGGGTGGATGAGGGGGGGTTTCAAGGAAGTCTCAAATAGTAGCATGGGGTTTAGTGGAGAACGGCCAGGCAGGTGGAGGGGAACAGGGCTTTCAGGATGAGGAAATGGGTTGCTTCCTGTTAACATCTGGCTTCTGAAGCTCTGGGCTTTTCTAGAAAAGATAAGGACACCTTTTTGCTGGTGGTAACTTGGAAAGTTTTCTCAAGTAGGTAAAATTAAGAACTTTGCTGGGAAGAATAAAATGACTTCTTTTTTTTTTAAATTTTATTTATTTATTTGAGAGAGAGAGAATGAGAGATAGAGAGCACGAGAGGGAAGAGGGTCAGAGGGAGAAGCAGACTCCCCGCTGAGCCGGGAGCCCGATGTGGGACTCGATCCCAGGACTCCAGGATCATGACCTGAGCCGAAGGCAGTCGCTTAACCAACTGAGCCACCCAGGCGCCTGAATAAAATGACTTCTTAAGATGGGCTCTAAGGGGTACATTTAGACCTAGGTTTATATGGATGACAAAAGTCTCTTACTTTTGTAATGTATGTCAGGAGGTGTAGGGGGTTGAATGGTGGCCCCCAAAATATGTCTGGGTCCTTGGGAACCTACAAATTTGACCTTAGTTGGACAAATGGCCTCTGCAGATATAACTAAGTTGCCCCTGCTTTTCCACTGGCCTTTTTCTCTTCAAGAAGTGCTCAGAGGGCTCCCAGTGTGGGGAGGTAAGTGTCCAGTTGATGGTTCCTCTAGGCCCCAGATCCCTTTGCAAATTGAGTATGAAAAGACTCAAATAAATTTAACTTTAAGGATTTATTTCAACACCTGGAAGTTTGATTCAGACAGGGAGTAAGTAACTCACTGAATTCTTCAAAGTGTTTGTTCCCCAATGGGCCATTTTCCATTTTCAGTGAGTCCAGACGTTGGACAGGCTGTTTCAATAGAATGACCTGACATTCTAAGAGCAAAGGGCCATGGTCTCTGCCTTCCTTGTTGAAGTCCCCTTATAAAAAAATCCCTGGGAAATACAGTGATTTTGCAACATGGGGTTTATTCAACATGCTGAGAGAGGGGGAGCATCATGTTGATAGAATCTCAGTAGTGGCTGAAGAGCGGGAAGTTAGTGGGCTCTTGTGATAGGGTGGTTGTAGAGGAGAGTTAGTAAGAGAGGTCTGGGCAAGGATTGGTCAGAATTTGCAAATAAGTGAATTGTCAGTAGCCTTGCCTCTGGAACTTGAGTTTGTGTCGTAAGACATAATTTCATACAATTGATCTATTTTGCGAGTCATAGTACAGTTTTGCAGTTCATGGTTTCAGTTTTATTTCTTACCTCTCAAGACAGAAGAATATGGTTTCCAAAGAGCTGCTGCTTCTTTGATTCAGTCCAGAAAGAAATCCCTGATGGAAGCCAGAAGGAACACTTCTTCCCGATGGAACAATTGTAGAGTTGCTCATGCTCTACTAGAGGTAGTCTGAATCTTCTTGCTGAATCAGGGACCTCCAAGGACCTGGCTTCCCCCAACCACCAGTCACTACCATCACTCCCCAATTCCACTGGCATGGCCCACCCTCCATCACCATCACCCACCCCCACCCCAGCCCATCTCACTCCCACTCACATCAGCATCTATCTCACCATTGCAACCAGAGCCACATCGTAAGCAAACACTGGATGCCAGGAACTGTGCGGTATGGGTTGCTAACCATAGTTTTGTTCAATCGCCACAGCAGGTTTTAACATGGATTAGTGGTTCTTGACTAGAAAGATACTGATGGATCCTTACCCAGAAGTGCTGAATCAGCAGTTCTTGGATGAGAGCTCAGGAATCTGTATTTTAAAAAATATTCCATAGATGACTTGGATGCATACATAACATTCAAGAACCACAGATGCAAACACTTCTTGTTTTACAGATGGACCAAAGGACAGGGGATTAAGAAATGATTTCCCCTGTGATCCCAGGAATGGCTATATCTGAGATGAGTTTGAGAAATAGTCCTACAGTTCAAGAGAAAAGAATAGCTTCTGTTTGGTGACCTACTGTTTATCTCATCTTATGGAGGGGGAAACTGAAGTTCAGAAAGGTTAAGTAAATTGCCTAAGCATACGCAGCTCACAAGGGCTGAGCCAGGATTCAGAGGCAGAACTGCCTGATGCCAGGTGCTGGGCTCTTTCATGAATACTTTCCAGGTGTCTCCAGGAAGCTTCTCTCAGGCTGGCCTAGGCCTTTGTTTTATGGACACATCGCTCATGTTCCTGCTTCTCCTCCAGTGGGAACATAGCTTTCCGACCAAAAATGACCTCCCTGCCATCCCAAGCTTTATGAACAAAGCATCTCATCATGACCTTCCTTCCTATTCCACAACCCCTTCCAACGCCCCTGTCAGGCTTGTCCTTCTCCCTGGCACCGAGCTGTAAGACTTTAATATTTTGTCTCCTTCTCCTGCTATGACTTCCTGTCTGTCTTTTTTTTCCCAACGTATTTCTTTCCTCTTTCTCCAGTTCCACTGCTATTGTTCTAGTCCTCACGCTCTCTGAATCCTTGTATATCTCTGAAGCTGGCCTTAGTGATACCTCCAGTTTCTTCTTCATGCCGTCTACTGTGAGGTAATAGAAAATACACACGTTGATCTCTATCCCTTGTTCCTGACACGGAGCCCCCCAAACCCTTCTAAATTCCTAAGTGGTAAGAGCACTAGGAGCATCTTTTGTTCTAATGAGGTGACTCTGGGTGGGCTCCTGGATGGCTCCTGGAAGGGGGCTGGTCACCAGAAAGACCAAGCCGTGATTAGAGGCTTGGAACTTTCAGCCCTGTCCCCCGTTCTCTAGGGAGGGGAGAGGGGCTGGAAATGAAGGTAATAGTTGATTGTGCCTACATGAGGAAGTCTCTGTAAAAATCCCGATAGTATGGGGTTCAGGGAGCCTCCAGGTTGGTGAACACATCCACGTGCTGCAGAATGAGGCGCCCCAGCTCCACAGGGACAGAAGCTCCTGCCCTCAGGACCTCTTAGCCCCCTATGTATCTCTTCATCTGGCTGTTCATCTGAATCCTTTGTCATATCCTTTAATAAAGCGGTAAAACGTAAGGAGGTGTTTCTCTGAGTTCTGTGAGCTGCTCTAGGAAATTAATGGAATCTGAGGAGGGGGATCCTGGGAACCTCTGATTTACAGCTGATCCGTTGCAAGAACAGATGACAGCCTAAACTTGTGATTGGCATCTGAAGTGGGGTGAGGAGCAGTCTTGTAGGACGGAGCCCTTAACCTGTGGGATCTGATGTTGTCTCCAGGTAGATAGTGTCAGAATTGAGTGAAATTGTAGGACACTCAGCTGGTGTACAGAGAATTGCTTAGTGGAAACCACCCCCACCCCTCGCTGCCGCCCCCACCCCACATATCTGGGGTCAGAAGAATTGTGAGTTTGGTAGTTGTGTGGGTGCGAAGGAGACACACCGGAGGGAGGACTGGGTTTTTACCTACTCAGGAAGAAAGGACTGAATTTTTTCCAGTACATCTACCCTGCACTCAATGAAAAGATTTATCCTCCAAAAATACTTTTGCTTTCTGTCATTCCTGGCCCTAAAAACCATCAAGCCCAAACTGCTCATCGCGGGCCCTCCTGAAGGGGGCTCCACTGAGTCTGCAGGTTCATGACAAAATAACAAGTGATAACAAACCCGTTTTGTTTAAAAATTACTGTACAAGCAAACAGCTAAACAATTTTGACAACCACTTAATATTTTGACTCTTACTGAAACATTAACACATTGCCTTCAACATAACGTCAGTGTTGATAAAAATCAGAGTGAATTCGGACAGAAACCCTTGATCTAATTTCATATAACACAAACAACTTCTAATATATATTTAGTTTCCTTTCTTGGAAATAAATTTCTTTCCATGTAATTATGATTTTTGTAATTTTCTATATCCAAGTCTCAAAAGTACCTTTTATATGCACTCTTGCTGTTTCAAGGTTGCTTTTTACTTTATATTCCACTTGAGATAAGATTTCTAACTTAGCACAATTGTATCCAGTTAAGTGTATAAAATAGGGCCATTAATTCTAACAACAAATATATAGTCAGCATTTGTGAAAAAACAAAAAAACAAAAAAACGAATCTTTGGCTGTTTCTGGAAGTGTCTAAATACTGAGTATATTACTACCCTCCCCCCAACCCTTATAAATAATTACTTCTTGTATTACATTGGCAGTTCTCTAACTTTAGTTATGATTTTCATCTCTATTGTAATGCAGAACTTTAATTTACCAGTTGAGAAACTCATTTAAACCCATAGTATAAAAGCCAACGTGGCTTTAAACATTTCTTTTCTAGCAAAAGCCCATTCTGTGCGTTAGAGTAACTCTCACCAATATACAAGCAATTACTTTCACTTACTCTTGTCTCAGATATTCAGAAAATCTTACCCTCTGTTTCCTTGGGCTGGATTCCAGCTGGCTACGGTATGTTAGTAGAGCTATCTAACCATCCTAAGTAACCGTAGCTGCTAGAACAACCCTCGGATCTCAGTGGCCCATCAACATAAATGGGATTGAGTTATGCTATTGGGCATCTGCCCTTCAAGTAGTGACTTGGGCCCAGCCAGGCTCCTTCTGTTTTGTGGTTCTGCCAGGCTCTCAGATGGAATTTGGTGTGGGACTTGCTGGGGGCCAGGTCTGGAAGTGGCCCTCATCACTTTCTCCTATACCCTATTGACCAGAACTCTGTCACTTGGTCAGTCTATGACAAAGGATCTGGGAGAGAGTGAGGAGCACGCCGATTTGGATGAGGTCTACCAGCTTCTGAAATGGGGCTGACAGACTCACCCTCAGAGAATCTGGAAGCCTTGAGAACTAGGGTGGGAAGGTTTCACTTGCTGCATCTTTGTTAGAAGATAGAACTCCCTGGAGATTCAAATAGGAGGCCAGAAACCTGAATTGCCTCTCCGATCTGCAGCCCACAGACCCCAATGAGGTCTCCCTTTAGGTTTTGCCAAACCTTTAAAGCATTCAATCAGCTAACACAAAATTTATAAACAGAAAGAACAGGAAGAATAGTGGGGCAGAGCATTTATGCTAAGAGGCTTGGATCAGTGAATAAGTTAACATTTAGTTATTTACAATTGCGTGAATCAGCTGGGTCATTTTGAACTCTTCAGGTGCACCAAAGCTGCCTGCTAACTTCAGTGTGTGTAAGAATCGCCTGGGTACCTCGTCCAAGTGGAGATCCTGATTTAGTCAGGCCCAAGAGCCTGCATTTTTAGCAAGCTTCTAGGTCAAGCCCATGGTGCTGGTCCAAGGAGAACACTGAGCAGCAAGGCACCCAATTAGAACATGAAACAGGGCATTCTTAAAAGATCGCTGACATAGGAAAAATAACTGTGAATGTTCTTAACTCACTTTCCTATTTTAGAGAGAGAAAGAAAGAGGGTGCGCACATGCACATGCACATGCACATGCAGGTGGGGAGGAGCAGAGGGAGAGGGAGAGGGAGGGAGAAACTCAAGCAGGCTATGGGGCTCCATCCCACGACCCTGAGATCATGACCTGAGCCGAAATCAAGAGTCAGACACTTAACCAACTGAGTCAATCAGGTGCCGTCTTGACTCACTTTTGAGTCACGTTCAATGTCAGTACTTGTGTGCTTGCTAACAGAGATACAACATAACCTAATGTATACAAATAAGCATCTGGAGTTAGTGAGACTTGGATATGAATCCCAGCACTGTCATTTGTTGGCTTTGTGAACTTGAGTGAGTAACTGGAAACTCCAAGGCTCCAGTTCCTCCTCCGTGAAGAGCCATGAACAATACCCACATCCAGTGATGCGAGATTTAAATGAAAGTCTCGGTTGAGTCTCTGACACCGAGCTGGCAGCAGAGGTTATTCTCTCCCCTCACGTTTGCTAGCAGCGAAGCTCTCATAAGGTTGGCATGTAGAAGAATTTCTGAACCTGGCCCTAGATTAAAAAAACAAAACGCATCACGTGCCTGAACAGGGTGTTGCCTGGTCCTTCCGGACTTGGCAACTGAGTCAACTTTGTCCATCACGAGAACCCAGGATTCTGTCTTGAGTTCTGGGACAGATTCTGACTGAATCATCCAGAAACTTTGGGCTTTGTAACTCTTTCAGCCTGGGAGTCCCATTAATCTTTCATGCACTGTATTTCCTGAGTGCTGTGTCTCTGAGCAGTCACTGGAGCCCCCTTCCTGGGACCACATGCAATAAGCATATTGCTTTGTTTGTAAGACCCACATGTATAAAACCCTGTGGGTTTTATAATCCACTTGTCCAATTTAAAAAAAATTATTTTTGATTTTGAAAGTAATATAAAGATATATTTTCCTTACACACACACACACACAGACACACACACACACACACACACACACACACAAGAACATTACTGAGAAGGCTCATTTCTTTCCATCCCAGTTCCCTGTCCTCATAAAGGAACATGGTTATGAGTTTGACCCCTCTCTCCCTCTCTCTCCCTTTTCAATTTTTAAGATAACTGCAGTCTGAAATTCTGCAATTGCTTAAAAGTGTTTGTTATGAATGTAAGGGGTTTGTTCTATCATTTGCTTCTCTTCAATCTAAATGTACTTTCTGGGGAATCTCATCTAGACACGCAGTGTGCACTGCTCCTGGTGATACCTTCAGACTTTGTATCTGGAGCCCAGATTTCTCTCTTGAGCTCTAGAAGTGTAATTCCAAGTCTTTCCTGGACATTTCCATCTAGAAATCCCACAGGTGCCTCAAACCCAACTTGCCTAAATCTAAAATTACAAGCTTCCTCCTAAACCTATTCCTCCTTCTGGTTTTCCTCTCACAGCTGGGTCACCTAATCACCTATCCCAAAAGGAAATTGAAGCGAAACCCCCCCCAAATACAGTGATACTGACTGTATGCAAATTAACTGTTCTTACGAATTGGACACTGTGCAAAAAGCAAAACTCCTAAAATATAGATGACTTCTATTAAATTAATGTTAAAGTAATGATACCTAGTGTTGGCAAGGATGGTGAGACACACGGCATTGAAAATTGGTACACTCCTTTGGGAAGGCGATTTGGCAAGTGTGACAAGTGCCATACAAGCTCTCACTTATTTTGTTTGATCTAGTCATTTCTTTTCCAGAATTCTAGCCTAAGGAAATAATCCAGAACTTAGGGGAAATTATATTCATATAGATATTTACCTTGGTGTTATGAATAAGAGAGAAAAAAGAAACATTTTTTATTAACAACATTGATTGAGTGCTTATCATCTATCAGGCTCTAGGCCAAGTGCTTTACACCTATTAGTTATTTTTCTCCTTGCAGCAAACTTTTGAGTTAAATGCTATTGTTATGCTGATTTTAGAAAATGAAAATGTAATGTTTAATTAGTTAAAGTACCTTGCACCAGGTCACATAGTTATGACGTTACATGTTGAGATCTGAACCTGGGTCAGAGTTCACAGACTGAGCTCTTAACTGTTGTTGTGAACTTGAGCAAATGAGGTAATCCACTTAAGGAAGCATCATGCAGCTGTTAAAGACAGATGCACAGACCATGTAGCAGCATAAAAATATAATTCATTCACTCACTCAATAAATATTTACTGCCAGCTACAGCCATTTGCTGAATGAATAAAATATTAAGCAAACCGAATGAAAAAAGGCATACATGTAAACCATGTAAGAAAAAAAAAACCAGAAGGAAGTACAATAAATCATTAACCCTGTTCATATTAAATTAAATTATGGTAATGGTAAAATTATTGATTTTTTTCCTCTGATTTTGTACTTTTAATAATGAGTACTATCACATGTAGCATTTTTTTACATTCTTTTTTTTTTTAAAGATTTTATTTATTTATTTGTCAGGGAGACAGAGAGAGAGAGAGAGAGCACAAGCAGGGGGAGCATCAGGCAGAGGGAGAAGCAGACTCCCCACTGAGCAGGGAGCCTGATGTAGGGCTCAATCCCAGGACCCTGGGATCATGACCTGAGCCAAAGGCAGATGCCCAACCGACTGAGCCACCCAGGCACCCCTCACATTTAGCATTTAAAAAAATCTTTTTATTATGGGAAATTTCAAACGTATACAAAAGTAGAATAATATCACAAGCAGCCACAGGCCCATCATCCTGCTTTACCAATAATTAACCTATAGCCAGTCTCATTTCATAATATCACCACTCCTATGGCTCCATCCCTAGATTGTTTCCAAGCAAATCCTAGAGATGTTACCATTTTATTCATAAATATTCTGTTTGTATCTTTACACGTTGAGCAATCTGTAAAAATAACTGTAATACCATTACCTCGATTATGAATAATTCCTTCATGTAACCAGATATCCAGTTAGTGTTTGAATCAATCCTATTGTATCCTTATTTATTTATAATTACGGTTCTTTCAAATCAAGATCCAAATAAGGTCCACACCTTGCAATTAGTTGATCTGTTTTAAAATCTCTTTTCATTGCTTGGTTTCCTCTTCCTCTTTTTCCCTCTTTTGCAATTTATCTGTTGTCCAAACAGGGCAATTTGTTTGTAGAGTTAGTTTCCTATTTTCAGGATTTTGTTGATTGCATGCTCATTGTGTCATTTACCTTGTCTCTCTGCCATCTATATCTACTGAATTTAGTAGCTAAATATAAAGTCTTTGTCAGATTCAGAGTCAGCTTTTTTTTTTTTTTAAGTAGGCTCCACACCCAATGTGGGGCTTGAACTCATGACCCTGAGATCAAGAGTCTCATGCCCTACCGACCAAGCCAGTCAGGCGCCCCCACGGTCAAAATTTTATATAAGGATACATCCTAGGTGATGTATACTTTTATCAGAAGGCATATAACATCTGGTTAGCTGTTGTTTTGTATTCTTAGTGCTTATTGTATTGGTGGGTATTGCTTCCATCTGTCCTACCAATATATATATCCTATATGAAATATAGTTATATATAAAATATAATTCAAGCCAAATAAGTAATTTTAAATTTTCTAGTAGCCATAATTAAAAAGGTAAAAAGAAGCAGGTAAAATTAATCTTAAAAATATATTTTATTTAATTCAATATATTTCAAATATTATCATTTCAACATGAAATCAGTGTAAAATTACTAAAAATTATTTTATATTCTTTTTTAATATGAAGTCTTTGAAATTCAGTGTGGATCTTATGCTTAAAGCACATCCCAATTCAAACTTGCCACATTTCAAGTGCTCAATAGCCACGTGTGCCTGCTGGCTACCATACTGGATGGAGCTACCATGGTCTGGATCCATTCTCTCCCTGGAGAGTGCAAATTCATGATATTCTAATTCTAGCATGCCTTTTTCATTTATTAGCTGCCATATACCCAAAAAAGAAACTTACCCTTATCAATTATTTGCTTTTCTTGAGATAGTTCATTAAAAAAGGCAAGATAGATCTTGAGTTTTTAAACTTATTTATTTATTTTTAAAGATTTTATTTATTTATTTGACAGAGAGAGACACAGCAAGAGAGGGAACTCAAGCAGGCGGAGTGGGAGAGGGAGAAGCAGGCTTCCCCCTGAGCAGGGAGCCCGATGCGGGGCTCGACCCCAGGACCTTGGGATTATGACCTGAGCTGAAGGCAGACACTTAATGGACTGAGCCACCCAGGCGCCCCTTGACTTTTTCTTATTTGCCAGTTTTCAAATGAGTTGGTTTCTTAGCATTCTCCAAAGATAATCAACCGGTGAGGTTTTTTTAAAATGTAGCATTGTGAACTCATGGCTTTAAACGTATTTAATGTGTTTAAATAATTATAGTTACTCTTATTGATGCTCAAATTTTTCCATCTTTGGCCTATTAGAGCCTCTTCAGGTTGTCTCCTGAGTGTTCTAGATATGGCCCCAGTTGTCTTTGATAGATTTCTGGTATGATAAGATATTCTAAGCTCATCTTGTAAATTTTCTGTCTAAGACCTAGAATCAACTATTTCTCCTTGAAGCCCTGGTTCATTTTAGTGGGAAATGACTTTCAAGATTATAATCTAGTTCTAGGGGTGCTCATTGCTATAGGCTTAGCCATCGTTTTTAGGTCTTTTCAGCGGGCAAAGCTAGAAAATATTTTCTTTAAAGATTTTATTTATTTATTTGACAGAGAGAGAGAGACAGCAAGAGCAGGAACACAAGCAGGGGGAGTGGGAGAGGGAGAAGCAGGCTTCCCTTGGAGCAGGGAGCCCGATGCAGGGTTCAATCCCAGGACCCTGGGATCATGACCTGAGCTGAAGGCAGATGCTTAATGACTGAGCCACCCAGGCGCCCCTAGAAAATTTTTTTAAAACCCGTATCATTAGTTAATACTGATACTTCCAATTCAAATTCAGGACTACAAGGGCCTTTACTTTTTAAGAGTTTATTTTTTGGATCAGTTTTAGGTTCATGGCAGAATTGAGGGGAAGTTACCCCCATTCATGCAGAGCATCCTCCATTATCAATATCCCTCACCAGAGAGTACCTCTGTTACAACTGATAAACCTACACTGACTTATCACAGTTGGTGTTGTACATTCTGTGGGTTTGGACAAATGTATAAAAATGACACATATCCATCATTAGAGTATCATTGTACAACATTTTCACTGCCCTAAAAGTCCTCTGTGCTCGGCCTATTCATCCCTCCCCACCCCAACTACTGGCAGCTACTTATGTATTTATTTATCTATTTTTGCCATCTCCGTAGTTTTGTCCTTTCCAGAATGTCTAATAATTGGAATCATATGGTATGTAGCCTTAAGAATGGAGACTCCATCTGACTTCTGAACTTCCCTTCCAGACTTCCCCTTTCCCTTCCCTACACTGCTACCAGAATCTGGACTAGAAACAAGAGCCAGCTTTCTGATTACAGAGCTAATGTCCCTGCCTCTTCCTGGTTCTCTAGTTTTACTGTGAGGGTCCTGGTTTTGGAAGCATATTTGCTTTGGCTCCTGGCCATTATCTGCTGTCATCATGGCCACCAGTCTATGAGGGCCTATGCTGGGGCTCGTCCAAGTCCCAGCTCCAGGAGGCAAACTGCAGATGGTTCTTCTATTTTTAGATCCTGGGATGTTGCCCATGAACAAGCCAGTGACCTGAAAGAGCCAATTCTCCCTCCAGTCTATGTTTCTGACTCCCTCATTTCCCTTATTGTTCTACCAGAATTTCCCTCTGTCTGTGGGACTGGGATGATGTACATCAGCTGAGTTTTCATTTATTTAATCCTACGGATTTTATATTTTCTTTTACTGTTGTGTATTGGTCATTTTTTCTATTGTATTTTTTATGTAGTAAAATATGCATAACGTAAAATTTACCATTTTAACAATTTTTTAGTGTATGATTTTGTGACACGAAGTCCTTTTGTGTTGTGTAATTATCACCACTGCCTATTTCCAGAACTTTTTCATCATCCCAAACAGAAACTCTGCACCCATTAAACAATAACTCCCCATTCCCTCTTCCCCCCAGGCCCTGGTAACTTCTAGTCTACTTTCTGTCTCTGGAAAGTTGCCTATTTTAGGAACCCCCCTCTAAGTGGAATCATACAGTATTTATTTGTCATTTTGTGATGGACTTATTTCACTTAGCGTGATGTCTTTATGGTTCATCCATGTTCTAGCATGTGTCAGAATTTGCTTCCATTTTATGGCTGAGTAAGATTCCACTGTATGCACTTATCACATTTTATTTAGCTATTTGTCTGTGTTATACACCTGGGTTGTTTCCACCTTTTTACCATTGTAAATAATGTTGCAGTAAACATGGGTGTACGAATATCTGTTCTTTCAGTTCTCTGGGGTGTATACCTAGAAGTGGAATGGTGGGATCATATGGTAATTCTCTATTTCACTTTTTGAAGAACTGCCAAAATGTTTTCCACGGCAGCTATACCATTTTACATTTCTACCAGAAATGCATCAGGGCTTCAATATCTCCACATCCTGGCCAACACTGTTGTTTTCTGGTGTTTTTATGATAGCCATCCTAACGGCTGACACATGGCCTCTCTTTGTGGTTTTGTTTGCTCTTCTCTAATGACCAGTGATTTGGAGTACTGTGTTTTTAAGTTGATTTTTGCTAGCTGACATCCTTATTTTTCCAAATAAAGTGTAGAATTATTTGTCAAGTTCCTCCAAAAATTCAACTTGCATTTTAATTGGATTGCATTGATTTTATAGATTAATTTGGGAAAAAATAGAGCTCTCCATTGAGTCATCTTCTTTGCATTTTTTAAATAAGCTTTAAAAAATTTAATAGCATTTTAAACTTATGCCTTAGAAGAATGTGCATTCTTTATTAGCTTATTTCCTAGCTACATTATAGATTTCATTACTGCTGTGAATCACATCTTCCCCCCCCACCCCATTTCTAGATAGTTGTTATAGGTCTGCAGAAATGATACTAATTTTCGTAGATTGATTTTGTATGCAGCCTCCTTGTTGAACTCTTACTAGATTTTACAGTTTGATATTCCTCATAAATGAGCATATAATTTGCAAATAATAGCAGTTTTATCACTTCCCATTCAATTCATACAACTTCTCATTGTTGTGCTGTTATGCAGCATTAGCCAGGATACCCAGAAAATGGTGAAAATGAACACCATGCCTAATCTAATCTTCTCCATTAAGTATGTTATTTGCTATATATTTTGGGTATAGATCCTTTATTAAGTTACGGGAGTTCCCTCTTATTTTTTTTCTGAGGGTTTCTATCATAAATATGTATAGAATTCTAATCAAATTTTTTAAAATCTATTGAGAAATCATTTGATTTTTCTCCTTCAGTCTAGTGTGTGGATTATATCCAGTGATTTCTGGTGTCAAATGATCCTTACATTATGGGAATAAACCTTATTTAATTTTGATCTATTACTTTTTCATATTTTGTCGAATTTGGTTGGCTTATATTTTATTTAAGATTTTGGGATCTATAACTGCAAAAGACCTGTTCTGTTATTTCTTCTATTTTTTATTAGGGTTTGGAATTAATCCAAAACTAATCTAACAGGATAAGTTGGGTAGCTTTTACTCTTTCTTCACTTTCTGAAGCAAATTGTTCCAGATGGGAGTACCTTGTTTTTTAAACTATCATCTATAAACCCAGCTGGCCTAAGGCCTTTTTTCCTCCTAGTGATAGGGGTAGGTATTTTTGTTGTTGTTGTTGTTGTTGTTGTTAATCATTTCAGTTTCTTTATTTGCTGCTGATTTGTTCAAAGTTCCTAATTTTTCTTGGGCCAGTTTTATATTTTATATTTTTCTAAAATTTTAGTATATGTGCTGCCGAAGCAAGCACTATTTTTCTAAAATTTTAAATATTTTAATGTTTTTAATATATTTTATCTTTACTTTTATTTTACTAGTGAATAGCTCTCCATAGGACTCTTTGATGATTATTTTAGACTCTTTGGTGTCTATAAGTATTTTCCTTTTTTTATTCTGAATTTTGTAGACCCGTGTCTTTTTTCACCTTTATCAGCTTTTGGTGGAGATTAGTATATCTTAGCAATCTTTTCAAAGGTCCAGCTTCTGGCTTGGTTCTCATTTATTTTGTAGTTGTTACTGCTTTGGTCTACTTGTTTATTTAATTCTGCCCTGACCTTTTTTTCTTCTTATTTTTTTGGTATTTGTTCTGTTGTTCATTCTCTAAACTCTTGAGTGAAAACCTTAGCTCATTTGTTTTTAATTGTTATTTGTTTCTGATAAATGTGTTCAGAGCTATAAATTTTATTCTTAAGGCTGTTTTAGCTGCCTCAAATTCTGTCATGCACTTTTCTCATTATCATACATTTCCAAGTATTTTACAATCTCCTCTATATTTTCTTATTAACCCAAGGGTTATTGAGTATTATGCCATTTACTTTCCAGGTGTACAAGGCTTTAAATGTATTTTGTTGATAATTTATCACTTTAATCCATTGTCTTAAGATAATATTGTGTATAATGTTGATTTCTGATGGCTGTGTTGAGGCTCTGATGGCTTTCTGATCTGGTAAATAATGAATTATTTAAATGTTCAATGTGTGCTTTAAAAAAATGTGTCTTTCCCACTTGTTTATCAGTTTTGTAAAGTTCTTCTCCCTTCCCATATAATTATTATTTCAAGTGTGTGAATCATGTCATTTGAATATCCTCTGTCATTGCTTATTATTTGTCTGCTCATTCTCTCAGTTTCTTAGATGGTTGCACAAAAATTTCTAATTATAATTTTTATGTGTTTCTCTATAGTTATGTGGTTGCATTTTATATCTTGAAGCTGTGTCTTTAAAGACATGTATGTTCAAAATTGTTATAACTTTCTGATTTTGTTTTCTTTAAAAAGCATCCCTCTTCATGACTTTTCTTTTGCTTTGAATTCAGTAATTTGTTATTAAATTCACTCCCCAGTTTTATTTGGCTCTAAATTGCCTCATTTCCCTTTCAGTCCTTTTATTTGTAGCTTTCCTGTCACCTTTTGGTTTATGAATATTCTTTTTAGAAAACATTGCTGAATATTACTTATCCAATAAAAACCACCCCAATCTGTGAGTCTCTGTCTTCTGATTGGTGAGTTTAGTCTACAAATTGTATTAATTTCCTAGGGCTGCCATTAACAAAATACCACAAACTGGTGCTTAAAACAACAGAGATGTATTGTCTCTCGTGGTTCTTTCTGGTGGCCAGAGGCCTGAAATCAAGGCGTCAGCAGGACCACACTCCCTCTGAAAAGTATAGGAGATTCCTTCTTTGTCTCTTCCTAGCTTCTAGTAGTTTGTTGGCAATCTGTGGCATTTCTTGGCTTGCTGTTGGGTAATTCCAGTCTCTGTCATATGGCCTTCTCCCTGCGTTTCTGTCTTCTCATGGCTGTGTTCTTATAAGGACACCAGTTATATTGGTTATATTGAATTAGGTTCCCACCCTATTCCAGTCTGACCTCATCTTCATTTAGCTGATTACATCTGAAACAACTCTATTTCCAAATAAGGATACATTCTGAGGTACTGGGGTTTAAAACTTCAATGTGTCTCTTTTGGGAGGTGGGGACACAATTCAATCTATAATACAAATTATGTAATTAATTTTATATTAGTATTTATTTCACTCCGTATTTCTAATTTATACTTACTATATTTTACTTTTCTCTCTTTGCTTTTTTTCTTTTCTTGTCTTTCATTGGATATGATTTTCTTCTGCTGGTTTGAAAATCTTGAATTCTAATTTTATGCTTTTTGGTGGTTATATTAAACTTATTAAAAATCATATTTATGTTTATTTTTTCGCATCAGTTCTCTATCAGTATTTATATATTTCTCTATAACGAAATAAGTATGCTCTCACTTTGCACTGGATACCCTTGACAACAACTGTTTTTCATCCACTGCTCACTAGTTGTGTTGGTGTTGTCCAGAGTTTATTTCCAGGTGGTTATGAATATTTTTGATATTTTTTCTCTCCTTCTCTCTCAGTCTCTTTATCTCTCTTTCTCCCTCTACTTTTTTTCTCCCTCTACTTTTTAATATTAGAATTAACTTTTCTAAGTTATTTATTGACTCTCATTTCATTTTTATTTCACAGCGGTCTCATGGATTTATCTCTTCCAACTGGAGTAACTTCCGTAAGAGAGAATTTTGTTTCAAAGAGAATTTCATGTGTTAACTTCTTTGGCCCTTTTATGCCTGAGGTTATTTTTATGGCATATTTAAATCTTTATTTCTGTTGAATGTAGATCCTTGGTTTGTAATTCATTAACACTTTGAAAATATTATGTGTCTTCTTTTGGCCTCTGTTGTAACTGTTGAACAGAAATGGGATGTCTATCAGATAGATTCTCATTCCTTCATGAAGGATCATCTCTTTTTCTTTGGCAGCCTTTAGAGTTTTGCCTTTGTCTTTCTGTTTTTAAATGTTCTTCTAATGTGTCTAGGCATGAGTTTTCTCGTGTCTTACTCATTAGACACCCCATGAGCCTGCGTGTTTTTCATCTTTTTTTTAATCCTGGAAAACCCTTGGTTATTTTTACTTCAACACAACCCTTTTTAAGACTTCTTTCTTTCTTTTCTTCAAGACTTCCTATTATACAGATGATGACACCTGTATTTTTATTAGCTTATTTTCCTGTTTATTAGCTTCTAATTCTCTTATATCTTTCTTCCTTCCCAATGTCATCCCGGAGACTCCATCAACCTATCACCTCTCTCACTTGTCTCTGTTCAATGGAATATGGTTTTTATTATTTGTGTCATCTATTGAATGCTATGTTCCAATGATTAAACTTTTCATAGCCAGTGTTTCTATTTGGTTCTTTTTGATAACTGTTTTGTCTTGCTTCATCTTACCAGCACCTTCTCTTCTTTATTTATTATATTTATTTTATATTATTAATCTGTTTGTTCCAATAGTTCTAATTTATCCTGTATTGGTTGTACAGTTAACAAACTTTCTTTTACAGTGACGCTTCTCAGATGGCTGGTGGATTTTGTCTGTGAGCTCATTTCCCCCCGGGAGTGTCAGAATCTTGGCTTGAATTGTAACAGGGGAGGAGACCAAGACCCAGGCATCAGTGTGAGCTGCTCCATTTGGGGTTAAGAAGGGAGCTGGACCATGAGAGGCACACACAGCCTGGGCTTGTTCTCCCCATTTCTGCCTCAAGACTGGGGCATAGACATCCTGCCTGAGTTTCTAGCTGGCCTGCCGTATAGATTTGTGACTTGAGACTGTGACATCAAGCCTCACCTGAATCTCCAACCTGCCAGCCTGCTGCTGCTGTACAGATTTTGGACTTGCGAGCCCCCACAATTGCCTGAGCCAATTTTTAAAAATAAATCAATCTCTCTCTTTTTCTATTTCATGATATAAACTATAATGTCGTACATGGATATATTTGGTTCTCTTTCTCTGGAGAACCTTGACTGATACAGTGATCATATTTGGAAATAGAATGTTCGCAGATGTAACCAAGTTAAGGTGAAGTCATGAAGGTGGGTCCTAATCCAATATGCCTGGTGTCCTTATAAAAAGAGGGAAACTGCCACAGCCTGTGGAGACAGAGACACACAGGGATAAGGCCATGTGATAATGGAGGCAGAGACTGGAGAGGGGTGGCTGCACACCCAGGGCGGCTGGCTACCACCAGAAGCTGGAAGAGGCAAGGAAGGATTCCACTCAGAGTCTCAAAGGGAGCATGGCCCTGCTGACACCTTGATTTTGGACGTCTGTCTTCCAGAACTGCGAGAGAATAAAATTTTTGTTCTCTTAAGCAACCCAGTTTGTGGTACTTGTTACAGCAGCCTAAGGAAACTACCACAACCCCATATCTAATGCCACACATAGAAATCCATTCCCAAGGAATTAAACAGTTACGTATTTAAAAATCCCTATACAATTATTTTAATAACAAAGAATAATATCTAAAATGTCGATGGCTAACCAGATGCAGGCATGGTGCTAAGTGCTTGACTTGTCTTCTCACTGTCGGAGAAGTGAGCCAGTCAGAGGCAGAGTCAAGATTTGAACCCATGAAGTCTATAGGAGGAATCAAATGTTGGCAAAGGGAAGGGCTCTTCTATGAAAGATACAAAACCAAGAGACAAAATGAAGAGACGTTGACCACTTAACGACATGAAGATTCAGCAGTTCAGTATGTCCAAGGCACCATAAGCAAGTAAGCAAAGTGAGGATTAAGAGACAGGGAAAAAATCTCTTCAATAGGTCTGACAGCCCAAGGTGCTCTTTGTTATGTTAACGAGGCGACTTTGGAAGGTATCTAAAGCAGGGCATGGGGTGTGGGGGGTGTGGGGGTGGGGTGCCTGGTTGCCAGGAGAACCAACCATGTGAATAGAGGGATGGAACTTTTCATCCCATCCCCTGACCTCCAGGGAGGTTCACTCAGTTGCCAATGGCCAATGATTTAATCAACCATGCTTGTGTGATGGAGCCTCCATAAAACTCAAAAGGACAGGGTTCAGAGAGCTTCCAGGGTGGTGAACGTGTGGAGGTCTGGGGGAAGGGGTGCGCTCAGAGAGGGCACGGAAGCTCCACACCCTTCCCCCATGCCTTGCCCTATGCATCTTTTCCGTCTGGCTGTTCCTGAGTTCTATCCTTTTTATAATAAACTGGTAATCTAGTAAGTAAAATGTTTCTCTGAGTTCTGTGAGCCACTCTAGCAAATTAATCAACTCCAAGGAGGGAGTCATTGGAACCTCTGATTTATAGCCGATTGGCCAGAAGCACAGGCAACAGCCAGCCTGCACTGGCAGATGGTGTCTGTAGTGGGGGCAGGAGGCAGTCTTGTAGGACTGAGCCATTAACCTGTAAACCATAAAAGGGGCTTGTTAGAACCTCCAATCTGTAGCCTGCTGATCACCTGCAGAGGGCAGACTTGTGGGACTCAGCTCTTAACCTATAGGATCTAATTTCTGGGTAGAGAGTGTCAGAATTGAGTTGAATGGTAGGGAGCCCCCGCTGGGGGTCAGAGAAATTGCCAGGTGTGTGTGGGGGGGGCGCCCCTCGTGTCTGAATTAATGAACAGAACTTACTTAATGCATATATTTTGTTTTCTGGAGAGCTGGCTGTTAAAAATATGCCAGCAACTTTTGGACAGCAATGCCTATGGATTAAATTATAATGTTAACTACTAACAACACATTGATATGAATGAATCTTTCTCAATATAAGTGAAAAACTGGGTGCCTGGGTTGGCTCAGTTTGTTAAGCGACTGCCTTCGGCTCAGGTCATGATCCTGGAGTCCCAGGACTGAGTCCCGCATCGGGCTCCCTGCTCAGCAGGGAGTCTGCTTCTCCCTCTGACCCTCCCCCCTCTTATGTGCTCTCTCTCTCTCTCATTCTCTCTCTCAAATAAATAAATAAAATCTTTAAAATATATATATAAGTGAAAAACTTAAATCTCAAAAGATTAGAGGATGATAGTCTTGTTATAAAGTTAAAAATAATTTTAAAAATACTGTTTAAAGAAAACATGTACTAATGTCTATTCGCATTCTTTGTTCATTTTTAATTTTTTTTTTTTTATTGTTGACTTGTAAGAGTTCTTTATATATTCAGGACACTAGACCCTTATCAGATTTGCAAAGATTTTCTCCCATCTGGGACTGCCTTTTCACTCCCTTGACTCCTAGACATTTTTCCTTGTCCTCTTTGAAACTTGAGCTAGGAGTCTCCCTGGAAGGAGATTTGCTCTTTAGTCCTAGTTTCAGGGCACGGGAGAAGCCAGGAGTCTCAGAAGGGAGGAAACCGCTAACCACTGAGTCTGAGGAAAATGGTAGTTTTCAGATGAATGATAATGAATTAAATACAAGTCCTGAATTCAATCAGGAGCCAGTTTTGGCATCTGTGGAGATTCAGCTGGCTATGAAGACAGCCAGAGGCTGGAAATGCGGTGCCCTCAGGCACCTCTGCCCCCCGACACACGAGGGTCCAAGTGCAGGGCTGGGGTGCCTGGTGTGGGCAGCAACCTTCCAGACATCTCAGGCCAAGTGGCGCTGTGGCAGGAGCAGCAGAAGTAATGCCTCGGGCTGTTTTTAAACCTTGGAAAGGAGGCCTCTTTCCTCTGCCCAAGCCTAGGTAAGTCTCTGAAAGATCTGTGGCCAATACCTTTCCTGTGGTTTTCCTAAGGAGTTCTCCTGTTAAGTAGAATCAGTCTACTTCCCTTTGGCGGATTGGACTTATTACTGCCTGCCAGCTTCTGAGAAGGCAGGAGTTTCAGGCGGGCCTCTTCCTAAGGGATTATCTTGAAAACACCTGGAAAGGGCAGGGCAGAGCTGGGGGAGGGCAGAATGGTGGAGACAGCCCTCAGTGGGGCTGGAGGGCCTTCTTTCTGGCCATGCTTCTGGTTTTTAAACATGCATCCAGCATCGTGTGCCACGGAATCTCATGGAGGAGATACGCATTTATTGAACACACGATGATGTTGTTTTGAGTATCTAATGAGGTCATGAAGGTGAAAGACCTTAAGGAATTTAAAGCCTTAGAAAACATATAGTTGTCACAGGAAAAGAGACCATCCCTTCCCTGACCAAACAGTAGTCAAAGATTGGCTTGCGTTTGCATACTCTGGTGGATGTTCATAGCAGCTTTATGTGTCTTTTATATGCCAATTTTCACAGTTGCCCCCAGTGAAAACAACGCACATTGATGGATTACACAGGGGCCCAGGGGAACTTTTGTGTGCGATGGAAATGTTTGTTGTCTTGATTATGGTGATGGTTTCACCTGGTACACACATATGTCAAAACATAGCCAGTTGTGTACTTGAAGTGTGTGCAGGGGTTATACTTCCATTGGACCTCCATGAAGCTGTTAAAAAGAAAGATTAGCCTGGGATGGTTGTTCTCTTAGACTCTCTTTCCCCCTCCCTCATTCCCCTTCCAGAGAAAAGGTTTTGAGAGGTAGGCACATGGCTTTTCTTTGGGGTGAAAGGGGTTGAGGAAAGCTCTGTCTTTGTTGAATTTCACTGTTTCTTCCTGAAGTTTTCCCCTTGGCTGGGGAAATGAGCAGGGAAACGAGCTTCTTCCTAACTTACTGTTCTCTCCGTGCCTTCTCTCTTCCAAAGCTTTTGGCTGATGGCCTCGGTAGATTTTTGGATGGAGAACAGAATTGCATGGCGCCTGCCTCCCAAGCTGGTCTTGGACCCAGCCTTTAGGACAATAAATCATCCATCACCCAATCCTCCAGTTCTCCCATAGACCAGCCTGACTTTCTCCACCACCTGTATCCCATCCAAGGTGGACATCACTGAGAACATGGCCTCTTCATGATAATTTTCCCTAAAAACATAGAGTCATAATGATTATTTTCATCAGAGACTAGTCCAGATAAAATCTCTAGCTTCTCCAAAAACTCTGGGCTCCTTGGGGATGAGAGCTGGGGGGGAGCAGATGGCTTTAAAAATCTCTTGGCTCTACAGACCCTTCCACCCACCCAGAGTCAGTCCCTAGGTCCTCACATCCAACCTCAAATTCATTTAATGCCTGCCAAGTATCTCTAGGTCACAAGTCCCTGAGTCCTTTCCCTGCCTGCTGCTTGCTAGCGCTCTTCTGGTTTTCCAACTGTAGATCCCTGCTGAGAGTGATAACAGAAGTTCCAACAATCTTCAGGGACAAGGAGACCTTGCAAGTGAGCTCTCTGAATGCGACTGCAGAGGTAAGATCATGCTTACTCTCACACCAAGCTAAGAAGGCAGAGATGGGTACTTTATTTAGTAGATAAAGACAGAGGATCAAGGGACTCAGTCAGTATCAGATAGAAGAGACCAGATGAGCATTTAGATCATCTGTCTCCCAGGTTGGAGCTTTCTGCTCTAGTCTCTCCACTTCTGTGGTGCCTGGGGGCCTGGGAGAGGAGGGAGCAGGCAGTAATGAGGCCTCTGCTCCCAGGCCCTACTTAGCTGGTCTGAGCAAGGTAACACAGGTGGAAGACCACCCTTCCCTGATAGGCCTGATCCCACGTCTGCTGCCTCAGGACGGACAACCTGTGTGCTGCAGATACCCCTTTAGCTCCCAGGAGCTGACCTGGCACCTCCCTTACATAACGAGATGCTGATCTTCTGTGTCCTTTTTCCCACAGACTTCTCTCCACCCCCACACAACTCCCTCAGGAGCCCTGGAGCTTTCTGCCTAAAGGGCAGGGCAAGATAAATAAAGGGGGGGGGTACTCTCAGCAGCAAGGGGTATGTGGAGGTCCTGGCTGGTGTCTCAACCATACCAGGCCTTCAGCAAGTCATTCTCTTCAGAAGGGCACTGTACTTGTCTACTGGGGCTGCCGTAACAAAGGACCCTAGGCTGGGGGGCTTAAACAACAGAAGTTTATCTTCTCACAGTTCTGGAGGCTGAGGTCCAAGATCAAGTTGTTGGCAGCACTGGTTTCTCCTGGGGCCTACCTCCTGGGCCTGCGGATGGCTGCCTTCTCACTGTGCCTTCATGGGGTCATCTCTTGGTGCAGGCACATGTCTCGTGTCTCTCTCTGTGTCCTAATCTCTTCTTATAAGGCCACTAGTCATGTTGGATGAAGGTCTGCCTAATGACATTAATGGCCCCATTTTACCTTATTTACCACTTTGAAGGCCCTATCTCCAAATTTAGTCACATTCTGAGGTACCAGAGGTCAGGGCTTCGACGTATGAATTTGGAGGGACACCATCCAGCCTGTGACAGGCACAAAGTCCCAGTAGGGTGGATGAGGTCTGGGTTCCTACACTGGACCTCCTGCTGCCCTCAGTGAGATCACAGCCTCCAGACTGTGGCCCTGGACTCAGGGAACGTGAAGCTGGGCTGGCGAGTGTGGGCCTTCTGTCCCGCAGGGGCCGCTCTTGGGCTGGGAGCGCCTGGCCCGGTGTTGCCCCATAGGCCCTACCTCTAACCTCTTGCCCATTTTTCTCTTTTCCAGTCAACACTTGCTCCCAGATCACAAAATGATAATATAATGGCTGACATTTATTGGCGCTTCCTATGTGTTAGACCCTAGAGTTACACATATTATTGAGTTGTCCTTCACTGTGTAGATGAGGACATTTGGGGCTCAGAGGGCCTGTGCAGAGAGGGCCAGGCCCTGCTTTGGACAAAGGGGCCCCTGGCTGCCGACAGAGGGGCCTCCAGAGGACTGTGGTGCTTGAAGATCCTGAGGGCCCCGTAGGAGCTGCCTCTGCAGATCTCTGTGGTTTCTCAGTGTGGCTGGTGAGCTGACCCATGGAGGGACTAGCTCTAGGGCTCAGGGCTCCTGGGGGCAGAGAGAATGTGTGAGATTAACGACCAGGTCTCCCAGACAGACAGAGAGCCTGCTTGGAATTCAGGCCACCGCATCCTAAAAAGATACCATGGAGATAGAAAAGAGGCAGAGGAAGGCCTCTAAGACATTTGGAGAGGAGGGGGGTCTTGTGTCAGAACAGAGTCTGAGATGATAGAGATTCGATCATGGGTCTGGAAGCCCCCCCCCACCCGCCCCCCGCCTTGAAGCTTAATGAAGGGACAGCAGAAAAAATTCTATTTTACACTAAGGCTCAAGTGAAATTTGTCTCTATGCTTTTGTGCAGACTGGAAATAGTCTAAGCCCCACAATCGCAGGCCTGGATAGACCTTCTGGACTTAATAAGAGGTCATATGAATTGTTTGGGGGGTGTGATGCAGTCAAAGGGAAAGAGGCCTGGTTGGAGTGGCAGGGGAAGGGCCCCATTTATTCAACAAAATGGTCAGATCCAGGTACCCCATCCTGCTCTGGCCTTAACTGGCTGTGTGATCTTGGACAAATAGCCTAAACCTCTCCGAGCCTCAGTTTCCTTCTATGCAAGCTGAGGATGTTAACTGCAGAATGTGTAAGCCCCCTCCCGCCCCCGGCTCTCACACTCCCAGATTGTGTGGTCCATGGACCAGAAGAGATCAGCATGGCTGTCGAGGGCTGGGTGGGGCCACAGACAGCCTCCATGCATTTGACTTAGAGAATATTTTTCACAAGAGTACCTTCCCAGGAGAATAACCACTGGGGGGTGGTCATCAGAGACCTGAAACCATTCGGGAAGGACCATGGTGCCACTCATTATGCTGTGGCCATTACAGGCCTATGTAGTGGTACAGAGTGGAAGGCAAAGTGAAATAAATAAACTTTAGAATGAGACAAGTGTGGGTTGGAATCCCATCTCTGCCCTTTACTCATGATGTATCTTTGGGCAATTTATGTAATCTTGCTGTGCTCAGATTCCTCACCAGTCAAATTGGGATAATAACACCTTCCTTCCAGAATTGATGCAAGAAATAGATTAGATCATGTATATAGAG
Organism: Eumetopias jubatus; assembly: GCF_037043125.1. Lineage (NCBI taxonomy): Eukaryota > Metazoa > Chordata > Mammalia > Carnivora > Otariidae > Eumetopias > Eumetopias jubatus. The sequence continues at coordinate 103,379,177 of NW_028274819.1, forward strand.
CACTCAGCACAGTTCCTGGTAAGTTGTGAATCCTCGTTACATGGTTATTTTATATTATGATTATTGTTCATTCACAGCACGTACAGTGGACAGAGGAACCAGTACCATTCCTCCAGGACAGGTTGGTAATGCTCCTTCTCCGGGCCTGGCCGGTCTCGCTGGACAATGAAGGTTTCCAGGAAACTAGAATTTGAGGTCTGTCAAGTAGCCAGAGGGTTATTTGGCTAATTAATGGTTGAAGAAAGAGCTGGGAAGCCGAGCATAGGAGAACTTCCTGACTAATGCAAATAAATCCGCAGAGCAGTTGAAGTGTGATTATATTTTTTACTGCAATATTTATGGAGATCTTTTATTCTTCAATAGAGTTACACTTAAGCTCAAATGACTTCAAAGGAACAGGTAGAGGAATATGAAATGTTTTAATTGATTAATTAATGCAGGCAATTCTAATCATACAGTTGACATCCACGGAGCTATGGAAGATGTAGCTTGCAGAAAAAAAACACAAAAACACAAAAAACCACAACCCAACAATTAATGTGGTTAGGCGCTGAGGTTGTTTCTAGAGCTGGACCATTTGTAAAAAGTAAGTGAATATCAATAATCATAAATGATCTTCTTGTCTGAGTGAAAGCTAGCTCTGAAAAATGCTGAAAGCTACTGCAATTAGCTGGAGGTTTTGTTTGTGTCTCTGGAAAGAGGAATTTCATTGCTAAGACACTACATAAGAATTTAATAATTGGTCTCTTCGTTGAATGGCTTACTGTTCCCTCGCATGACTCTGATGTTGGCGTGGAGAGTAATGGTGGGGAGCCCCAAACTGCAGAGAGACATAGGCCCACCAGCCTGGAGCTTGTAAGAAACTCAGCATAAAAATCACCGGTGAAAGTGGAGCCAGGTAGAGGTCCCTGGTTCCAGCATAGAATTTGGTTATGAATTAATAGGAAAAAAGAAAGAAAGACAACCAGCTGCGACCTACTGTCTAAAGTGTACAGAATAGGTTGTTAAAAGGCATACACCAAGTCCCAAAGCAAAAGGACAATAACATGTACCGAGGCTGTAACACGTAAATTAGGGAAAGTGGGGTAAACTGGAACCCCTAAAGGTCTGGGGCTCACCTGTCCCACCAGCCCCTAAGTCCTCCCAGTTCTCCTGGCTCCTGGTTGTGTTTCTGCCTCAGGCTGTCCTTTTGTTATCTTTTAAACTTTCTGAGCTGACTTTGCAAATCTTTTAAGCTTTGAGAGGCGGGTAGAAGGAAGGGCGGGGACATGGGGTCAGGTGCTGTCCATCTCCTCACACAGGCCTGCCTTCCTGCACAGAGGACGCATCTGGGTGAGGCTGCGTGTCCCTGGGCTCCAGGAGCCTGCAATGCAGGAAGCCCCTTACTCCCCGGGACGGGGGCCGTGATCTGGAGTTGACCTCCAATAAACGCTGATGACCTGTCCCTCTAGAGGGGCAGAAGAAAGCCTGCGGGAGACTGCAGTCATCGGCAGCCCACCAATCTGGGATTTTTGGAGGCTGTGACCTGCAACTGGTATATTGGTGATCTAGCTTCTGGATACAAGCACAGGTTTAATTCAAACCCTACCTGAGGTTGAATCCTGCTCGTCAAATGACCTAAATTCCCTAAGGCTCAGTTTCTTCGTGTGTGAGATGGAGATAGCCCCTCCTTCCAGGATTATGGGAGGAGATAATGGGATAATCTATATGCAGGGCCTGGCTCTTAAGAAGTGCTCACCAAATGGTGCTGATCTCTACTATCATTCATTCAATCTACCTGCATAGGACCTTGCGTAAAGATCCTAGGAGTCCAGGGTAGACCGTGGGAAGAAGGATGGTGGGGATGTGGGCATTAAGATAATGGGGAAGGAGCAGGCTCCCTGAACTGTTAAGAGGTCCGTCCCCCCTGAAGCTGCTGTCTAAATGGTGCTAGCAGTCTTAATGGATCCAGACACAACCTTCACTGAGACAAGAGAACATTAGAGCTGGAAAGGAGTTTATCCTCATTTTACAATAGAGAAAATGAAGGCTCCGAGAGGCCCCTTAGTGAGGACACATAGCAAGTTAATGATGATTTCAGATCCAGGTTCCGGCTCAGCCCACAGCCCACAACAGTGTGGCTTTTTAAGATGGTATGGCGGCCCTTGAATCTGACTGAGGTCTGACATCTCCAGTTGCTCACCTCACCCAAACTGGACAGGCCACCTCCCTCTGAGGCTGGCTGCCTTTGTCCCAAAGGCCTCCAGAGAAAGGATCTCCAGCAATTCTTCCCAGCATATTCCAGAACCTCAAACTCTCTGAGGCATGCAGTCTTCCTCAGCTCTGCCAGAGCCTTCATGCTGCAGCCCCTACAGGGGTACGAGGGTACCCCGGGCCCTGTGTGCAGTTTCTGGGGATGCACTTGCTTCCCCTTCCTCAGTGCCCGCAGTCGGGCTGTCCTGGCACCTCTCACTCTGAGTGAGAGGTGCTGCTGAGGCTGTGATGTGAGTTCTTGAAAGTTCACTTTTGAAACAAGGACAAAAAGTTGCCTGGAACTTGGGCTCCCAGCTTGCTGAGCTCTGCAGGTCTCTGTGGGACTGGCTGTTGCCGTCAAAAAGAATAGAGCCGTCATTCTGCAGGAGGTTTTATATGGTAATAGGCTTTTTGCCTCCCAGTAATTGGAAAGGTGCTAATCTAGTGACTCATGAGCTGCATATAAGAAAAAAAAAAAAAAAAAACACCCCACCCTGGAAATGAAACTGCATCTGCCTCCTGAGCACCTCATCTCCTTATTTCAGCAGGGAGGACAAATTGGGGCTTCGCTGTTGGGAGCAGAGCCCTGTCATCCTGGCAACATTGCTGGAGTGACCATACCCCCTGCCTCCCCTCCAAGTGGTCCAGTGATACAGAAGGCAGGGAAGGATGGACATCAGCCATTTTTGGGGACACAAACCCAGTCTCAGGCCATTAGGAAGAAGAGCTGGCATGTGAATGGGTTTGCAAAGGACATTGTTATTACCAAATTAGCGTTAGATCCTCCCACGGTCAGGTGAGAGTCCAAGTGTGAGTGCACACGGGTGCATCTGTGCGTTTCAGCTTGGGTCTATGTCACATGTGGATTAATGACCACATGGGCTTATAGTGCACGTGTGTGCATTTGTGCAGACGTGCCTTGACCCAGATGCCCATTCTCTTCTATGGGCTTGGGCTGTAATTATTTTTACTTTCTCCATTCGTGTTGTAGCCTCTCCATTCGTGTTGTAACCTCAGGGACCTGAGCTGAATCCCGGGATCTGACCCTCTGTGGATAGCCACCACTGAGCTGGGTCTTGCTGCCAGAGAGCAGTTGGAGTTTTAGTTGGGTCCCCTTTGGAGAAACACAACCCTCTATCTACCCCTACGGGGGCAGACAGCTGGACCTTGCCTCTGCCTAGAGGTGCTTGGGGCTGCTCAATGCCTGGACCCCTCTCCCTGGGCTCAGGGGGGATTCACCTTGCCCACACACACGCTTGCACCCCCTCTGTCCCTCTGCTGTGTTCCTTTTGCTCGGGGACAACCCTCCCCCCAATCCCAACTCCTGTCCCCTTCCCGTGGGATCCTGCCACCCACAGAAGCTCCGACCTTGGTGTACCCCTGGGACCCCGGAGCCCAGATGAGCAGAGTTTTACCAGCCATAGCCCTCCCTAGCCAGTTCTGCTGCATAGCTCAGCCTGAGTCACCAACCCCCTGAGGCCCCTTCCCCCCCAACTCCTTTCATTAACTTCATTGAAGTTAATAATCCAGCAGCAATTCCATTGTCTCCTCTTAATTCCAATTTCCTTTTGTCTCAAGGGGCAAATCAGCAGAGTGCACTGGTGAAGTGGCAGGCACCGGCTGGCGTATTAATTAGGGGAGCATTGGAGAGGGGAGAGGAATGCGCCTGCAGCATCAGGGTGCGGCTCCAGCCTCCCTCTCCCTTTACCTCTGCCCGTCCTCTTCCTTTTCCAAGCTCTGGCTATACCTGGAAGATGCCCCAGGGTTGGAACCCTGCCAGTTGTCCCACCTCAGCTCACTCCACATCGGTCTCCTGGTCACATCCTTCCACAGGCCTCCCCTCCCCGCAGTCACTACCCCTGTACACACCACCATTGGCCTCCCCCCGGGTGGGGGCGGCAGCCTCCTAACTGGCCTCCCTGCCTCCAGATTGCCCTCATCAAATCCTTGCTCCATCCTACAACCAGATGCAGTACACGCTGCTCTTTCCAGATACCCTTACTGCAGTGCGTGGCCACCACACAGCCATCCCGTGTCCCCTGCACCTCCTCCTTGACACAGGCTGAACTTCTGCTCCCCCTCCAGTTTCTTGGGCATCTTTTCCTCCAGGGAGACTTCTCCGGCCTGCAGGACTGGGCTGGAAGAGCCTTTTGAGGATTCCCAAGCAGCGCGGGCTGGTCCCTAACATCCCATTGGCTATGCTGGATTCCAACTGCCCATGGCTGGTCTGGCTTTCCCGGGCCACCAGCCTGCATTCCAGGAGAATGAAGTCTTTGGGAAGGGGAGGGGGGTGTGGGGAGAAAGGGAATGGGGTGCCAATGATTCCTGCCCTCTAGCTGTGAGTTTTGAGTTGGGATATAAGCACAAGAGTCAGATGGGCTCTTTATTATTATTAGGCTTTTCATGATCGCTAATAAAGCTGGATTGCAGAGAGTGACTTGGCCCAAAGACAAAATGAGCCCTCTACGCCTTTCTTCCCCCAGTGGCAGTGGCAGAATGGGACAACTGCTGGCCTCAGGGGCAGGGCTGTGGCCGTAGAGACCTCACTCAGTAGAGGAAGGAAGCGTGTGCCTGAACTGCAGCAGGCAGCTCCGTAAGGGAGGACATGTGGTCACGTGCACTTGGCCCTTTGCCTAATCTCAGCACATAGTCACAGCTTCTTCTGAAAACAAGTGTGAAGGAAGCAGCTGCTTCTGCCCAGAGTTAAAAGAGAAACTGAGGCATATTAAAAATTTAAGCGTTGATATGAACAAAAATTGATTGGAATTGGGTGGCACCCAATGGGAAGTGGTTAGGAGTGCTCCGCTGACCTGAGCTGGGGCAAGACTTTTATAGAGAAGATGCAGAAGCCAAGCAAGGACACTGACCGGTTAGAGCGTAAGCGGTTGCATTATTTGGGAAGGCCCAGCTAGCTGTTTAAGATTGGTGGTCCTTACTTTCCATCCCTGGCCCTTGAGGCATCCTAGGCTTAGGCTTGGGTTTGCTCGTGTGGGCCACTAAGGCATTCAAGCCACCTCCCTCGAATGGCTTCCTTGCTTAAGTAATTGAACACCAGCACCAGCATATGTGTGCGTAAGATTTTCCTTTATAGGCTGGCAGAAGTGTGGGGAGAGGTGAGGGATGTTTCTCCCTAACCAAACCATCTCTGGTTTGCTATCAAGCCCCAGCACCCAGTCCACACTGAATATGATCAATAACAGTTTGTTGAGTGGAGGAAAGGTCATCCATTGATTAGTTTCATCAGATCTTAGAGGTTGAAAGGATCTTGACTATGAGGAAACTGAGTCCCAAGAGCCCCTTGGAACTCACCCAAGGTCAAGGTTCAGCCTTCTTGCTGTGTGACCATGTGTCCTGCCCCCCACCCCCAAGCTTTGGCTGAGGGCAAGGTCACTAGGCAGGTTGGCCATGGGAAGTCTGTATGCGGAGGGAACTGAGACAATGAAGAATGGACAGCCTGGTGCCAACTTGTGAGCCTCCCAAGTACACAGAGGATGGTTCTGGAGATGACTTTTGCTGGTCTCCTCTCTCAAAACCCAGAGTTAGCCCCCTCAGTGCTCCAAAATCCTAATAACGTTTTCCTGAAAGTTTGAAGCCTCTCTCTCCATTTGATCTCCTCTTCCTCTCTAAGTTCTCCAATGGTCCATTTCTGTCCACATTCCAGCTCTGCCCTGACTCTCTTCTCTCATAAGGGATTGTGGTCCAAGACCAATTCTTCCCTTGGGACCAGGAAACTAGAAGCTAACATATCTACCTCTGAGATTCTGGAATTCAGGGAGAAAGGGATGCTCTTGCCTTCCCGATATCAAAGTCCAGGAGCCCTGATGACAGGCCTGTCCCATCCCTTCCTGGCTTGGCCTGCCCTGCCCCTGCCCCACATGCCCACTCAGACCGAACACCCTCTTGAATTTCCTTGGCTAAAATGTCATTGACACCAAATCCTTTGCTGAGATTGATGAGAAGAAGCACACAAAAATTGCCACCCATCTGGCAGTGCTCTGTAGTTAATATGCTTTCAAATGCATTTTCCCCCAGTGATTTTAACAACTTCTAGGTAGAAAGAGAAAGTTCTATTTGCCCTTTTACAGATGAGTAAACTGAGTCTCCTTGAGTCTGTAGCCTTAGAAGCCATGAGGAAGCTTATATCCAGAGCTGAATGCTTCAAGGAAAGGTTCAGTCTAATTCAACTATTTTAAACTCTTCAGTTTATATTTTAGTTCCCTGCCTTATATTTTTTAGAGTACCAGCTAATTTATATAGCTGCTCTAGAAGGGCCCTTTTTAGAAGACCCCACGTGAGGTGGTTAAGAAAAAATAACCACACAAAAACCTGCACATGGACATTTTTTTAAAGATTTTATTTATTTATTTATTTGAGAGAGTGAGAATGGAGAGAGAGCACATGAGAGGGGGGAGGGTCAGAGGGAGAAGCAGACTCCCTGCTGAGCAGGGAGCCCGATGTGGGACTCGATCCCGGGACTCCAGGATCATGACCTGAGCTGAAGGCAGTCGCTTAACCAACTGAGCCACCCAGGCGCCCATGGACATTTTTTTTTTTAAGATTTTATTTATTTATTTGACAGAGAGAGAGAGATAATGAGAGCAGGAACACAAGCAGGGGCAGAGGGAGAGGGAGAAGCAGGCTTCCCGCCAAGCAGGGAGCCCAATGCAGGGCTCGATCCCAGGACCCTGGGATCATGACCTGAGCCGAAGGCAGACGCTTAACCAAGTGAGCCACCCAGGCGCCCCCACATGTACATTTATAGCAGCTTTATTCACAATTGCCCAAACTTGGAAGCAACCGTGATGATCTTCACTAGGTGAGTGGATAAATAAACCGTGGTCCATCCAGACAATGAAATATTTATTATTCCGTGCTAAAAAGAAATGAGCTACCCAGCCATTGAAAAGATAGGAAGGAACTCTAATTGCATATTACTAAATGAAAAAAGGCAAAATCTGAAAAGGCCACATACTGTGTGATTGCAACTCTATGACATCTGGAAAAGGCCTACCTCTGGAGGTAGTAAAAAGATCAGTGGTTGCCAAGGGGATAGGGGCAGGGCTGGGATGAATAGGTGGAACACAGAGGAAAAATACTCTGTATGAGGCTATAATGGTGGATACGTGTCATTACACACTTGTCCAAACCCATAGAATGTGCAACACCAAGAGTGAGCCCTAAGGTAAACTGTGGACGTTGGGTGATTGTGTTGAGTGAGTGCAGGTTCATCCTTGGTCACGAATGCGCCGTTCTGGTGGGGGCTGTTGAGAACGGGGAGACAGTGCACGTGAGAGGCAGAGTGTATATGGGAAGTCTCTGTAGCTTCCCCTCGATGATGGTGTCTCTGTCCCCTCCCCTTGACTCTGTGTGGGATTGTGACCGCTTTGGCCCACAGAATACAGAGGAAGAGCTGCTCTGAGACTTCTGAGAGTCACCAGAGGGCACGCAGCTTCTGCCCGGTTCTCTCAGAACATTCAGTCTCTGGATACTCCCCCTGGAGGTGCTCCCTCCTGGATCCCAGCTACCATGCTGGAGGCAACCTATGCCAGATGAGGCAGCCCCTGCCGGCACCTGGCTAGTAGCCCTAGCTGGGCGCAGCCTTCCGGTCACCCCAGCCCAGGTACTGGACATGAGAGTGAAGAAGCCTCCAGTGATTTATCCCAGCCCTAGGGTTGTTTGTGCCAACCCCAGCTGGTTGAGTTTCTCAGATGGGGCCCCAGACGTCATAGAGCATAGAGAAGCCATTCAAGCTGTTCCCTGTTCGAGTTCCTTGCTCATAGAATCTGTGAGACCAAAAGTTTACAGGAACTCACTTCCTCAGACCCCCAAGATTAAGTTTCTTGTCACTCATAGGCAGGCAAGATGTGGGTTGCTGGGGAACAGGCACAGATTTGTCCATGGCATCGATTACCAGGCCGGGAAGTGATGATGGCCGGGCCACTTTACCTTTCCTTCCTACCAATCACTTGGCTAAAAGGGGAAGCAAATGGTGCCATTAATCACCTGTTACTCTCCTTCCACCCTCCTTCCATCCGCAGGGGGCTGCTCACCGGTTTCAGAGCTTAGCCATGAGCCACGTGGGGAGGGCCTGCACCCTGAGGCCTAATCAATATCTGCCTCCGAGCCAGCTCTTAGGGGCTGTTAGTGCGTCACTTACAAAATGACTATGGACCACAGGAGCAGATAATTGCAAGTGACAAATGTCTACTTTGACACGCCGATCTCTCTGGGGCCCTGGCAGGGGCTCCGACTGGGCCTCCTGTGTGGACGTGGTATGTCTGGGTGTGGGGAGGGGCTGGTGCACAACAGTCTGGGACTGGTTGGTGGGGGGGGGACGCCCAAAAGTGTGTGTGAGAGAGAGAGAGAGAGAATGAGTTTGGGATGAGTTTGGGGAGGGCTCTGGCCTGTGGAGCCATCCCATCTCTAAGTCCTGCATGGGCATCAGACAAGTATATGAAATATGAGCAAGATCAGGGCTGCTTTGGGCCGCTGTTTCTTTTTCAAAATTTGTTGTGTTGTTTTTTTTCCATGGGGCCTGGGGATGATGGAGATTCTCTCTTCCAGTTCCTGTCTTTAACCGTCTCCTCCAGGAGCTGAGTAAGACGAAAATGAACATTCAGTGCTGACCATGCTCACCAGGGAATGAGAAGGAGGAAAAATACTAACCTAACTGGGGCAGGACGAGAGTCCGGGGCACCAATTAGGTCATAGCTGTGTAATACATTTTAAAAATAATTTTCCCCATACAAATGGTAGCATATTACCCTGCTGTTCTGCCCCATGCTACCCCCGCCACCCCATTTCAACAGTGTATCTTGTGGACTGTTCTTCAGCACTTAAGAAATGTTCTTTATTTTCTAATGATTGGATATAAAATTTCATTTTATGGATGCACTATAATTTATTGCATCAGCTTCCTATTGGTGGATAGTCAGACAAGTGTTTCTCAAACTTGAAAGAACATATGAATCATCTGGTGATCTTGTGCAGACCCTGGCTCGGCAGTTCTGGGCTGGGACCTGAGACTCTGCATTTTTGACACGCTCCTGGGGAATGCTGCTGCTTCTGGTCCATTGACCACCCTTTGAGTCAGACAGGATTCAGATGATTCTCCCTATGTTGTCATTACCCATAAGGCTACAGTGGCTGTTCTTGTAGGGGCCTCTCACGATGCGCAATTCTATCTATAGGGTAAATTCGTAGGAATAGAATTTCTGGGCCAAAGATATGTCTGTGTCCTGGTGATTTGATACATTTTGCAAATTGCCCTTCATAGAACATCCTCTCCATCAGCACTGTATCTGAGGACTTGTTGCCCCCACACCCTTGCAGATAGGGAGTATTATTACACAGATGAGTTTCCATTTCTCCTTCAAAGTTTTGGTTTTTATTTTATGAATTTCGACGTTATATTATTGGTGCACCAATATTCAGGACAGTTAGACCTTCATGGGGAATTGTACCCTTTCTGTAAGAGAACTTGTTTGGTTTTGATACCTTCGCCCTGCTTTCCACTTCAAATATACATTTGCCCCATGTGACTTGGCACTTGCCTTTCTTCATATTCCTGCATATTTTTATTTAGGATTTTTCAAACTTAATTTACCAATTAGTTCACTTGCATATGCATGTTTAAACTCATACTTTATATAAAATCTTAATTTAGAAATGCAGTTTCCTCCACCCTCATTATTTTATGAAATCATTTTGCTCAAACCCTTTGCATGCGTTTTCAAGATTATGGTTTTCTTCTCCATCATTAGAGATAATGTTCTGAGTCACTTATCCCAATTTTCCAGAGCACATCATCTTTATCTCCTTCTGAAAGCTGAGATACCACAATTTTGGTATCCATGTGTCCTAATGTCACTGCAAAAGCAATCCCAAGCTACAAATACTTGAACATTCTTGAACATTCTTTTTTTTAAGATTTATTTATTTATTTGAGAGAGAGAGAGCATGAGCAGGAGGAGGGGCAGAGGGAGAGGGAGAATCTCAAGCAGACTCCCCGCTGAGTGCGGAGCCGGATGTGGGGCTTGACCCCCACGACCCCAAGTCATGACCTAAGCCAAAATCAAGAGCTGGATGCTCAACCGACTGAGCCACCCAGGCACCCCCATTCTTGAACATTCATTCAGTTGTTTTAACCATTTGTAGTTGTCTATTTATGAGATGCTCAGTGGAGCTACTTACTGTGTTGCTTTTTCCCTTTCATTTAGGTTTTTTATGGGAACACATGGGAATACGTAGAAATATATAGACATAAATGGCAAACATTCTGTGGGGCTTATATTTTAAAATACATATTTACAAAATTCCCTAGTCCTTTCTATCACAGCTTCTGTACTCAGACCAGGCAATCACTTTGAATCCTTTTAGCTTTTCTGGCATTGTCTCTATATTCCTTTTTTTTCTTTTTCTTTCCTTCTTCTTCTTTTTTTTTTTTTTTTAAGTAGGCTCCACACCCAGCATGGAGCCGCATGTGGGGCTTGAACTCAAGACCCTGAGATCAAGACCTGAGCTGAGATCAAGAGTCAGACACTTAACTGACTGAGCCACCCAGGTGCCTCTGTATGTTTCTAAATAACGCAGTCAGTTTTAGCTACAATCTATTGACTTCCCACCATGGAAGATGTGGATTTATTTCCTTCACTCTATTCTTCCCCACTTCCCCTCTCAATTCTGCTAATACAGTTATATTACAATTTTGGAAACTAAATAAATCTGTAATGTTTATGTTATTGTGACTGTATCAATATTAGCTAGAGTTGAGCCATGCATTGAATCATAGCTACATTTCCTTTCTTGTACAGCTTTCTGGTTTTTTTCTACGGTTACTACTGACCTCCTTGCTCTTTTGCATAGTTTTCTCTGTATTTATCAATAATTTACCCCCAACTCTCTGATGGGAGTATAATTCTTGTCCCAGTGTGTTAAAAACTCCACTAATATCTTCCTGGAGGGTCCTGGCCCCGTGTTCTGATCCAGAATGGTCACCCCCTTAGCCTGCTGCCCAGACTGTCATTTTGGGGGCTCCCTCTGCCACCCGCTGGGGACCCCTTTCATTTTTCTCCCGTGTCGGATCCCCTGTCTTCTGGCTTCGTTCTTGTTTATTCTCATTTTGGTACAGCCATTTTCCAATAGTGTTCTGAGAAGAGGTACATGGACGATCAAACTCTGGAAGATTTTCATCTCTGAAAATGTCCTTATTCTACCTCCAGAGTTGATTGATAGTTTGGCTAGATAGAGAATCCTGCCTTTGATGTAATTTTCCCTTAGAGTTTGAAGGACCATTGTGTTCTAGCTTCCAGTATTGCTGAGAATTTGTTCTGATCCTGGATCCTTTGGATGTGACCCCAACTTCCTCATCTCCCATCCTGCCAATCTGGATGCCTCTAGATCACATGTTCACACCTAGTATCCTGACTATAGTTATGTGCTTGGAGATCCATCCATTGTCTTGCATCGTGCTGGGCTCTTTATTTTTATTGTTTTATTTTTATAATTTTGGTATAGTTAACACACAGTGATATTAGTTTCAGGTGTAGAATATACTGATTCAACATTTCTGTACCTCACTCGCTGTTCGTCACAGCAAGTTATGCTGGGTTCTTGATGATTGGACCTTACTATGTGGAAACATCTTCTTCAGCTCTAGGAAGTTAACTTGCACGATAGTATACTTTTGGACAGCTTCCTCCCTTTTGTTCTCTCTTTCCAAAACTCATATTATCGGATACTTGATCTCCAGGACAAACCCTCTAATAATTCTCTCTTTCCTCACCTTTTGTATCTTGTTATTCTTCTATCTAAAAAATGTTTTTATCTTTACCTTCTAATCCTTCTCTCAGTTTTTAAATTCATGCTATTACATATATATTTTTGTCTCCCAAATCTCCTCCCCACCACACTTAAAAAAATTTTTTTTTCTGCATCCTGTTCTAATTTCCATGGATGCCACAGCTTCCTTTCACCTCTGTGAGGATATTAACTACAATACTGGGGAATGTTCTCTGCTACCTCGATTCACTTTCTTTGAAGCTGTTTTTCTGTTAGTTTGATGCTGTGCTTCATATTGGTCTTCAGTTAGTTGCTAAGAGTGAGGTATTATAATGTGGACCGGAAGTTCTGGCCCGATGGTGGGTTTCCGTGGGAGGTCACTGGGCAGGGAGCAGGCTGCTTTGTGAGGACTCCCCCCCTCCCTCTGCCATGACAGTATTGTTTCTCTTGACCAGTCAGTTTGTGCAAAGAGGAGTGTGTCTGTCTCCGGCCCCGGGTGGTGGGATAGGGGTGGGGAAATGTACCTCCCTGCCCACCTGTGGGAGCTAGGTGGGGAAGGAGGGCCAGGGAAGAGGGGGGTCTCACCACTTAACATACAGACCATCCTGTTTACCTTCAGGGTCTGGGTCTCCCTCTCCAGAACCTAACCTTGCTTTCTGCCTGGCGATAGTGGGGTCGGGGGCCTGACTGCTGCTTATACAGACTTTGGGCCGATGCCATGGTTTTCGGCCACAGCCACCCCCTGCCTGGGAACTCCTTGGTGCCTCCCCTTCCTGAGCCTTTCTGGGATCCTGTGCATGAAAGCAGCTCTGTGTCTGCCTTCTCCACTCCGCGGCCCTCCGTGCTGGAAGTCAGGCCCCGCGGTTTGTCGTCAGCTAAGTTTCTCTGTGCTCCTTCCACCATTTCCCCCCTAACTGCCAAAATTCTGTTTGTTATCTCTTGCCTGCTTTCATCTCCTTTCTGTTCTCTTTACTGTGGTTTTATGCCTTTTTTCATCTGTTCACTGTCACCTTTTACTCACATTAGGGGAGAAACAGAGGTAAGTCTGTTCAGAACTCCATGTTGAGCTTTCATTTCCATCCCTTCTGAATCCTTCTGTTTTAAGTGTTTCAGAGGGATCTTTTCCAATAGCAAGGCTGGCTGTGCCTGGCTTAGAATAAGGGCTTAGAATCAGGGCTCCCGAAGTTTGCTTAGGACGCAAGCCCAATGTCTTCAACATGGCTTGAAGGCCTGCAGGATCTGCCTCTGGCCTCCCCTCCCCTCTTCACATACTCTTTTCCAGCTGTGCTGGATTTTGAACATGCTGTTCCCTCTGCCTCAATGCTCTTCCCTCACCTGCCCTTCATCTGGTTGATTTCTGTCACCCCTCAGTGTTCACCTCTAATCTCTTCTTCAAGGGAGCCTTGCCTGCCTCCAGACGAGGTCAGGTCCCCAGTTGCATGCTTCCATAGCCCTCTGTACGTACATTTAAATACCTAAGGAGCCGCCCAATGTCTGTGTCCTTCATGAGATGTAAGCTCTTAGCTTTAGTAGTGAGTTCAGCTTAGAGGTAGAGGGTCGAGCTGGGTTCTGTGAGGCTAGGGACCGCATCTGTCTTTGTTAGTTTTGTGTCCCTGTGGCCCAGCACAGTGCTTGCATGGAAAGCCTACTCAGAGCCTAGCTTTAGATGGATGGATAGGTGGGTGGGTGGATGGTTGGATGGATGAATGAATGAATCACTTTGCACCTGGCTCTGAGAGATCACCTGGTTCAGTATCTACTTGCTACAGCTGAAGACACCAAGACTTATAGACATGAGGGGAAGTGCTTCCAAACACATATGCACACACATTTTTCATATGTAATGCTGATAACAATCCTCTGAGGTGGTTTCTGCCAGTCTCCCTTTATGGAGGAAGGAATTGGGGTTCTGAGAGCTAAAGTCACTCGCTTAACATCACACAGCTAAGTGACAGAGCCAGAATTAGCACTCAGGTCTATCTGACTTCAAAGCCCATCAATTTCTCCACTTTATGATGCCCTGAACAATAACATTCAGATCACATTTGGATGGGAGCTGCCAAGAATCAGGGACGTGTGGGCGTGAGTCAGCTTTTGCTATTATAATAACCCTTAAACCTAATGGCTTACGACGACGAGCATTTTGTTCTCACCTGTGGGTCTGCAGGTCCGCTGTGGGTCTGCTGGCCCTGGCTGTGCTTGGCTCTGGGCTCTGACCCTTATTCAGGTCTGCCCCATGTATTTTCTCATCCCAGGACGAGGCTGAAGGAGTCTCCAAACTGCGGCACATTTTGTTTTCATGGTAGAGAGCAGAAGCTCAAGAAGGCTGCCATACATGAACAGCCCTTCTAGAAGCTTTGGACCTGTATGCCACATCCATTCAGATGCCATTGACCACAGCAAGTCACGTGGCCAAGCCCGCCATCCAAGGTGTGGAAGGTGTCTGCTCCCATGGGGGTGGGGGCTTTAGAGAATGAACACCTGCTGGACGAGCATACAGTCTTGCATAATGAGAGACATGGTAACCTCCACGGGCAATGACAATGTCAGAACCCATTTCTTAGGGCTCTGCCAGCTTGTGATTTCTCCTGAGAAGATCCTTCACTTCAGGCCATGTAGTAAACACCTCCTGTGTCTACAGTCACCCTTGTTGCTACAGGCGTCCAAACCTCACTGGTGAGAAGGTACTGAATGTTAAGAGCGAACATCTGTTTTGATTGGTTTAGTGCCCATGCAGTTGTTAAGTATTTCAAGCACCGTCCCTGAATATATATATATATAAATGCAAGCCATATATTTAAGCCCTCCTCTGACCTGGCACCTCATCCCCTTCTCTAGGACTGTTCAGTAACCAGGATATGCCATATCCACCGAGGACCCCAAAGGGGGAAGGCGTTGAAATAAAAGCATAAAGCCCAGTTAAACACAAAGAACTTTCAGTTTGCTCAGGTCCTTTATTTATTAATTTAACGAACATGTGTAAGATGCCTTGAGATGCTGGGCGCCCTGCAGGTACCTGGCGGGGAGGGGTGGGAGACATCACATTGCATGCAGCTGATGGCAGGGTTTGAAAGATGCCTGCTTCCTGGCTGATGAAATGTCATAGCTGGATGGGTCCTTAGGGAGCTGGCAGACCAACCCTGTCAGAGCAAGTGTCATTTCACCCAGTTAGTGGAGTGGCAGGGACTAGGTTCCTGGTTAAGTGTTCTTTCTTGTCTGCAGAGAACACAGAACATCCATTTTGAGAGGACCCCTGGGTGGTGATTATTGGTGGCTGCTCTGGAAGGTGGCCTGATGGGTCCCGGTCACGCATGAGTGAGCTGGGCCTCCAGGGGCCTCCGAGGTGGGCTGGACTCCACGCCCTTGTGCAGAGGCTGCTGGACCCCTTCCCAGCCCCGTTGATGACCCGAGCCTGGGGCCCCGGGGGTGGGGCGGGGAGGCCTGCGCCGCTGATTTAACCACACCCAGGTGTGTGTGGGAGCCCGTGTTCCTTCTCTCTGCTTAATCCAAACCATATTAAAAACAAGCCTCTCTCGGGGCCTCTGTTAATAATAAGCGGTTTATGCGGCGGCTTCCAGTGGGGGGATTTGTCCGCCTTTCATTCATTCCTCCTCATCCTTACCCCTCCTCCCCTCCTCCTGTGCCTCTGGATGGTAGGAGGAAAAAATAGAGAAGTGGTTAGCATGCGTTAAAATGGATGATTAAAATAAGGATTTCGGTTTTTAAGAGCTCACTCCTTGAGCTTCTCTCTGACCCTCAACCTGGCGGCTCAGCCCCCAGCGGGCCTGCCCGGCTTCTCTGGCGGGAGGAGGGGTTTGCAGGCCTGGGCAGAGGTGCTTGGTGTGAGGCTCAGGCTGCCTGGGCTGGGAGAATCCGGTGTGCCAGGGTTGCCGGAGGGCACATTCCCCCAACCGCACGGCCAAGCACTGGAGGCTTGGGTCAAAGAGAGCCGAGGAGAAGGAGTCCCAGCTCCGCCAAGTTCTGCTGTTTGACCTCAGGCAAGTCACATCACCTCTGGGCCCCCCGTTTTCTTAGCTGCTCTGCAGGAATGTGGATCTGTCCTCACAGGGCAGTGATGATGATTAGCAGCACTAAGGGCTGGGAAAAGCACTTTGGGAAAGCTGCTAAGGAGGGACCCGGCGCTGGGGTTGGGGATTATTATTATTATCATCACAAGCCCTGCGCCTCGAGACGTAGGTGGGGCAGGGGATGGGGAGGGGACCCCCTCCTCCTCCTTCCCAT
Organism: Eumetopias jubatus; assembly: GCF_037043125.1. Classification (NCBI taxonomy): domain Eukaryota; kingdom Metazoa; phylum Chordata; class Mammalia; order Carnivora; family Otariidae; genus Eumetopias; species Eumetopias jubatus. The sequence continues at coordinate 103,395,431 of NW_028274819.1, forward strand.
GTGGTGGCAGGGGTAATGGGGGCTCCTGGGACGGACTGGAGGAGAGCAGGCCCCCAGCGCCCCGGGCCCTGCTGGAGTGGTGAGGGCCTTCACACGGGTCTGGAGCCCTGAGCGCCCTATCTGCTGGCCTCTCCAGCCAGAGCATGTTAGCAAAACCTCCACAGGGCCGGGACGCTCTCCGTGGGGGGTTGGGGGGGCTTGAAGAGGGACAGGAATGCAAAAGGGCAGTACAAAGAGCTGTGTGTGGGCTGGGCCCCTGGGCCATCCGCCTGCAAATCCCCTTCTTCACACGGAAGTTAAGACAAGCGCCCTCCCATCCCCACCCCGACAAAGGGTCCTTCCCCTCTGGCCCCTTCTTTGCTCTGCTCTGGACATGAGGAAGAAGCCTGGGCTGCCTGGTGGCTTTCACCAGTTCCTCAGGTCCCTGTGGCCCCTCAGCACGGCCGGGTTTGGGTTCTGCGTGAGGAGGAGGACCCGCGAGGCCAGGCCGCCCCGAGCGGCCCCCAGCAGCCCCGGCCCTCGCCCTGGCCCGGGCTCCCGGTTGAGCTTGCCGCCCAGGCCCGGCGCTCTGGAGCCCGGCTTTGGGCGGAGAAGGAGTGCGACTCCAGAATAGAAGTAGATTCACGTGGGTTAGACTCCAGCCCTGACGTTTAATTAGCGTCTTTTTCAGCTCCCACACTTGAAGAGTACCTGTTATTTCTTTTCTTTTACTCACAATACACTGTGAGCCAGGAGTGCTTGCCTGAGCTGCCGAACCTCTCCTTAGAAGTCAATCACTTCGGAGGCCTGACAAACACTCCTGCGAGCCTGCCCTGCGGGGACCGCAGTGCTCGGCAGGTGAGGGGCTGCCCCAGAGGCGGCCGGGAGTCCATGGGGAGAGCAGGTGCCTCCCCCCAAACACGCCCAGCTTCCAGGCTGCCCACTCTCCCCATCCCTGGACGTGGCACCTCTCAAAGCGGTATGGAAGTCTAAAGAACTCCCAACCACTTGCCTCTGGAAGCAGCAAGGAGGGAGCCCGGCAGAGTCTTTGGTGTCACAGCCGGGGGCATCTGTGGCCACCTGGCCCACGTGGGGGGCGGCGGGGCGCGGACCAGGGCCGGCGGGCGGGATGGCCCCACAGCCACAGCCTCGCACCTCAAGTAGCAAAAAAGTAAAAGGAGGGTATAAAGTGGGGGCCTGGACTAGTCTTGGAAGTTGGGGACCCACTTCTAGGCAGAGATTGTGATCGGTGGGACAAGGCAGGGTGAGTCACGTGTGGAAGTTCCCAGACAGAGAGAAATGTCTGTGCTGGTCCCCTAAGGCAAGAGGGAGCTGGGAACCTCTGAGGAATGGAACAAAGTATCTATCACATCCATTCCTTTTTCTGTGTCTTGCTGCCACTGTCCTGTCAAGCCTCTTGGCTCCTTCCCTTCCAGTCCACCTTATTGGATGCCACCAGGTTAATCTCCAGAAAATATGGCTTGGATCGTAGCACCCACTTATCCAGAAGCGGCTGGGGTCTCCTGTGGCCTTGAGCACTATGGCCCCTACTGTCCCCTTATTTTCCTCTTGTGGTCTCAGTTTAGCCACATGGGGCCACTCGCCCTCCTGCGGACATACCCAGGCTTTCCTGCCCCTGGCATCCATGCTCCTGCCTGAAATTGCCCCTTTGCATACCCATTAAGGCCTGTAAACATCCTACCGATACTTCAGGATCCTCCCCAGATGCTGCTTCTCCACGAAACCTCTTGACATGAGCACCCCAACTCTCCCAGCGTTTGTACCCGCCTGGGGCACGGGCCAGTTAGCAGTTGTAACCGATGTGCTGGAAGCCAACAATGGCTTGGGCTGGAGGCTGGGGGAATCGAGCTGAAGGTCAAGGACGGGCCCCTCCCAGGGAGGTGCAAGAAGGCTAGTGTACTAATTTAGCCCTCACCTCTCGCTGTGCATGTCCTGAAGAACTTCCCTCCACCCCATCCTCACCTGCCTCCCTGGCCCCTTGAGTGAGGTCTGGGCTTGCTCTTGCCTCACTGAGCTTAGTGTCTGGAGGGTCTTAGTGTCCAGCTGCATTTACCTCTTTATCCCTGGAACTGCCTGAAAGGTGGGGCCATGTGTGCAATGTGAACTTGGGGTTCAGAGACCTGGGTTTGAACCCAGCCCTTCCATCTGTTAATGTCTTATTTTTAGGCATATTATTTAATCTTTCTGACCTTCTACTTCCATAGAGACACTAAGACCATCCCTTTTTAGGGATGCTGTGAAGGCCAAAGGAGATCGTGTCATGGGCTAGAAGCATAGTAATTACTTATTTTAGGAGCTGCCAAGATAGTGGTGACTTTCCTGTCTGGAATAAACCTTAATTTGATTCTTTTAATCACACTGGGGTAGAAGTTTGGGGTTCTGAGACAGAGGCCCTGGCATTTAAAGTCTTCTTCCCTCCCTCCTCAAACAGAGTTGAGCAGTGTTTAGGCATTACTCACGCCGCGACTCCCCTGGTGAAGGTGGACTCATATCACATTTGACCCATTCCTGGGCCCTGAGCTGATGTAGCTCACCTGTTGAAGGGGCAGACCCAAAGGGCCATGTCCACCCACAGCCAAACCCCTCGGACCCGCCTTAGAGAGGAGAGATCCTCTATCCCTTTAGTTATGCACCTGGAATGGAGCTGTGAGCACTGGGTCACATCCCTCGCCAAGGTGTGTGAAATTTCTGAGGAAAGTCTCTTTTTGTTCGGGAACTGGGCTTGCTATCTGACATCGGGAGTCAGGCCTCTCTGCAAATTCTGACCCTATGACCTATCAAATGTGACACCCTAGGCCAGCTGCTTAATTTCTGACTCTCAGTGTTCTCGTCGATACATAGGGATAGAGTTATTAAATACAAAAATGTATCTAAAACACTTTGGGGGCATTCCCTGCCCAGTGAAATACCTGTTTATTCACCCAGCATAGATGTTCTGATTGCCTACTGCATCGCAAGGATGGTTCTGGGCGTGCAGAAACGTGGACCATAATTTCTGCCCTGCAGAGCTTACGTTCCAGTACTGGTGAGAGACAGGCTACGGCAAAAGCGGGGCAGGGGCCGGCGGACGTTTAGCAGGACTACCCTAGGTGTTCTGCTGAGAATATTCTCTACGGGAATATGGGGGGAAACGGTGATGCCAGTTGGAAGAATCCGCAATAATCCAAGCGAGAGATGTTGGGGCTTGGCCCACTTGCCCGTAGTGGAGTTGCTGGAGAGGGGGTTGGGCTCTGGATAGGGTTGGAAGCCAGGCTGTATAGGGTTTCCTGGCAGGGTGGGGAGTAGGAGGATGAGGGAAGTTAAGGGTGGTACCAAAGTTTTTGGCTTGAGCAATTGGAAGAATGAGAGGTGGGAGACTGTGGGCCTGGCGTAGGTTTGTGGGGTGGGATCAGAAGTACTGTTTTGGACACGTTACCTTGGGAGACCGACTAGATGCCCAAGGGGAGGTGTTGGAAGGCAGCTGGCTATGAGTCTGGGGCTCAGAAGAATGAGCTGGGCTGGAGACATCAGTTTGGGAGGCACGGCGCTGGGATGGGATTTAAAGTTGGGGGAATGGGAGAGATGCCCAAGGGATTCAGCGTGGATTGAGTTGATATGGGAGCCAAGGACAGAGTCGTGGGTTCTCCAGCCAGAGCTCAGGTAAATGTAAATACTCACGTGACAGACACTGTAATGTTTGTTTCTCTCCCTCTTTATTCTTCTGAATGAATAGTAAGAGCCTCTTTCTTTTCAAATCATCTATCAATCTATCACCTGTCATCTGTCATCAATCTATTATCAATCATTGATCTATTAACTATCTGTTATCTACTTATTATCTATTGACTGTTATCAATCTATTAACTATCTCTCTGTTATCTATCTACCTCTCTCTTCTATCCTCTGTCTGTCTGTCTGTCATCTACTGTCTATCCATCTCTGAATCTTCTTGCAGTCATATACTTCGTATGCCAGGACTCTGTCTTATTTAAAAAATGCTGACTCGAGTCTCTTTTCAAATATATATTTAGCCTTGTTTACTATCACACCAGATGTATCAAATGTATATTAACAATCTTTTGCAGTTTGTTTACTTGGAGCTCCAGATCTGGCTCCCCTGTTTTCCCCAATTCCTGGAAAAGTACACCGGTAGGGAATCTTAGGTGGTCCTCATGGATGAAAGGGAACTCACGCAACTGAGGCCTTAAGAACTGAGGCCTAGGGGCTCCTGGGGGGCTCAGTTGGTTATGCGGTTGCCATCTGCTCAGGTCATGATCTCAGGGTCCTGGATTGAGCCCCTCATCCAGCTCCCTGCTCAGTGAGAACCTGCTTCTTCCTCTCCCTCTGCTGCTCCCCCCCCCCCGGCCCCCTGCTCCTGCAGGGAGAGAGCTCTCGCTCTCAAATAAATAAATAAAATCTTAAAAAAAAAAAAACAAAGACTGAGGCCTAGTCCCTGGCGTCAAGCTGGTGGTCAGTCTCATTCATCTTTCCACATGCAGATCTTGAGGCAATGAAAAAACACAAACACCAACAAACAAAAAAATCATCAGCTGCAAAAGACACATTTAGAGTTCTGAGTCTGAGGTCAGCCAGGACTGGGGGAACCCGCCCCCAGTCCCAGGGCTCCCTCACCACTGTGCCCAGTCTCCTCTGCTCACCGGGGACAGCCAGCAGAGAAGTCACCTGCTTCCTCGGTATGCAAAACACCTTGTAGCTGGATACAATGTGTTTTAGGAAGTTCTGTTCCGTTCCGTGGAAGTCCGTGTTCCTCCGAAGCTGCTGGAGCTGTTACCAGAGACTGGGCTGTGAGGCAGTGCTGTGTCTTCTGGAGTTTCATGAGTACATTTAAATGTTAGATGCAAATCACACATAATATTAACTCTACCTGCAAAGAGCAAAGGGGAGAGTTGACCACCTTGAGGCTTTCTTCCAGATAGAGGAGCCCTGTTGCCAGTATGCAGACCGCGTGATGGCTTCTCGTGGCCTTGGCCAAGCCGGATGGAAGTGAAAACATGGTGGTGTGAAGGTAAAGGAGCTCTTCTCCTCACAGAAGGTAGCTCCCCAAGAGCTCACCTGCTCTCTGCAGCTCTGCCCTGTCCTCAGGTGGGGCCAGACAGCCCAGGCAGACGGCACTCAGCCTCCTCTGGAGGTGCCAAATTCTATTAGCAGGAGAGAGTCCTACTTCCATACTTACCTCTCTAATCACCAGCACCAGCAAGTGGATTAATTAAAATGCACATGCAAATACATTAGGTACAAACACAGCATCCCTCTTCACATGCAAATGCAATCACTAGGTACCAAGATGATTTGCATAATGGCAAAGAAGAAGGAATTTTTTATAATGTGGCTTTTGGGATGAAAACTTAAATTCACATGCGTCATATGTAATCTGAGCCCGTCTGGCACCAAGAGAGTTCTCTGTCCTGCTCCTCAGCAGACAAGTTCTCTAGGACCCAGGGCATTGCCCCCAGGAAGCCCTCCTTGGCCACACCACCACCCACGCTCTCTGCTCCCTTCGTCCCTCCCCTCAGTACGCTTGCCCGGTATCAGGGTTTGGTCACCACTTTGCACTTGTTCACACTGCTTTGAGAGTGCTTTCCTTGTGGGCTTGAACCTGGAAAAGTGCCCTGTCCTCCTCATGCCCACCTGTGCAGAGCTGACAAGAAGCTCGACACGGGAAGGGGCCTCTGAGACCATCTAAGGACACCTCCTCACCATTCAGTCACGAGACTGAGTCCCTGACTGGAGAGATGAGCTGTGTGCATGGCAACACCAATATTAGTTGGTGCCAGGGCCAGAGCTAGAAGGAGGCCAGCCCTGAGGAAGTGCCCAGAGACGCGGCAAGGTGGTCGGGCACGGATGTCTCCTTCCCTCGGGACATCAGTGCTTCCCCACTTGGCCTCAAGGTGCTGTGAGTCTCTGGAGAGATGCTTGTTATTAACTCACAGAACAAAATTCAGGTGCTATTTGCCAGGCGAGGGCTGGAAAGTTCCAGAGCCCACAGAAGGCACATCTCCTGCCTTAAAGGATTCTAAATCAGAGATTGTTAACATTTTTTGGTTATGAGAACTATTTTACATCAAAAAAATATTTAGGGTCTCCCTTCACACAACAGAAGTTGTGTGAGAGTGGACGTTAATGGAGAAGATAAACTAGCAGAGGGGCGCCTGGGTGGCTTAGTTGGTTGAGCGGCCAACTCTTGATTTCTGCTCAGGTCATGATCTCGGGGTCCTGGATGGAGCCCTGCATGGGGCTCCCTGCTCAGCATGGAGTCTGCTTGAGGATTCTCGCTCTCTCTGCCCCTCCCCCTGCTTGCACTCTCTCTCTCTCTCAAATAAATAAACCAAATATATATATATAAAGAATAGCAGAAAGTACTGTGAATCTAGTACAGCACATACATTTCAAAAATAGCTTATCTTTGTGACAGCATATTTTTTTTAGCCCACGGGCCATGCTTGGTGTGCCTTTGGATCTGTGGACTCGCCAACAGCTCCACTGTGCTCAGGGGCGTATCATTTAGAGTTCCTGCGCTAGAGAGAGCCTCTGGCCTAGAGTCTATAGTTCCTGGTTTGTTCAGGAGGCTCAGACAGCTGCTAACCAGCCCTGGTGGTCTTTCCCCCAGTCATCCTATCGGTGAGTCTGGAGCAGGACCAGGACTGGGGAGATGGGGGGATGGGAGAGTTCCAGAACATTGGGTCATTTCTCAGAAGGATGTGGATGTTGGGCCCAGAGCATTGGCAAGTGGCTAATAATAACAGTTATAAATTGCTATTTATGAAATAGCATAAACTGAGCACAAGGAGAGGAGATAGATGTTCAGGTGGCTAGGATATGGATGCGGACAGATCTCGCCCATATAAAACCCAGGGCTTCATGTTCTCCAGTCTCTGCATTGAGTCACATTGTAAGAAGCAAATTCTAGCGGACAAAAGTAATTAAACGGGAATCCCAGTGTTTACTGGCATTTCTCAAACAGCATCAAGTGATAGAATCAAGCCACAGTAAAATCTGCCACTGTTCCCCTTTCCTTCACCCACACTCTGTGGCCCCCCTTAGAAGCTCTCACTTGGCAAATATTCCAGAGTGTTCCCTGAGACGTCAGTGTTTTTGCTGCACTTTCCCCTGCCTTGCCTCTCCTCGGCCTGAGATCTTTACCAGGCCGATAGATTTAACCTCTCTCACATCGGGTTTTGCTTCTCCTCTGCCCGGTATGCCGGGTCTCCGCCGTGGAGGACCGGCCTGGGGCTGGCCCAGTGGGCGAGAACCTGTCGCGCTGCCTTCTCCCTCTCTGGTGCAGACTCTCTCTCCCTCCATTAGTCCTAACTGCCATGCAAAAATCCAGACAATGGGTGGGCAGAGACAGAGCTCTCTCAGACCAGGGCTGAGGAAATGCTGAGCAAAATTCTCCAAGGTAGGTGGGGGCCGAGGAGGTGGAGAAAGAAGGACAGAGCCTGGGAACACTGGCCCACTGACACGCCGATAAATCTGGCTCTAGTCACACACATCCCATCACTTCATCTTCACCAAACCCCGCGAAGGAGATGGAACCAACCTCGTGTTATACGGGAGGAGACGAGACTCAGAGGTTAACCAGGTCGGTAAGATGTTTGGAGGCAAAGCCCCGAGTTTGTCCAGGAGCCCTCATCCAAACTGTTCTGTGGTTTCCTGGTATGGTCCTGGGTGCTTTCTGATCATCCCTTGACCATTTTCCTAGTTCAACTTGAGGACATCAGGCATTTGGTTTGCTTAGACTGAGATTTCCATACTATAGATCCACGCTATCGTATGGTGGTTCTGAAAGAAAATGCCATTTTTCTCCAGGTATTTTATACACACTCTGGCCACACCGGCCTTTCTCCCACTTTCAAGGGCTTGGTTTGCCCTTGAAAGTCTTCAGAACCCGTACCTGCCACCCATCCCAGGCTCTGCTGGGCAGGACTGGAGCTAGCTAAAGATGCCCACGTTGCTGGTTCCACACAGGAGGGAAGAGAAAAGTTAGGTTCCTCTTAGAGGCTGAATTTTGTTCCCCCCAAAATTCATATGTTGAAATCCTAACCCCTAGAATTCTGACTCTATTTGAAGATAGGGTCTTTAAAGAGGTAATTAAATTGCAGTGAGGTCACTGGTGTGGGTCCTAATACAATATGACTGGTGTCCTTGTAAGAAGAGATCAGAACACAGACACGTACAGAGGGAAGACCATGTGAGGACACAGAGAGAAAACAACCTCTGTGAGCCAAGGGGAGAGGCCTCAGAAGAAGCCAGCCCTGCGGACACCTCGATCCTGGACTTCCAGCCTCCACAGTTGTAAGGAAATACATTTCTGTTGTGTAAGCCTCCCAGCCTGTGGTACTGGGTTCTGGCAGCCCCAGCAAGTGAATATAGTGCCCTTCTTTGGATTTGACAGAGGCCCGTACCCTAGAACTGATTCCATGGGAGTCTGACAGAACCAAGAAGAGCCCTAGGGCCTGCCTATGCACCTCAGGGGTTGGGGGACAGCCTGCCCCAAATCTCATTATTTGGAGTTTCCTCTCCTCTAGACCACAGTAGTACCTGTGAGAAAGTTCAGCTCAGAAGTGGCTGCCAAGCATCTGAAGAGTGATGGGAAGGAGTGAGTCCCAGCAGGCTCTCCCAGACCAGCTAAAGTATGGCTCACAGACAGTAGCGTCAGCGTCATTGGGGAGTGGGTTAGAAATGCAGACTCTTAGGCCCTGCCCCACATCTGTTGAATCAGACTCTCTACTTTCACAAGAGGATTCGTATGCACAGTAAGATTTGAGAAGCACCGCTTCTGATCCATAGCCCTTTGGCTCTCATGCCGGCTCAAGTCATTAGTGACCTGTGTACCTCTCTTGTCTCCTCCACACACCTGGACGGCCCAGGCCAGAGGACCCAGGGCAGTGCTGCTCAATCCGAGCCACACACTGAGATCCCTCGGGGAGCCTGTAAGGCTCTTGATGCTGAGGTCAGCTCTGGGCCAAAGAAATGAGAAGCTCTGCAGGGAGTAGGGGCAAGCCCAGGCCACTATATTTTTTAAAGCTCCTCAAATGCTTCCAATTTGTGGATATGTTTGAAATTGTACCAATTATCTTGCCTCATAACAGCCCCCAAATTCATGGCTTAAAACAATAATCATTTATTTAGTTCATAATTCTCCAGGTTAGCACTTTGGGCTGGGGTCTGCTAGGCAGTTCCTCTGGTTGCCGCTGGGCCCACTCATGGGTCTCCAGGAGACCCATGGGCCAAGGAGAGGAGCTCAAGAGAGTGGCTCAGCCTCTGGGGGATGTTGCAGGGCAAGGAACGGGGTGTGTGAGGGCTGGGCCTTATTTCCTCAGCCATCCATAAGTCCAACCTATGCTTGTTCACATGGCACCTCCATAGAGGAGAAAGAAGGATCTAGGCTCAGAACTGGCACTCTGTGGCTTCCACTATTGTCTTTTGGCTGAAACGGGTCATAAGTCCAGCCCAGATTCAAAGGATGGGGCAATCGATGCCAACATCCTAAAGGGAGTTGCTGTAGAGTCCCATTACAGAAGGCCCAGACATGAGAAGGCATGGAGAAGGGTGGCCATTTTTGCAGGCTGCCATATTGGACTGACAGGGACTCGCTCCTCAGCCAAGCTCTAGCTGGGCTCTGCTAAGCCTTCTTTCAACTAGGCCTTGTTTTTGGCTCTGTCTTTGGCCTGCTTGAGTGAGTGCAATTTTAGCAAGAACCCTTCCCAGCCAGTTCAGGGAGGAACACCCCCTCCACCACCCCCTACCCCGGCCCCGACCCTTGATGTGTGCTCAAGTTTCTCCCGACCACCTCCATCTTTGATACCTCACCAAGTTCCTGTTAGTGACTGTCCACCCTCCCTCTTGCCCTGCCTGTTGGCCACAAGTCCCCAGAAGGCCCTGTTGGATTTGGAACAGTGCTCAGCCTCTCCCCTCTCATGCAGTAACTAGATTCAAGTCTTTCTTTCTATGTTTAGGAAGAGTCTGATGCAATTTCTCTTTAACAGGACCCCTGAGGTAGAGGAGTGTCCCCCTCTTCCTTCCTCTCCCGTCCCCTCACTCGGCTGCTTCGAACCGGCCTGAGCTCACCCCAGTTCTTACTAGTGCTTTGCAGGTTGAAGGTGGTTTGAGGCAGTGCTGTGTGGAGCATCGTGGTGGCTTGTGTTGAAAGTCCAGAAGTCTCCTTGTAAACAAAAAGAATGTTCCCTGGACCTCCCTTAAGCCGAATGTCTCCTCTCATAGAAGAGGATTATGACACCTACCTAGCAGGATTGCAAAGCTTAACTAAAACAGCTGTTAAATCTTCTGGTTCACAGGCAGTGAGTCAATTGGGTTTCTTCCCTTATAGACAAATCTCACTAATTGGGATTTACTAGGGCAAAGGCCAGTGTGAATGAACATAAAGTCTAACTGTGGAATTTTCCCTCCAAGCTGGTTGTATTCTCCCAACCATGGAGCAACCAGCCAAATATTCCCTGCGAGACCGAGTTCCTTGGAGATCTGCAAAGACAAATAGCATCACCACAGTTGGTGGAAATGGAGATTTAAAGGTCTGAAAGCGGTTTCTTCTCCTTTCGATCCTGCGTGCGTCTTACTGCCAGTTGCAACTACACACAGTAGGCTCTTACCGCATGTTTGGTGCAATGGCAGGATTGCTGCAATCCCTTTTCCTGTGGGCAGTATTAACAGGTGCAAAAATACCAGTGAATCGCGCCATGCACGGAGGGCTTCCTAGAATCTCCCTCACCAAATGTGCACACAACCCCAAGAGGTGGGAATTATCCAGCCTCCATGGATGAGGTTTTGGACTCAGAAAGGTGAAGTGACCTTCTGAGGCTTGTGAAGGAAGCAGTGCAGATGCTGGATGCCCACCCAGGCCTCTGTCTGCTTTCAGACGCCTCTCCTGGGCCCCTCTCTGGACTCACAATATGGCTAACTGGGGGCTCCAGGTGACCGAGGTTCACGGTGGTCATGGCCAGAGGCAGTAGGAGCCTGCCCTCGAGATGTGTGTGCAGAAGGGATGTGGACCTTACCATTAAGGGTTGGGGGACAGCGTTGGCACATGAAGAGGGCTCCCAGACGTGCCCATGGGGGTGTTTGCAATTTTGTCAGGGGACCCGTAATGGCAAGCCCCTGGGCCAGCCCGGTGTTTCCTGCCTCTAACTCAGCTTTGTCCCTTCGGTGCTATTAATGCCTCTTAACTGTGAAAGATTTCCTATAAGCTGGGCCTGACATTTTGAAAGTCTGAGATTGGTAATTGGGCCTTTTTTCTGCCAGACTCAGGCTGTGCTGCAGTGCATTTCTCCTCAGCTTGATAATTTCTGCCCAAATCCCAGGCTCCTCCAGATCCTGGGGCCTGCCAAAAATGTGTATCCGAGGGCAGGCAGGCCCCTCGCAGAAACCAGAGCCTGCCAGAAAATGCTGCTCCTGGAGCACTGCCTACAAGTTAGTGAGGAGGGGTAGAGTAAGGGAATTCTTAAACCTGAGGTTTCCAGCTAGGAGCCATGCACTTTCTGGCTGGGGGAGGGGCATGTGGCTGGGTTTCAGAAGGTTCCTAAACTTCTTGAAATTGTGCACAAATTTTTGGTGGCGAGGGTCTGAAATTTTTATCAGATTCTCAATAAGGCCATGAACCCACAAAGAGTTTAAGAATCCCTAGTGTAAAAGACAGGGAATGGAGAACTGGGGACGGTTAGAGGCAACAGGGGTGTTGATTCCGGGGAAGAACAAGAGGTTGAAATGGATTTTAGTAACTCTGAAGTTTTGTTTTTGTAATAAAACTGTTTCTTAATGATACAATTCCTTGAGACATCCAGGGTGCCCTGCGCTGATTCACTCAGCCCTGGTACCGGCCCATCGAGGTAGATATCACATCCTTATTCTACAGATAAGGAAGCAGGTGCTCAGAGAGGTTAGGTGACTCGTCTAAGGTCACAAAGCTAATAATGGTGACATCAGGATTGGAATATGGTTTTATCTGCTTCCAGAAGACAAAAAAGCTGTGCAGTAGGAGAAGCTAATTAGGAGTGCGGATAAACTTTCTCCACATGGTTGGCTATATGTTGGGATGGTAGTGAAGGGCTTCTAAAGTTTTACTACTCCTAGCGATGTTCAATTATTTCTTTCATTTTGTGGCATTCAAGACTTTTAAAATTATTTGTTTGTTTATTTATTTATTTAGAGAGGGAGAGAGAGGTGGGGGGAGGTGGGCAGAGGGAGGGGGAGAGACAATCTTAAGCAGACTTCATGCCCAGCGAGGAGCCCGATGTGGGGCTCAATCTCATGACCCTGAGATCATGACCAGAGCCAAAACCAAGAGTCGGAGGCTTAACTGACTGAGCCACCCCGGTGCCCCAAGACTTTTTTTTAAGTACTGTTGCATAAATTACTTTATTTAGGTCTTCCAAGCCCCCCGTACAGGACAGAGGGTAGATATTAGTTCCTGCATGTTGGCCACACTTGCCAGGATCCTGTGATGAGCGGGCAGCAGCCCCAGGTTGTCTGGCTCTGTCTGCCCGAGGGTCTTCTTGTACTCAGCCCGGTGAGGCCCCTGCGCGGCCATGACCGGCTGGACCGGTGGACCCCTGGGAACCCTTCTGACTTACGAGCTCCAGAACTCAAAAACTGGTTGCAGCCTTTGGGGGTTTCAGCAATCAGTGATGTCTGCCATTTGTGTTTTCCTCCGAATGTTCTTTTCTTTCTGCAAGAAGGAAGAAAAAAAAAAAAAAAACAATTTCATGAAAAAGAAAAAGAAAACATTTTTTGTTATAACCCATGGTATCATAAAAGAAGGGACCTCAGACCCAATATCAGAGAGACACAGAATGGGGGCGGGCCCCACAAGCTGAGCAGCAGTACCGCCATTGGCACAAACCACCCCGCAGGGCGGCAGATGAAATGCAGGTCTGCTTTGGGTGGTTCTAGGAGCTGGTGGGTGAGGTGCAGCATTTCCTAACAGCTGACCTGGGGCAAGGTTGAGTTAGTGTGTATATGTGTGTGCATATGAGAGTGTGCATGTGTGTGTGCGTGTGCACGTGCACTTGTAGGCGGCAGGATGAAGGGTGTGAGGCGGGTAGGGTGCAAGATAGAAGGAGGTCCCTACCGCCAGGATCCTGCAAGTACAGGGTGGGCCCCAAGGGCGGGGACCCCCTTCCCTCACTTGCCTCCCCCTGGGTCTGGGCCCGCACCTGGGTGCAGGGGCATTAAAGGCCCCGGTGTCCATTTCTGGCTCATAACAGTCAACGAACAGAATGATGACTTAAACATCCTTTTCCCTCTAGGAGGAACAGTCGGTGCGTGGGGTGCAGTTGGAGCGAGCGTGTGCAGTGGCCCGTCCTGCAGCTGCGCAGGTGGACATGAGCACCCCCCACGCCCCCACGAAGAAGCCATCCCACCAGTGGTCGTGCTTTGTAGCGTGGGCTCCAACAGGACCACTGGCTGAAGACGGCTGCCTAAGGAACACTCGAGCAGGAATTGCAGAAGACCATGAGAACTACTTGCCTCGTGGCCTTCTTGATCAAGTCAGCAAGCCGCCTGGAGCTAATCAAAATTCTGTCAGAGCGCTTTGAGCGTCTCCAGTACTTCGGGAACCAGTATGAAGAAGAAAGCACGCATTTCATTCTGACTTTTCATTTGTTGGGGATAAATATTATTCACGAAGGTTTTGTTTGCAGAGCTTGAGAAACTTCTTCTATCTTGTTGAGAAACAAAGTGTGAAAAAATTTTTTTAAAATGAGCCAGTTTAATTTTTCAAGTGCAAAGTATCGTCATTTCCAACATCAAGTCATCCAAGCAGGTTTTGATGCCATAATACGTGTTAACATTAAATCTGCGTTTAATACACAGTCGGGCCCCAAACCACACATGTGAGACTGGGATGTCTTAAAAATTCCTGAGGGGATTCCTAAGTCATCTGCTGTGAAAGGAAGAGTCCAGCCTTTGGTGCCAAACAGGTCTGGCTTGGAAATCCTTGCAGGCCACTCTGTGAGCAAGCTTCTCAGCCCTGTTTGCCTCGGTTTGCCCATCTGTAACCACAGGGCTATAAGAAGTAAATGAGTGTTTATATAAGGTGGTGGCTGAATAGATGGGGTCTTCCCAGGGGTGGCCATTTATTAGGTCTGGGCTCAACTGTCTTCCTTGAAACCAATTTAGTTGCCTTCCCCTCACTTGCCCCATGCGCCAAGCTGCCTGCTGACTTACTACGCTGTGTTTATCGTGTTAATACCCTCGTCGTGGTCCACACGATCTCACCCAGGCATCTGTTTTACTGTCTGCTCCTGTATCGGAATGTGAGGTCTGGGGGAGAGGGTGCAGGGAGCCCTTCTGCTGTTTTCTGCACCATTTCTTCTCCTAGGTTTAACATAGCCTGATATGTAATACATGCTCAATAAATATTTGTTGAATGAATGTGGAATGACTTTCTTTTTTAAAAGATTTTACTTATTGATTTATTTTAGGGAGAGCAAGAGTGAGCATGGGTGGGGCGAGAGGCAGAAGGGGAAGGAGGGGAGAGGGAGAGAATCTTAAGCAGACTCCACGCTGAGCATGGAGCCCGCCGTGGGGCTCGATCTCGCGACTCTGAGATCATGACCTGAGCTGAAACCAAGAGTTGGATGCTTAACCAACTGAGCCACCCAGGTGCCCCTGGAATGACTTTCTAACTCTTTTCCTTCATTCATAACGGGCTGTGCCAGTCACCTCATCTCTCCATGTTTTAGTTTCTGCATTTGTCACAGAAGCCAATTGGTCTAGATTGGCACTTGGCGAACGGGCACAGCCTGCGGGCCAGATTTGGCCCACCGTTGTTTTTGTGAATAAAGTTTTATTGGAACCCAGCCATGCTCCTTTGTTTACATATTGTCTGTGCCTGCTTTTTGGGCCACACCAGGGGAGGTGAGCAGCTGCTGAGACAGTAAAGCTCGCAAGCCTGAAATAGTTACTATCTGCCCCTTTATAGAACCAGTTCGCCCTTTCTTGCCTAGCTGAACTCTGAGACCTTTACACTCCTGATGCTCTGAATCTTCTGTGGAACACCCACACCATGTTCACTGCCCTGTTTAATAACAAATAGCTCACTGATTTTCTGGAACTTCTTTCAAGTTTCATGTGAGGCCATGAATCGACCTTGGCTGTGGAACTTAAACTAATGGTCTGGTCACTTCTCCATTACTTTCCAGCCTTCTCCCCAAAAGGATTTAAGCCCTGCATAGTATGATCGCTGTCACCTTGAGATTTGTTGTAACTTTTTCTTGTCACCAGCGACTTTGATTCTCGGATGTGGTTGCCTTAATAACCGCACTTAGAGCACACTTGACTTTGGAATCGATAAATGTTTCTAGCTGGTGTTGCCCCAGCCTCTGTGTCACGAAACATCAGCTGCGAGCTGGGGGCGGGGCACGAGGGCGGCAGGTTCCTTATTTCTCCGAGGAGTCTCTGCTCTTTTTAAGCTCCCTGCCCACGCAGTTCCACAAAGGACTGCTTCAGAAGTGAGACAACGTGGTATCATTGAAAGAACATAGGGTTGGCTTCAGAGAGATTGTGGTTCATGTTCTAGATCTGCCATTTACTAGTTCCATGACTGTGGACTAGTCACATAATCTTTCTCCAGCTCTCTTGCTTCCTCTGGGAAGTGGAGGTGGATTGATTAGCACCTCATACAGGAGAGTGAATAACAGTGGTCATTCGATAAATGTTATTTGAATACCTGTCATATAGCAGGCATTATTCTGGGTCCTGGGGTTACAGCAGTAAACAAAACAGTGTCCCTGCTCTCATAGACCTTAGCTCTTTTGGAGGGAGGGAGACAAATAACCAAACAGGTATTTAATATAATGACAAATGCAATGAAGAAAAATAATGCACGGGAAAGGGAGAGAGAGAGAGAAACAGAAGGGTGCCATTTATTTAATAAGATATTCTGGGAAGTCCTCTTTAAGGGGGTGACATTGGAGTAAGACCTGAAGGGAGTGAGGGAGAGAGACACAGGCATATCTGGGGGAATCATATCCCGAGTCAAAGAGGCAGTATGTGCAAAGGCCCTGAAGCAAAAGCTTGCTGTTTGAAGAAGAGCTCGTGGGCCAGGGTGTTGGGGGGCAGAAGGAGGGAGGGGAGGGCCTCAGACATGATGTTGGAGGAGCAGTCAGGGTTTGGATTCTTCAGGGCCACGAGGGGCCATGGGGAGGACTTGAGGTTCTATTCTAAAGGCGGTAGGAAGCCTAAGGAAGGTTTTGAGCAAGGCTGTGAAATTCACCGACTTATGTTTTAAAACAATTCTGGCTGTCGTGTGTGCAGAGTAAACTGCGAGCTATTTTTTAAGTGCTGGTGAGAAAGGCTTGCTCCTCGCAGCAAGACAGTGTGAGGTTAGCAGGGGAAACGGTCTGTTTGCTGAGGGATGACAGGCGAGCAACCTCCCCTTGGCAAAATGATTCCCATCCTAGCAGGTTGGGGCTCGTGCTCAGGTCTGTCCTGCCCTGACCTCCGGCCCGCGCCTTCTCTCCCGGCTGAGGCTGTCCACTCGTCCTTGTCAGCTTTCAGCCCCAGTTAGAGGCACTTGGGTTGCTGGACTCTTTGTCACGTTTGAAATTGGGCCATAAAAATGGGAGCTGATGACGAGTGCTTTAGAAAGACCAAACGTCGTGAAGCCTCTCAGATCTGCTGTCTGGAAAGCCTCCCTTGCAGGCAGCTTGGCTGAGCTGTTAGAGGTGCCAAGCCACTTCAGAAGGGCTGACAGCACTTTGGGTGACCGGTGTCCTGTGGGGTCCGCTCTGTCAGCCCAGGTCCCTTCATCTCTGTCTTGACCCTCAATAGATACTTCTAAGGTGCTTCCTTAAACCCATGGAAGACCCACCCGCTCCTGCCGTAGACTCATGCTCCCTCTAGCAATGGGAGTCTCTTGGGATTCACCCCCACCCTGCTGAGGAGCACCTGCTCAGCCTCCCAGCTCCTTCCTTGTAGGTGTCATTTTGACATCTGGCTTTGGCGCACCGGCACCTGCACGTGGGGCCTTTGCCCTGTCCTCTGCCCGGCGTCCCTACGACGGGTGGGTAGGGGCAATCCCGGGGCGGGGGGCACCTATCGTCCTGGTTTGTCTGGGACCGAGGGGTTTCCCCGGATGTGGGGCTTTCCATCCTAAAACTGGGCAAGTCCCAGGCAAACCAGGGCAAGTTGGTTACCCTAGAGGTCTCGTGTGAAGAGCAGAAGCTGTGTTTGGCTGTTTTTATAACCAGTTTATTGAGAGTAATTACATGCCACCCATTGACCCATTTAAGGTGTACAGTTTGGGAGTTTTTAGTACCTTCACGGTGTATAACCGTCATTACAACCAATTTTAGAATATTTTCATCACTCCCTTCAAAGAAACCCCGAGCCTATTAGCAAGCAGTCACTCATTTCTGCCCAGCGAACTTCCACCCACCCCAAGCCCCCAGCCTTGGGGCACTGTTCATCTACTTTCTGTTTCTTTAAATTCGTCTATTCTAGACATTTCATATCAATGGAACGACACAATATGTGCCCTCTGGGTCTGGCTTCTTTCACTTAGCGTAATGTTTTTCATTCATGTTGTCACATGTATCGATGCTTCGCACCTTTTTTATTGCTGAATAATATTACATTGTGTGGATACAGCCCATCTATTTGTGTATTTGTCAGTTGTTGGACATTGGGTTGTTTCTGCTTTTTGGTTATTAGGAATCATGCTGCTAAGAACAGTGACGTGCACATGTTTATGTGGACATGAGTTTTCATTCTTCTTCAGTAGATACCTGGCAGTGGGTCGGAGAGTAACTGTATTTAATCATTTGAGGAACTGTCAGACTGTTTTCCAAAGCATTTTACATCCTCACAGTGGTGTGTTAGGGCTCCGATTTGTCTACATCCTCACCAATACTTACTGTCCTTTTTATTACAGCCATCTCAGTGGGTGTGAAGAGTCTTCCACTGTTTTCATTTGCATTTCCCTGATAGCTAACAATTGGGTGCTGTGTTTGATTTCTGCTCCTATCTGAGCACTTGGCACATTGGCTGAGGCAAAATTGATGCTTAACACATGAGAGTTGAATTCTAAGTACTAGGATGAATCCCAACAGACTCCCATTGCTAGAGCGAGCGTGCGTCTACGGCAGGAGTGGGTGGGTCTTCCGTGGGTTTAAAGAAGCACCTAAGAAGTATCTATTGAGGGTCAAGACAGAGATGAAGGGACCTTCCTCACTGGTGTGGGACACTGTTTTGTCATCCAGAGATGGTGTTTTCATGCCAAAGAGATGGGGGTTCAAATCTCCCTGCTGAGGCAGGGAGAGGCTTCACGACGTTTGGTCTTTCTAAAGCACTCGTCATCAGCTCCCATTTTTATGGCCCAATTTCAAACGTGGCAAAGAGTCCAGCAACCCAAGTGCCTCTAACTGGGGCTGAAAGCTGACAAGGACGAGTGGACAGCCTCAGCCGGGAGAGAAGGCGCGGGCCGGAGGTCAGGGCAGGACAGACCTGAGCACGAGCCCCAACCTGCTAGGATGGGAATCATTTTGCCAAGGGGGGTTGCTCGCCTGTCATCCCTCAATTGTGGGGTCAGAGGGGGGCAAAGCAGCAAAATAGTGAGTTTTGAGGCTGGGGAGCCAGAAAAGGGCCAGGTTGTGGAGGACCTCCCAGGATATACTGTGGTCCTATAGGCAGGGCAGTGACATAGATTTGCATGGTAGAAAGAGCCCAGATCACAGCCAGAGGCAGCCAACATACAGGAAGGTGCTGCACGAAGGCAGGAGAGAGGCGATGGAAGCTGAATAGAAGCAGTGAGAGAGGAGAGGGCGGTCATGGGGTGGTGGGGACTTGGACACTTCCAGAAGGTGAGGCGCATGGACCTCTTTGTAAATCTGATGAGACACAAAGACTTTTCCCCAGGAATAAGGTGAACAAAATTCAGCGTGCAGTTTTCAAAGTGGCAAGAGCACTACCTGAAGCCCAAGACTGTCCTGGTCTCAGCTTCGCCCCACCATGCTGGTGGCTGTTGGCACATTGCTTTCCCTCTCCGAACTTCACTTTTCTTCTCTGTAAAGTCCCCGGGCTGCACCAGATGGTCCACAACTTCCTCTCCTGGCCTGAGGGCTTTCCCGCTGGCTGAGCAGTACTCAGGCACACTCTCCGTGGAGGTCAGGCCTGGGAGATGTCTTCCCGGGGGAGGACCCAGGGACCTGAGTCCGTGGGTGACGGGCGCCTGACGGTGTTGGAAGAGCAAGTGGTAGGAACTGCTTTGTTTGCCCTTGCGGTTTTTATTGAATGTCTATAAAGGAAAAAAAATGCACAAAATATATTTCCCACCTTATAAATAATGCATCCGACAGAGGTGGCCCGGAGGATTATTGCCTGCTGTCTGGCTTCGTGTTTGTTTATAACTATCTGAAGAGTTTGAATTATTTCAGAACTCAGATCCAAGCATTTGGCTGAAAATTTTGGTTTGGTTTATAGTCTTCATAACCTCCCCAAGTAATTATTCTCCAACATACTTTCCCTGGTTGTCCCTGCTGCTCGCTGCTATATAGGCTGGGGTGAGACATTCATTTCTGCCAAGGACGAGATGGAATTCTGGGGAGGTCAAGGGGGAAGGTGGAGACAGACCCTCTGGGTCCCAGCTTTTGTCTGGGATGAGCCAGGGTGACCAAAAATGTGCTAGGCAAAGCACTTTACTTTTTGGAGGTTTTGCCCACTGCACAATGCAGGAGTGGACTAGCTCTTTAGAATTCCTTTAGCACCAACATGTTATAATATAAGGGATCTTTGCTCCCAGCTTGTTTTTATTACTTAAAAACAATGGTTCTCCAAACTGATCATCAGCCTGTGCAAGGCTGGCTGGTTAAGAATCATCAGGGAGCTTATTAAAAATACAAATTCCAGGGTTTTAGGACCAGGCGAGAGATTCCAATTTATGGGGTATGGGATGAGACATGGGAAAACACAGTCTTTTAAAAAAATTATTCATTTACTAATTTAAAAAATCTGTTTTAAAATATACATATTTATATATATTTTTGCTTTCCCCTCCACTAATTTGCTAAGGTGATTCTAATGTAGATCCAGGTTTGGGAGCCATGCTTTTAGGTAAACATTATTTCAGTTTAATTTAATAAACATTTGTGAAGTATCTAGTATGTGCGAGGCGTTTTGCTTAATAAGATGAAAAAGACACAATTTCTGCTTTAGTTCTCAGTCTGGTAGTGGAGAAAGACAGGTAGAGTGATCCTGCTCTAGTGTGAGCGATGCTGCTACCAGCTGCCGAGGAGGGAGTCATTAAAGTGGGTTGGACTTGACAAGGCAGGAGACAGGGCTAGTGTGTGGACGGATCCTGGCTTAGAAAGACGATGCCACCTGGTCACAGAGCTCACTGTGTTTTGATGCCTGGTTCCGGGTTGCAATGGATTTACCATTGCATCAATGATACAACACTGTAGTCATTCCAGTGAAAGTCGGAAATGATGCAAGAGTCCCTGATGGGGTTTGGCATTGTTTTGGGAATTCTTGCTGATATACTATGCCGGGGCTAAAATTAGGTGATGTAAATGTGGAAAGTAGGAAATAAAATCGTGATCATGTATCAGTGGTCTGTTTGTGTACTAGAAAACTCTACAGAATAAGTTGAAAAACTATGAAAAGTAGTATGACAATTTAGTAGCTGAAAATACAGTACAAAAATGGACAGCGAGCAGACTAGTGGTTGCCTGTTCGTGGGGTGAAGGGCTGGGAGGGAGAGATTGCAAAAAGGCATCAGGAAATTTGGGGGATAATAGATATGTTCATTGTCCTAATTGTGGTGATCATTTCATGGGTGTCTACATTGGTCAAACATATTAAATTTTCACCTTAATATGTGCAGTTTATTAGATCCCAATTATCTCTCAATAAAGCTGTAAAAACATGTAGCTCCTAGATATCTATAAAAACAAATTAGGAAATATAGAGACAAATCCTGTTTTGTTATAGCAACAAAACCCATAAAGTATCTGGAATACCTATAACAAAGGAGTGAGGATTCATATAAATAACAGTACAAAACTTTACTGAAAGTTTATAAAAAGAACTTGAATAAATGGAGAGGTATACTATGTTCCTGGATAGGAAGACTGTCATAAAGAGGCCATTCTTCCTAAATTGCCAAGCAGATTTAAAACAATGTGAATCAGAAGGACAAACAGTTGTTTTCTTCTGGGGGACGTGGTGGGAGACGGGGAAAGGAGTTAGCCTATTCCTACAGATTGCTTGTGAGTCTGTCTTTCCAGTGCAAACCAGCCAATCCAGAGCCCACAGCCCACAGTCCCCTCCTTTATCACGCCTGGACCTCTAACTCCCTGCCCTAACCACCCAGCGCCAGGTTTCAGACAACGAGATCTGTTGGATTTAACTGTACCTGAACAATAACAATTCATTGTGGTGGCACAGAATGGTGGTTCAGAGAATGGTCTCTGGAGCCAGCCTGGCTTCAAATATCAGCTCTGCTGACCTTGAAGTAGTTCCTTATGCCTCAGTTTGCTCATCTGCAAAGTGGGGATAAATACAGTACTTGCCTCAGGGGTTAGTTGCTTACACAGGTCACCTACAACTGCCACAGAGCCTCCTTTTGCCTGGATACTCAAGCCTGATATTCAGGTGACTTCTTACTCATTTATCACGCACAGAACGAGTGCTCTATAATCGTTTGCCGTTTTCATGCCTCTAAACTTAGAGATAAGTTAGATAGAAGAACGATCAGTTGAAAATGACCAAGGATAAAAAGTGTAAAATAAGGTTAGTGAGAGGCTGGCTCTATCAGATTTTTTTCTTTTTAAGATTTTACTTATTTATTTGACAGAGGGAAAGAGAGACAGAGAGAGAGAGGGAACACAAGCAGGGGGAATGGGAGAGGGAGAAGCAGGTTTCCCACGGAGCAGGGAGCCCGATGCGGGGCTCGATCCCAGGACCCTTGGGATCATGACCTGAGCCGAAGGCAGACGCTTAATGACTGAGCCACCCAGGCGCCTCTCTAACAGATATTAAAAACCAAAACCATCACAACAAAAAACTCTCGAAGCTAGAATAATTAAATCAATATGGTAATGGTTCAAGAGTTAACCATCGTTCAATAGAATGGAATCCATAACCAGATACACACACATATACACATGTATCCACCCACTTAACATATATGTATTGAGTGGGTGTTGTTCTACACACTGGGGTATGGCAGGAAAACAAAAGAAAAACCAACTAAACAGATGAAGTCCCTGTTCTCAAGCATCTTTTACCTTCATAGATGGAGCCAGATGATAAACAAATACATAATGTTATGTGGGGGATAAATACCATGAAGAAAACTAGTCCGGTTAAGAGGGATGGGAAGAGATGGAGAGTGTTTAGGTAGGGTGGATGGGAGGCCTCTCGATCAGTGAGTGAGAAGTCAAGTATGGGGCATGGGTGTCTAGGCAGGAGCAGGCTCCGTGGTAGGTGCAGGTGACCTGTTCAAGATCGGTACATTCTGAGCAGAAGGAGGGAAGGAGGTTAATGGCAAAAATGAGGCGAAAAGAAAAAAAAGTCTTTCGTGAATTTTTAACCAGAGTGTTGCCAGATAAAAATACAGGACAGCAGTTAAATTTTAATTTCAGAAACACAATGAATAATAACTGTGTAGTTTAAGCATGTCCCATGCAGTATTTGGGACATACTTATACTGAAACTTTATTCATTATGTCTCCAGTTTAATTTTAACTGGATGTCCTGGTTTTTTGTTTGCTAAATTTGGCAACCCTAAAAGAGAAAAAACGGTCATGATGTAGTGTTATATTTAAAAATCACTAGGATGGACTGAGTATTTGTGTCTCCCTCCCCCTAAATTCACTTGTTGAAATCCTAGTGTCCAATGTGATGCTATTAGGAGGTGGGGTCTTTGGGAGTAATTAGGTTCTGAGGGTGGAGCCCTCAGGAATGGGATTAGTGCCTTTATGCCTCAGAGAGCCCCCTTGCCACTCCTGCTACGTGAGGACACAGCAAGAAGACCAGGAAGCGGGCTCTCACCTGACCCTGAATCTGCTGGTGCCTTGATCTAGGACTTCCAGCCTCCAGAACTGTATTTCTATGGTGTTTTTGTTCTGTCAGTCCGAATGGACCGAGTCAATCATGACACAAAATTAGGTTTACACTACGATCTCAACTGTATTAAAAATATATAGAAAAATGTCTGGAAAAGAATATACTACAAATGTTAACCGCATTGTTCCTAGATCATTGCCGAATGGATCATATTTTAATTTTTTTCTTCTTTGTAAGTTTCAGTAATTTCCACATGCTCTAAAGTTTGTTTAATTTATTCAAATCAGTCCAAGTGTGTAGAAGAATGGCCCTTGGCAGACAGAGAATGAATAACTGCTGATTGTTGAATTATTGAATTTCTTGTATTCATGGTACTTTTAAATTAGGAAAACTTCAGTTCAAGTGCAGGGAGCAGAGGTCTAGAAAAGTTCACTATCTATGGGAGCCAGAAAGGAGAGAGGGGAGAGAGTTCCAAGGTGGAGCCCTGGGTGCCGAATGCTATGGTCATCCCAAGAGAGGCTGGGCGCTTCCCCGGGGCCTTCATATGGTGGGTGCAGGCTTGTGAGGTTTGGCTGGATGATCCAATTCTGGGACCACAGACTGTATGGGGCCACGGGAGGCAGGAACAGATGGCTGAGACTCCTAAAGCTGGGTGAGTCCCCTTGAGTTTGTACGAATCTGCTTGAGGCTTCATCAATGGTTGAAGACAGGCTGAGCAAATTGCACTCTCCCTCACCCCAGCATTAAGTCTTTGGGGGAAACAGGCCGTTTCCGTTCTTCCAAAAGCATCGTCATGGATGCTGGGTTGGTCCCTGAAAAGCATTTGGCTTGAACAGTCTGACCTTCCAGAGGCCCGCCGTCTTACAGGCACCAGAGATTTGGAGGGTGTTATTATCAAGCATAATGCTTCCACGGTCCATCCTCCTGTTGGGAACCACAAGCTTTCAGAATTCCAGACTTCATTGTCTGTGTGTTCTGGCCATGGAAGAAAACAAACAAAAGATCAAGAAGCCAGGGTGGGAGAGCAGGAGTGAAATCCTCACTCACATCCCACTCCGTGGCTCTGTGGGAGAAGAGCCCCAGGCATTTATCGATCAGTGCGAGACTGTTAACGGGGCTTTTGTGTCCTGTTGATGTGGCTCTCTTCTGCTCTAGATTGCTCCTAATTTGGCCTCAAATCCCCGGGCCAGGCCAGTGCCTGGCACTAGATAGCCAGGCTGATACACGTTTATCGATCCCAGTTGAACTCTTCAGCTCAGTCCTGCCACCAGACAAATGGAAGCAAAGCTTAAAAACCTCTCCTTAAAAAACAAAATCCTCTGCACAGCAGAGCCACGGGTCACCAGCATCAGCAGTCCAGAAGCCCCGAGACCCAGCCTGGGTCCTTGGGGTAAACTCATCACAAGTTCCAGACAACAACAGGGCTTGGGAGTCCCTGGGTGCCAAATGCAACTTTATGGGGAAGTAAGTCTGGCTGGTAGCTTAAATGGAAAATTCCCATTTTTCCATATAGGGGTTGGTCTTCACATCCCAGAAGCTCATGTTTTCTGTAAAGAAGAGGGACGGAAGTCAGCTCTAGGACATCCCATCCCAAAGACCTTCATTTTAGTCTGTCCCTTTCCACTTTGGTGGTGGGTCCCTGCCAGGAGAACCATGTGGGGGAGCACAGGGGGACCTGGAGGGTGGGAGGGGGTCCACCATGGGAAAGCCCCCTGCGATTGCTTCCATCTGCCTCGCTCTGTTCATCATCGACGGGAGCAGGCTCTCACGTGGTTGCTCGTTCGGCAAGTGTTTATTACACACGCATTCCGAGCCATGAACCCAGCGAGGCACCGGGGTACATCGGAGAGGTGAGGTCCCCCTGGGGCTCCGTTTGCCAGCCGAGCCTGCCTGCCCACCTCGCATCCTGCCCCTGCCCCCCACGTTCCCCAGGTGCAACCACACTCACCTCTGACTGTTCCTCCAGCTGGCCAAGCCTGGGCCCATTTTGGGGCTTTTGTGTTTGCTGTTCCTTCGCCCTAGGGCTTTACAACACTGGCTTCTATTCTCGCAGCTCAAAGGCACCCCCTTCCCTTCTTAGAGAGGTGCCCACAGCCACCCTTGGACGCCCTGATCACTCTGAATTCACTTCATAGTATTTGTTGAGCACTGTACTGTTTGCTTCCCTCCCTCTGGATGTTAGGTCCGTGAGAGCGGGGGCCCCTTCTGCCTTGCTTACGGGTTCTCCTTTGTGCGTGGAACAGGGCTCGGCAAACAGGTGGGTGCTCAGGAAGCATCGATTAAACCAGTCTCTGGCTGGACTTTTGTGACCTCACCTGGCTCTATGGGGGCTTTGATCACCCAGAGGGAGAAACATTTTTATCCTTAGCTTGGCCTATACCGGCTGACACGTTTGCAAAGAAGAATGACGGAGCAAAGATGGAAAACTCAGTATATTTCAAAAGCTGTCAAGTTCATCAAGTAGGTATCCCAAGCCTTGTGGGCTTGGCTGACCCCCCACCCAGGTTGATCTTGCTTGGAGGTGGTGTTAGGCCAGCAGGCCCTGCTCACTGCTAGATTCCGAGGGTCTGGCCTGCTGCCCTACCCCCGTCTGGGTTAGGACCCAGGATGAGCCTTCTGGCCCTGGGCGGTCATGGGCACCTCCGGAGCTGTCCTGGCCTCTCTGGTGGACCCAGGCTTTTGCTTTGGGCATAGTAGCTTTACAGAAACAAGTCTCGGGCTCCCAGCTGTCCTGCCCTGAGTGGCAGACGTGTCCGTGGTTTATTCTGGAGGAGTCTCTCACTCTCGTGCCTCTGTGCTCCCTGTCTGCAGTATGTCCGCTCTCTGGGTTAACGGGTGACTTTTCCTGCCTTTCATTTGGATGAAGTCTGATTTCTTTTCCTACCTTGCCTAAGCTGGTGCCTGGCCTGGCAGCACTGGGTCTCATGGCCCTGAAATGAAAGATGTCCATTCCTTCTGTGGTTTTCAAAGCCCTGGTCTTGTCCGCGGGCATGAAGGAGGCAGAAGCCCTGGCAACCTGGGGCAGAGACAGCTATGGAATGTCCCCCGGGCATGTGGGACAGAGGCCAGGCTTCTCTGCTGGGGATGGCCCAGGCTCTCTGGTGGGTGTCGCTCTGCCATGGTGAGCAGTGAGCACACATCTCTGGCTGGTCCATGCGGCTGTCGGGGTCCTCAGGAAGCAGAGTACATAAGTGGGTTAAGCCTCAGTGAAAGCAGGTGCTGCAGGTGACAGGCTGGGGCACCATCGGAGCATCTAACCCCCACACCCCATTCTCTCCTCCCCTCCATGAGCTGGGGATAGGAGTGGGGTGATCATCTTTGTCTTACTGGAATGCGGGGCATCCATGAGATCGAGAAAGTGACTTCCTCCCTTGCCAGAAACCATGTGTGACTATTGGTATAACTCCTGGCCAAACGGTGCCCGCATGCATTGCGGGAAGAAGGGGCCTTGAGAGAATGACTGACTTGCTCACTTCCTTGGTTATTTATCATTATTAGGGCTCATGTTCTAAGTCCCCGCTCTCTCCCCTTAGACAGTGAGCATCCCAGTTCCGCCCACCACCTTCAAGGGGAAGGTTCGAGCCCTGTCAGCATTCTTACGGTCCACTCTCCTAGACGTGCTGAGTATTTTATCTCCCTCAGTTCTCATGAAGACACCCCTAAGAGTTGCTATTTTAAGCAGCGTTTTGCAGGGGAGGGTGGGAAGGCTCCTAGATGTCTCTACTAGGCATAAAGAGTGTAGGGCACCTCGAGAGGTCCTGGAGGACTCCATAGAGGGCAGACACTTGCTTGGATTTTCATGGACAAGTTGAAGGTCCCTGGGTAGATCAGAGGGCAAGTGTGTTCCAGGCAGAGGGAAAGGCTCTCTCAAAAGCTTCAAGGTGGGAAACATCCTCCTGTGCTAGGGAAACAGTGGGCAGTTATCATTGCAGCTTAGAAAAGTCAAGAGGGTGCTTATGTACCAGACAGGGACTTTGTCCTGGGGCAATGCTGAGTGTGTGAGCGGTGTGTGTATGAGTGTGACATGCCCGTGTGTGCCTGTGCACGTGTGTGTGCACGTGTGTGTAACAGTGTTTACTCTGGGCAGAATCACTGATGGGTTCTGGATCTGACCACCCCCCTGATAAGAGGCAGATAATGCTGGGGAGGTGGGGCCGGTGGTAGAGAGACCGGCTGGGAGGTCATCACAACTGTCCAGCAATATTAACTGAGGTTTACCGAGTCTATGCCAGGCACAGTGCTGGGTGCTCTGCAAGCAGTCATCTCAGAAATCTTGCAACAACCCTTGAGGTGGGTATTATTATTATCCTCGTGTTACCTACAAGGAAACCAAAATTTTGAATGATGAAATAACTTGCCCAAGATCACATAGCCACCAGCATCAACTGGGATTTGAACATAGCTCTCTCCGACCAGATTCCAAACCCTTGGCTGACAAGGGCCTGCATTTGGTCAAGGATAGTGGGATTGAAAGTAGAGAAAAATTCTGAGAACAATTTAGGAGTTAAAACCTGTGAATTTGGCAAGTGGATGGATTCAGGGAATGAGTGAGGGGCAGAAGCTTCTGGCTCAGGTGACTCTGGAGTCTGACGAAAGAAAA
Source organism: Eumetopias jubatus (assembly GCF_037043125.1). NCBI lineage: Eukaryota > Metazoa > Chordata > Mammalia > Carnivora > Otariidae > Eumetopias > Eumetopias jubatus. The sequence continues at coordinate 103,423,053 of NW_028274819.1, forward strand.
GATTTTATGGAAACAACACGGTTTTTTTTTTTGTCCCGGGATTCAGCTGGTGCAATGGAGCTGGATCCCGACTGCTCACCGACAAATGGACTGGCGCTCCGGGTTTCCTCCCCAGCTGGTCAGCATCCATCTGTGTTCTCCCTGGCCAGTGAGAACAGGACTCCAGGTTGGTACTGACCCAGCTAATCTGCTGTCTTTGGACACGGTCACTCCATCAGTTACCAAGCCCCTGACTGCGTTATCATCCAAGTCCCACTCAAAGATACTGCCCTTTTCGGCTGTTCATCTAACAACTCTATCAGGAAAGAAAACCAGGTATGTCAGGCGTGACGGGTTCTTGATGGACCCATGCTGGGGATCACGGCAGCTTTTCCTGAAGACACAAAAGCCACCTGTTTAATGAGCAGATCTGGAGTTTGTCCTGGCGTGGACCTCAGGCACATCTTCCGGCCCTTTACAAAGATCTAGGCATTTGCTTGTTTCTTGCCCCTTGCAACAACATTAACAAATTTCAGTCGAGTGCTTGCTATGTGGCAGGCAGGCATGCCTTTTGTCCCTTATCTTAGGGGACTCTTGGAGGGTTCCCAACAACAAGGGAACACTCTGCATGTCATCCTCAAGCCATGGAATAGAATTCTGGGTCAAGAGGCATAACCTCATTTCAACGATCTGCATGCTGTGTGGATTCATTCTAGATGTTCTAAGCTGAGGACTTGTGTCCTTGACAGAAGATGGAGGCAGTGCAGGCTGAAGAGTGCTGCTTTTGTTCATTTTAAGCCACTAGTTCGAGGACAACAGGAGGGACCCGACAACAGATACTTTCTGAGAACTTTCCTCTGTGCTAGGTTTTGTCTGTCTGTCTGATTCTAATGCACCCTTCCCTGTAATCCTCTCAACATACCTGCAGCAGAAGAACTATTATTCCCATCTTATGGACCGGGAAACTGAGGTTCCGAGAGGTTCGGAAAATTCCCCAAGGTCATACAGCCGGCACTTGAGAGGTGCATCTAGCCCTTCTCTGTTCTCATGGCTCTGACTCTACCCAGGAAGGCCTTTTCTGTCATCATCCTTGGCTCACGCTGGCTTCCGCCTTGCTGACATTATACTTAAGGGCTTGTGTCACTCTTCTGTATTCATCCTGCACAACTGCATTTCTCCCATTCGGAGTCATTTGCAATTGGATTGTCAGAATTTCATTTTTGAAAGTCAACCCCCCACAGCTGTCTTCCCGGAGCGTGTGAAGTCATGGGACCAGCCTCTTTCCTGCAAAGGTTTTTGCAATCTGCCTTCATCAAGTCTGAGGTACATGTCAGACCATGCCCAGCTTTCCGCCCCCCATGAATAGCATGACCCGTGAGATGACCCAGCTACTATGGCTCAGAATTTTTCTCCCTGTTCCTTCACCAGGCAGTTCACTCTCGTTGGAGCAGAATTAGGTTCAAAATAGATGCCGCACCCAGGCCCCAACCCCTGCTTTCTGAGAGGTTAAATTGCTGAGGCAAACCATGAAGGTATTGAATGTTTGCTGCTTTTTCCTGCAAGGATAGTTCTTGCAACGAAATGTAGTTGTAAATAAGATTGATTAAGCAACTGGGGCTGGGAAATGATATTTCCGTGGGGAATGTTTTTGGTCAGGAATTTTGATTTGTCTATATGACAACTTGCAAGGGACTCCCTTGGATCTCTACCTGTGCATGTTTGTATATTTTGAATCTGTGTGGTTCTAAGAAGAACTATATTGGAGTTTATGTGCAATTTTACGTAAAACAATATAGAGGAGTGGTGAACGCATTGGTTTTGGAGATAAACAGACATGGATTCCAGTGTTTTCTCAAGACTTCATTAGCTCTGAGACTCAGATCCCTATCATCTTTCAGCTGTATTTTTCTTACTTGTAAAATGGTGGGATGGCATCTCATAGGGTGTACGAGGACTAAATGAAATAATGCAGGTAAATGCTTCACACAGTGCATGACACGAAGTAAAATGCCCCATTACCTTGGGATCTTATTACTATGGACACCTGCATCTGCTCCTTACCGGAGACTGTTTCGGTTTGCATTCGTGTGTGTGAATCTGAATGTGAAAATCTGAGTACGTGCTTCTGGGATGTTTGAGTCTCATTTAACACAGACATTGACAGTTACACCACAGTGTGTCCTGAGGACAGGGAGGAATAGCAATGGAGTCCTTTCACAGCAAGGGTCAGAAGAGCAGGGAGCAGCTAAGTTGGAGGGGAGAGTGCAGGGTCAGAGCCTGAAAGAGTCCCTCAGAGATGAGAAAGGTCTCAGTGGGGAGGAAGGTGGAGAGTTCTTGTGTGTTTTCTCCAAAGCATGGAAGGAAGATCAATAGGTGAAGGGAGTTTTCCATTGGGGGGGTGCTCTGACACCCCAGGTGGCTGTGGGACCAGCTCATCCCCTGGGAAGCACTCACCCTCGGCCTCTCTCCCCTGATAGGGAGGCCAAGCCAGAAATCTCGGAGGAAGTGTTTTGCTATCTGGGTTTCTGCGGAAAGAGCAGCGGTCTGCATATGGGTATTTCCTCAACTGAAACTCCAACTTTGATTTCCCGGCAGCACAACATTTGTTTTTAGAAAGAAAGAAAAAAAAAAAAAAACCAGCCAGCTCAGAGGTGACAAGGGTGACAGAGCTACAATTATCACCTGCTCCTCAGCACCTAGTGTATCGTGGGAAAGGTACTGACAGCTCTGAACTCTCTTTGTGTGGGGAGCTGAAGCCCCCAACCTCTGCTCAGAACATTTGACGCAGACAGACAGCTGGGGCCCCGCGAGGGGGCGGGGTGGGGGTGGAGGGGGCTGTCACCTCCTCCCTATCTCTTGATGTTGTGGGAGGGCGCTGAGAAGCCCTCCACGTGTTTCCATTCTTGGACAGATTTTTACAAGACTCAGCCAAGCATCTTCTCCCCAAGCCAGACATTTCGCCAAAGAAAAGGAAAGCAATGGGTGTTAGTCTGAGCTAACTGACCACTGCGAGGGGTTAGGATGGAGGAATGACCTCCAGAGGGCGCCAGAGTGATTCAGTGTGAAGTCGCTGCTAAAGGCGACCTTTGTCATAGCGGAAGGAGGTAGGGCTTTTGGCACAAAGATGCCGGTTAAAAGCTGAGTCTACCTGAAACTAGTATAACCCTCTAAGTTAACGATACTTGAATTTGAAAAGTGAATAAATAAAAACAAAACAAAACAAAACAAAACATATATATATGCCCGCGATTCTGTTGGACATGTGACCTTGGACAACTCAGTTCACCATTCAGAGCTTCAGCTTCCTCACCTATAAAGTGGGGGCAGCAGTACCTACTGTGAAGACTAGTTACGAAGACTAGAAGAGATCAAGTAGGATTAAATGAGATCGTGGAGACCAGGGTGGGAGGGGCGTGGCAAAGAGTCACCTGGTATCCAGGGGCACAGTGAGTCCATTGTCCACACACTGAACCATGTGTTCAACCATTGTTCCCATGTACATTGGTGCTCTTACCACAAATAAGACATGAATCCAGGGAAAAGCATCCCGGAATGCCTGGTAGGCTCTGTGACGATTTCTTTAATCAACAGACGCAAAGCACCAGCTCTCTCCTGCGGAGGTCTGTGGATGTGTTTGCTCTGCGACGAGAGTCCTCAGAGGCCCCCAGGAAGGTTGGGAAACACGGGGATAATGCATGGAAAGTGCTTGCTCCCCCTCTCCTGAGCCCAGAGGAGACGCGCACCCCCCGCCCCCCCCATCCTTGGTAGGGCTCTGATTTCTCTCCTCCCAGGCTGCTGGGTAGCAAATAATGTACCACACACCCACTGACAGGCCCTAGCAGGCTTGACTGAGCTCCTTGAAAAGTCTGGCATGTTTCCCTTTCCTTTTCTACCGTACCAGCTCCCAACTAGGGCATGACTTGGGGAGGACTTCCAGTTCATCAGAATAACGTTTGCCCTTTGGCCTCCATCTGTGATTAGGGCTCTTCTCCACTGCCCTGTAGTAGTGGGCCAAGGAGTGGAGGCTCAGAGACTTGTAGCTGGGAAAATGTGCAAACACCCCAGCAGAAGGTTCCCAGCTTCCTTCCACCTTCCCCCACCGGGAAATGAAATGCTCAGGGCGTTCTCTGCAGTTCAGTAGTTCGGCCTCTAGGGCAGCGCCCTAGAGCTACTCATGTTAGGTCTCTACCCACTAGCCAGGGGGACGGGTTCCTCGGAGCAGCTTCAACCATGGCTACCCCACTTCCAGTGACCACCACCCCGCCCCATGGTTCTCTCTGCACTCATCCTGTAACTGGCGCTGTAGCCTCTTGCTCCTCAAAGAGTGCTCCCTGGATCAGTAGCATCCCGATACCAGAGTGCTTGTTAGAAAATGCAAAATCTCAGCTCTCCTCCCTCCACAGACATACTGAGTTAGAATCTGCATTCTAACAAGATCCCCAGGGAATATGTATGCACATTAAGGTCTGAGAAACATACCTCTGCTCACCTATGGGCTCTCATCACTGCCCAGCTCCTTTCTGGTAAGGGTAACCCTCAAGATAACTTCTGGCTACTCAGCACCAGGGGTGGAGAACATGGCACAGAGAAATGGTCACGGGCATCTTGGCTTGAAGTCAGAACCAACCAGCATCACTGAGCCCTGACTGAGTGTCAGGCACATTTAGGCATCGTCCGACCTCATCCTATACCCTCTCCACAAGACACGGTGCTATTCCCCATACATGGAGGAGCAAACTGAGGATCAGAGACTTAGAACTAGCTCATCTCTCCAGAGCTAGCAAAAAGGCCAGATGGACAAGGAGAGAAAGGGAATTCCAGCAATAAAACAGCCACACAGAGGCACAGAGGTGGGAGACCCAGTTGTCGGCATCATGGTTAAGAACCCTGTATGCACAGCGCTGGGCTGGGTATCAATTTGTTTGTTCATTCATTGGCCCCACAGCCACTTACTGAGTACCTACTATGCGCCATGCTGTGTGCTGGGCAAAGTAGTTACCATGTGGAGTAAGACAGACATGATCTGTGCTCTCAAAGATTTTTCTATTGGGGAAGAAAGATGCACTAATCATGATTTAATTATAAATGAAATAAGAGCCACAAAGCATAAAAAAGGAATCTAGCTTAGTCTTGGAGGAGAGGATACTGCATATAAACCCACAGGAGACACTGCTTCCCTTGAGGCTCCCTGTTTTTCAGGACTCCCTGCTTTGCTATCTTCTTTCTGGGTTGGCTGTTCTTCTCCTTTTGCCCAGAAGCTGAAATCCTGGGTCTCTACACAGTGCCTGGCACACAGGGCTGCTGGACAAAGGGAGAAAGGGGCAGAGTCCAGGGCTCCCCTTGGGTCTCTGCACGGAGGGGCGGGCGTGGTGCTGAACACAACTTTTGTTTTTTCTAATATCGAAAGCCCTGGAAGGCTGTAGTTTCATGCATTTTCACCACCAGGTGTCCTTGTGGGGAAGTTCCAGAGGAAGGCCACATCCAAGCAAGGCCAGATATTTCGTTCTCTGTGAAAAAGGCTGCTCACACTCAGACACAGATGTAGTTATTCTCCATGTTTCTATTGGATGATTGTGCTTTGATTCGTGGGCTCCAATTCTCTCACTTGGGTCCTGGCAGCCTGCGAATGACCCAGCAAATGGTTCCAGCCAATGACCTTGGCATAGAGGGCAGCTGCCGTGGCCTGCCAGGGTTGCCAGGGAGGCTGTATTGCTATATCCCTGGAGTCAGGAGCCTGGGAGTTTCCATATGGGCCTGTTGCTGCTCGAAAAATCACCCCAATGCTATCAGAACAAGTTGTGGCTGAAATGAACAATGCCTTCTTATTTCTCGTGGTTCCATGTGTTGACTGGGCTCGGCTGGGAGGTTCTTCTCTCTTCTACAAGACGTAGCTGAGATCGCTCCTGAGGCTGCATTCAGCTGGGAGCTGGATAGGGCTGGAACATCCAAGATGACCTGTCATTCTTCATCTTTGTGGTCTCTCATCTTTCAATAGTATACTCCAAGCTTCTGTACAACATGGCAAGCAGCTTCCAAGAGGGGGTGTGCCAAGAGGACAAGCCCCAGGGTACAAGCACTAATCCAGCCTCTGTTTGCATCATGTTTGCTAATGTCCCAGGTGGGACGTTAGCAAGTCGCATGACCGAGGCCAGCATCACTGAGGGGGGGACTGCACCAGGGCGTAACTATCAGGAAGTATGGCCCAGGGGGGACCACCAATGTCATAGTCTACGATGTAGCCTTTGGAAGTGCAGTTGTCAGTAGCTGCTCAAGAAAGTAACATAGGGTTTGATGTGGCAAGTCTAGAAAATTGAAGAGGAGATAGAGCATGTCAAGGCCTAGGGATAAGAAATGCCTTGACACCACCAGAAAATGGGACATAGTTGGGTCTATGGGACACTTCTAAAAGGAAGAAATGAGCCACGAAAACCTAGAACATGAAAGTTCATGTACTTTATCAAGCCCCAATCCTTTGACACCAAAGGAGAGCATTCTTTTTGCATAATGGCATTTAAATCATTTCCTGTAATAAACACATTTACTTGTGTAGAATATAATACAAAGGTGAAAACATTATTCTGGCTGCAACCCACTGAATAAGGAGATAGGTGCCAAAACACAGTTAGGATTTGATGGCAGCCTGACAGAGTCCAAGGCAGTTGGAATGTGGAGCAAGGGAGACATAGGAGAGGCGCTTAGGAAGTCACAAATGTGAGGTTTGGTGCAGGGGAAGTAGGAGGGCCAAAGAGGAAGAGACAAGGCTTAATGCCTCCTTCCCCGAGCCCCATTCATGCACCTGTCTACAGGGGGCACAAAAGTATAGCACCAACCCGGGGAATTGCTTTGTAGTGTGGGTGCCCAGACAGAACGTGTTTCTGAAAGGAGGGGCTTCTTGGAGAGGACATGGTTCATCTATGTTACTACACCACCCACCCTGTAGGCAGGCGCTCCACAAATAGACGTGGTCCAAACAGGATGTGTCTCTTGAGTGGTGAACAGTTGGGGCTCCTGAGTTTCCCCGAGTAGAAACACTGATATTCTGTCCTGCCTCAGATACTGGGTGCTTTTTAGCTCTGTGATTTTTGGTAAGATATCTAAACTCACTATGCCTCGATCCCCTCGTCTGTGGAAGGAGGGATATTTTATAGGGTTATTGTGAGAGTGATATCGGATAAGGCTTGCAACATCTTCGAAGGGCACTGCACATAGAAAGCACTGGATAGATACATGTGGGATAATTATTAGCAGTTTTAGTCTATTTATGGAATAGGTACAGCCTTCAAATGGTTCAAAATTCAGAACATATAAGATAATGGGTACAAGGAAAAGTCTTTTTTTTTTTTTTTTTAACCACTGCTCTTTAAGTAGCTAGGTTTTCTCCTGGCAGGGACCAATGTTACTGGCTTCTTGGGCATTCTATTAAGACAGCTTATGTATGTCCAAGAAAACACATATACCCTCCATCTTTTTATTATATAAGCGGGGATATACTTTATAACATTATATTGCACTTCCACCCTCACTTTTTGGCTACAGTTTTTCGGGAGTAGAGAATCACTTTCTCTAAAGTCTTTTCTACTGTGCGGGCTTTTGCTGTTACAGTGTAACGTTACAAACATTATTGTACTCAGACTGGAATCGATAAGGATACATTTCTGGAAGTAGAACTTCTGGATTAAAAGGGTGCATGCATTTTTAATTTTGTTAGCTATTGCTAAATTCCACAGAAGTTACACTAATTTACACTTCCACCAGCACTGAATGAGCCTGCTGGATGTCATCATATGTCACTGGAGGCACCGTAAATTGGGATACGGTCTAAGAGAGTAATTTAGCAATAGCTAGCATTCTGGTATGTGCCAATGTGGTAGGTAACAAAGATGCTCCAGCCTAGTTTTATTTTGCAATTCTCCTACTGTTGTGGAGATATGCACTTTTTTCCTTAGGTCTAAAACCCCTCGACATTTCCCTTTCAGCAAACTGTTCCAAATCATTTTGTTCATGTTTCTAATGTGTTGTTAGGTTTTGTTTTTTCCTCATTGATTTGTGGACTCTTTGCATATTAAAGGAATTGCGGTACAACTTGCAAATATTTTCTCAATTTTCACTTTGTCTTTTTATCCTACATGTAGTTTTTGCTACGACGGTCTCTAAAAACGTTTATATTAATGGTTTTTTTCAGTTTTTCTTTTAAGGCTTTTGAGATTACCGTCAGATTTAGACCATTCATACTCTGAGATGATAAATAAGTTTTATCACCTTTTCTTTTGGTACTACTAAGGTATTAGGTTTGCATTAAAAACTTACTTGGAATTTCTTCTTACATAGGTGTTTTATGAATAAAATGTAATTTGTTGGGGGGCTTCCGTCCTATTTTTCCACCATCATTTTTTTTTTAAATCCATTTATCCTTTTGACTTGAGATATCTCCTTTATAATGTATTAATTTCCCAAGTGATTTGGGTTTATTTCTGGCCTTTTCATTCTGTTCCAGTGATCTGTCAGTCTATGCATATCACAATGCATTCATTTTTATAGCTTTTAATATATTTGAATATATAGAAAGACGAGAGCCGCCTCATTACTATTGTCTTCATGATGTTCTGACTTTTTTATTGGCTCATTTTTCCGTATGAACTTCGAAACATACGGTCTTACTTTTTTACATTAACTTTAAGTTCATAGATCGAGGAGAATTTATGTCTTTATAATGTTGAGTGTTGCCAAGACCATAGCATGCTTTTTCATTTGTTCAAGGCTTCGTGTTTTTAGTTTTCTTCATGCCAATCTTGCATATTTATCGTTGATTCTCATCGCTTGGTATTTCATATTTCTTTGCATGTGTATTTTTTACTGTTGTAAATGGAGTCTTGTCTTCTGTTATGCCTTCAAGTTGTTGTCTGCTTACCTGAAGGCTCTGCATATCAGTTTTATTTCCAGCCAACATAGTGAGTTCTCTTACTGCTCATCATAGTTTATTTGGTGTTTTTATTCCTTGTTGGATCTTTGGAACTTCCATATGAAAATAGTGACAATTTTACCTCCTCCTTTCCAACATCTATAAATCTAATTTCTATCTATGTCTAATTGCATTGGTTAGTATTTCTAGAACAACGTTTTTACTGGAGATAGTGCATATCTTTTCGGCATTCCTATTGTTAATGGAAATGTTTCTGATGTTTCCACATTAAACTCTGGGGTTCAGAGAGATGTATTTTATCATGTCAAGGGAATATTCATGTATTCTTATTTAACCAAGACTTTTTAATGAATGTACGTGGGTGAAGACATACACTGTAGGATTCCATTTATGTGAAAGTGAATGAGTGGACAAAAAACTACTCTAAGGTAACAAAAGTGAGGACAACGGTTACTTTTGTGGAAGGATTGTTGAACATGAAAGAAAAACATGAGAGAGTCTTCTGGAGGGCTGGAAAAATTCTATATCTGTATTTTAGTGGTGGTTTTATAAATGTATATATATGTGTGTAAAAAATTACTGAATTGTACACTTAAGTTTTGTACTCTTTACTGTACATATATCATACATATAAATTAAGAAGAAAAAGAGAAGAATGATTGTTGAATTCTATCATATGCCTTTTTGGCATCTGTGGAGATAATCATATCATTTTTCTCCTTCCAGCTATTAATGTGGTGAATGTGTTAATGGATTTCCTAATGTTGAATCTCTCTTGCATTCTTGGGAAAAATATTATTTGGTCTTGGTCTGTCATTTTATTTAGGATTTTTTTTAAAGATTTTATTTATTTATTTGACAGAAACAGAGACAGCAAGAGCAGGAACACAAGCAGCGGGAGTGGGAGAGGGAGAAGCAGGCTTCCCGCCGAGGAGGGAGCCCGATGTGGGACTCGATCCCAGGACCCTGGGATCATGACCTGACCCGAAGGCAGATGCCCAACGACTGAGCCACCCAGGCGCCCCTTATTTAGGATTTTTACAAATGACATTTATAAGGGAACTGGTCTGTAGCTGGGTTTTGGAATCAATGTTATGCTTGCTTCATTTGAAATAATTTGGAAGAATTTGCTGTAAAAATTTTAAGAGCTTTTAGAAATCACTGTTTGTCTTCTTTAAAAATGGCTTTAAATATTACCTTACAAAAATTTCTGGCTTGTTAGTTTAGTGAAGAGAAAGTTTGCCAGAATTTTCTATTTGCTCTTTCATAATTGAAAAGATTTTCTATCTTTTATAGAATCAATTCAGAAAATTACATGACTTGTGCAATTATTCATTCCCTTGAAATTTTCAAATGTATTTACATTGAGTTGAGTAAAGTAGTGGTTTAATTTCCTTTTTTTTTTCAAAGATTTTTATTTATTTATTGAGAGAGAGAGAATGGTAGAGAGAGAGCATGAGAGGGAAGAAGGTCAGAGGGAGAAGCAGACTCCCTGCTGAGCAGGGAGCCCGATGCGGGACTCGATCCTGGGACTCCAGGATCGTGACCTGAGCTGAAGGCAGTCGTTTAACCAACTGAGCCACCCAGGCGCCCGTGGTTTAATTTCCTTTAAAGCCTAGTTCCCCCCACTTTATATGCCTTGTTTGTTAGACTTTTGCTTTCTCTTTGTTTTTTATTAATTAGATTATTTGCTTACTTATTTATGCTCTTAAAAGCCAGCTCCCAGATTTATTCTAACATTTTCCTTTTTAAATTAATATATTTATTTCTGCTCTCAGCTATTAAATCCTCCCTTTTGCTTTCCTAAGAGTTGTTTTATTATTTTTATAGCTTCTAGAATTTCATGTTTAACTCATTTATTTTCTATAAACTTGATTATTAGTAATACTTAATGAAATAAATTTCCCTGTTATTACTTTAGCTGTATCTCATAGGATTTATATATATTGCCTTAATTACCATGTTCTAGCTATTCTGCCATATTTATTTGCATTTATTTTTTGACTTAAGGGTCATTCTAAAAAGACTTGAACATTCCCCCCCACCTCCCAGTGGTGAGGATTTTTGAGTTCAGTTTTTATTATAATAATAATAATAATTATTATTATTATTATTATTCATTTCTGGTTTTAGTGCAGTATGACCGGAGAATGAATTTTGTACTTTTTTACCTTGGGCACATTACAAATGAAGATGTTTTCTCTGTTTCGAGGATATGGAGTTGGAAATACATAAATTAAATGTATTTACTAAGCTATGTTATTTTGGTCTTCTGTAAACTTAATTTTTATGTACTTGATCTTTGATCTAAGAAAGTTGAGTTACAACCTTTTGGTACTGATGTGTTTTTGCCTATTTCTCTTTGTATCTTCTTTTTTTAAAATTTGCTTTGTTAGTATTGATGTTATGCTCTTTATGCATAGGTAGTCATAACTAATTTTATTTCCCTGAGAGTTGTCTTTTTTAGCATTGCAAAGTGTTATCCTTTGTCTGCTTTTCACCTGAACCCAGCCTCTCTCATGTTTAGATCATGACCTGTTTTATCTTTCTGTGCATGTATTTGGTATAGCATTGTTCATCCTTTTATTTTCAACCTTTTGGATCCCTTTGTTCGAGGCGTGGCTTTTATGTGTTTTCTGATTTTTTCATTTATGAAACTTTCTCTGTGTGGACTCCCCCTCGCCCCTCCCAGTGTAATTTAGAAGGTTTGTATTTTTCTGGTGGTTACCTTCATAACCATAACTTTATATAATACACTTAACCCTCTATTTCTTTAGACAGTATCTGTTAATTCTCTATATAATACATTCAATCTTCTATTTCTTTAGATAATAGGTAGTAATTTCTTTCACATCTTTGTTCAGTGCTCTTGGTTCCCCGAGATAATTGCCTCATTACTTTCTTTTTAAAAAATCGTGTGAAATACTTAGTCACAATTTATTCAGCCCTGTGAAAACATTTTCCTGTTGATTCTTCTTCATGTACTACTTGTTTTTCCTCTTTCTTTCCTCCTTTTCTCTGAAGTTTTTGGTATGGATCCTGGGCCAGTTCCTTTTCAAATGCTCACTTTGAAGGAGGGGAGTTTTCCCCTGAACCAGCTCTTGGCCATTGGTCTGTGTGGAGGGAGGGCTGCATTTCCGGCCACCAGAATTTCTCGTTAGGACGCGGGGGTTTGTGTATGTGTGGCTTGGGCCTTCCTTTCCTCCAGCCAGAGACGGCAGGCACCTGTGGGGCGATTCGCAGGGCAAAGCGTCTCTCCTTCCCATGGTCACAAAGATGGACCATTTCTCACAAACATGGCTCGTCTGTGTGACTCAGGGTCTCGCACTCCTTTCTCTGCTTCGTGGAATTAGGTCCAGGGACTCTCCCGGCACCACCCCAGCTCCTCGGCTTCTGCTTTTGCAATCATAGAGTTTAGGTTTTACATCTCAAGGAGGGCTTCTCACCTTCTGGAAATGTCTTGCAAGTTCTTTCTGTAAAGAACCGAAATGAGCTTTGCTGCTGGGACTTCTTTTTTTCCCCTTTTCCAGCTGGATCTTCAATATCGGGGTGACATTTCCACGGTCTCTCCTGCTTCATGAGGATGGAGTTAGTGTTCCTGCCTCTCATTTGCTCCATTGCACTCAGGTGATTTCTGAGAGGAGGAGGAAGTGCCAGCTTTGTGTTGTTCTGACACTGGGAGGTAGCTGTCCTAGCGGGTGCTGGGGGGTGGGTCACAGTAAGGGGTGCCCTGACTGGAGACAGGGGAATGGCTCCCAGGAGGCCTGCCAGATGTCAGGAGGGTCTGAGTCTTCAGGCTTACAGAGATGGGAGACCAGGTGAGCATGAGAGCAGTCCTACAAGTGGGCCCTCAGCTCCTGACCACCACCTGGGGCAGGAGGTAGATGCAGCTCTGCCTCCCGACAACCCAGAATCCTCTCTGTTCATGGCAAGGACTCCATGACCTTCAACAGGCTTGGTGCATGGTGGAGCAAGAGTGTTCATCTTGTATTTACGGATGGAGCAACCAAGGGTTAGAGAGGAAAGTGATGTCAGCAAATGGGCCCCCTGACTTCCAGCCAAGAGCTCTCTCTCTTCTTGAACATTCTGCCTCACAAACCATCCTAAAAGCCTTTGGTCTTAAGCACGAGCTCCTAGGAAGAAGTCTTGCAGTGCCCTGAAGGTTCTCCGCACGCTCAGCCCCTGGTTTTGGACTTGCCATTCTCTGCATGCAGATGGCGTCCACGGCTCCTCATCCCTGCAGGGCTCAGCCTTCTTACGCATCCTTCAGAGGCCAGCCCTTTTTGACCGCTCTCCATTCTCTCTTGACCTCACCTAATTTTTAAAAAATTTTTTATTGTTATGTTAATCACCATACATTACATCATTAGTTTTTGATGTAGTGTTCCATGATTCATTGTTTGTGCATAACACCCAGGGCTCTACGCAGAACGTGCCCTCTTTAATACCCGTCACCAGGCTAACCCATCCCCCCACCCCCCTCTCCTCTAGAACCCTCAGTTTGTTTTTTCAGAGTCCATCGTCTCTCATGGTTGGTCTCCCCCTCCAATTTACTTCCCTTCATTCTTCCCCTCCTGCTATCTTCTTTTTTTTTTTCTTAACATATATTGCATTATTTGTTTCAGAGGTACAGATCTGTGATTCAACAGTCTTGCACAATTCACAGCGCTCACCATAGCACATACCCTCCCCAATGTCTATCACACAGCCACCCCATCCCGCCCACAACCCACCACTCTAGCAACCCTCAGTTTATTTCCTGAGATTAAGAATTCCTCATATCAGTGAGGTCATATGATACATGTCTTTCTCTCATTGACTTATTTCGCTCAGCATAACACCCTCCAGTTCCATCCACGTCGTTGCAAATGGCAAGATCTCATTCCTTTTGATGGCTGCATAATATTCCATTGTGTATATATACCACGTCTTCTTTATCCATTCATCTGCCAATGGACATCTGGGCTCTTTCCACAGTTTGGCTATTGTGGACATTGCTGCTATAAACATTGGGGTGCACGTACCCCTTTGGATCCCTACATTTGTATCTTTGTGGTAAATACCCAGTAGTGCAATTGCTGGATTGTATCGTAGCTCTATTTTCAACTGTTTGAGGAACCTCCATACTGTTTTCCAGAGTGGTTGCACCAGCTTGCATTCCCACCAACAGTGTAAGGCCCTCATCTAATTAACCTGACCTTGAGCTTCCTTTGGATCTCTTACTTAGCCCATTATTTTCGAAGATTCTGTACTTGTTCCTTTGCTCTTACTCTTCCTTATGCTTCAAACTCTCTTTCCCTTTATTTACCATTATTTGTTCCCTCATTTTACCTAAGTCTCTGCTCAAAAGTCATCCGCTCAGGGAGGCTGTCCCTGGCCACCCTATATAAAATCACACCCCTAGTTACCCTCTAACCAATTTACCTGCATTCATAACATGTTATTTTATAGATGTTTTTGTTTGTTAATTGTCTACCTTCCCCACTAGCACACAAGCTATATTCTCGGCAACCGGAAAAGTGATGGTACATAGGATAGACGCTACGTAAATATTATAGGAAGGAAGGAAGGATGGAAGTGTTGCCATAGTCACATATCACACTGAACTAGCACTTCCATTATATTATACATATTATATTTTACTTGTCTGTCTCTCCCTTTAAATTGTCCTGTGTTTGAGGATAGTTCATTCTAGTGTCTTGGATAATGGCCACCTCTGCATAGTAAAGGCTCAATATATGTTTATTGAGTTGAATCAAACAGAGCATCTCTGCCCCAAAGTGAATCTCAGAGAGAAGAAGTTTATCTACAGAGACCTTGGGGGATAAAATAATATCTGCTCTGCTCCCACCTCCTCCCTCAGGTGTTCTTTATTTGCAAAAGCATCAGTTGTGATATGGAAGTGTTTTTATAAGCAGTAGATTCCATTTGATGAGGGACCAGAAGTGCGTCTAAGAGGGCTAGCTAAGACTCACCCCTACACTCCGGCCGCACCTCCCGTGGGTGGAGGTGGGGGGGGGCTCTACGCATCAGCCTGTCTTCTGACTGATTACTCCCTGCTCTCCTAACACATTTACTAGCAGAGTGAAGAAAGAGAAGGGTCCAGCAATGGGGAGAGCTCTGGGAGTTCATTGACAGAAGGAGGCAGCTGATAGAATGGACTCACTGGGGTCAGGAGTGCCTTGTTTTTTTTTTCCACTCCTTATGGGAAATTAGTTGGTTGCTCTCCTGGCCCTGTCACTCAGCCCCAGATTCCCAAAGAAATATCAGTACTTGGAAACCATGTTCTGACAGTGATTCTATATGGAGGATCCATGTGGTTGTATCCAGCTGAGATCCCCTCTAGGATCATTCAGGCTCGAATAATTAATGTGATGTTTACTTCAAGTGGAAGAATACGACATCACTCAACACTCCAAGCAATTTGCCAAAAGAGGAAGAAGGGCCCTCGGGACTGGGGAGCCAGGTCCCATCCACAGCCCCCTGCTCTGTCCCCACACTAGAGCTGGGGACCTAGGACATGCCCTCAGAGGTCATCTGGCCCTGAAGTTCCCATCCAGGGGGCCGGGGCAGCCGACATATTGCCGGGACTTGGAGTATGTGCTGCACACAGTTGGGGACAAACAACCAAGTAATAAAAATTGCAAATGACTTATTGCATAAAAAAATCAATGTGGATCTGAAGTTACAGTTTATGACTTCACTGCATTCTGATAGCCTTCTTGGCTGGAGGAGAAAGGGCCTTGTGCCAGCATGAGTCTCTCCGGTTAAGAGCATCACCAGAGATCTCTGCGGAAAACGGTTGAGAATCGCTGCTCCGGTCCGGACTTCTTGTCCGACATCCTTGACACACGGTCCAGCCTCTGCCTGAAAACCACCAGCAGGGCGGTCTTCACACTCTCAAGCAGCAGCTTCATTAGACAGAAAGCTCTCATCCCAACTGAACGGACTCTGGTTTCCACCCATTGCTCTGATTTTTCCACCTAGAGAGAGGGGCTCTGTCCTATGAGCTGCCAGATGCTGTGCCCATACCTCCTGGATACCCTCACTATTTGTCATACCAGCTCCTGTCACTTTGTGGTCAGGCTGTGAAAAGCCACCTGCCTGGAAGTGGGAAGTGAATTGGGAATTATCTTCCCAAGGGCAGTCCTTAACCAATGAGTGATGGATGTATGGGATCCTTGTCCCATACATTCTGAGGTGTGTGTATTGCTCCATTTTCCAGATTTGTCCTGCAGGATCCTGCGCGAGTCACCTATGGGAAAGCTCGTTTATTAACATACCCTTTTATTGGCTGCTTTTCTCCTTTGTATCACTTCTCTCTGTATTTCTTGTACCTTTCAATAAACTGTTTACACTTGAACCCTTGGCTCAGAGGCTGCTTCTGGGGGATCCCAAACCAATAAACCTAATCATAAAAGTACTAGACCTTTTTGGAGAAGATTGTATTAAAACAAACAAATGGAGAGATGTAACATATTCATGAATGTGAAGGCTCAGCACCGTGAAACTGCCCTTTCTCCCCAGTTAATCTTTATGTCTGATGCAGTTTTAATCAGACTCCCAGGAGAATATTTCAGAAATTTGACAAAATGATTCCAGAAGTCACATGATAGATTCAAGGGCACAAACAGCTAAAATAATTTTGAGAAAGAATAGTGGAGAGAGGAGCCTTGCCTGCCCATATGTCAAGACAAAGTCAAAGCTATGGAAGTAACACCAGCCTAGTGCAGCACAGAGTATGGGGAGGATGGTGGCCAGAGCCAGGGAGGCAGGTGTGAAGAAGGTGGCCCCACCAGTCAAAGAGGAAGGGTGAAGGGGGAGCAGGGGGGGCAGCTGGCTGTTGCCCATTTCTAGAGACAGGAACAACAGAAATGGGTTTGAATTTCAGCAAAAGTGGTGCAGTCTAGGTGTTTTGGTACAAGAGGGTCAGGCATGAGGCCAGTTGACCGGGACACACAGTGGCATTTCTCACTGAAGAATTAGGAGCTCCCTGATATTATGAGAATACCCGGGCTCGCCCAGCTCTCTGTGTACTGGGGGATGTTTCTTGGTTTGATGAATGTATAACCCTTGCGTCTCTGGACAGGTGAGCCCCTGATCGATGACCTATTACCGCCGTGCGAGGGCTTGGACATGGCAGTACCCCCTTAGCGCTTCTGTGATCTCGTGAAGAGAGCCCTGCACATCAGGGTAATGGGAATCTTTCTGGACGGTGGCGTGTCATTAGCTCTGGGAGAGTGGCAAGTGGCAAGTGGCAAGTGGCATGGACATGAGAAACACACGCTCATTTTCCTGGCCAGTGTGGAGGGAACCATCTGCTCTCTGCCACGAGGATCTGGCCATATCTCCTCCCTGACCCCAGACCCAGATGCAGAACGACACCCAATTCCACACACAGGGGCCTCCGCTAGGAGACACACAGTGCCACACTGGCATGGGAACACACTCACGCTCACTGGCCTAAGCACCATCCTGCCAGGCTTACGGAGAGGACATCTGGAAAGATCTGGCTTTTCACAGCTAAGTGCCACGGCAGGGACTTTTCATGGTGCCAGGAGCTGGCGTGGGTGTGGGAGACACTATGTCCTTAGCCCTTCCCCCAAACACCACACACACACACACACACACACACACACACACACTACATGCACATGCTCTGTGATATGGTGAATTTTGTGTGTCAATTTGCCTTGGCCATGAGCTGCCCAAGGTATTTAGTTAAACATTATCTTGGATGTTTCTGTGAGGGTATGTTTACAGAAGATGAACATTTAAATCAGTGGACTTTGAATAAAGCAGATTGATCTGCTTTACTGGTGGGACTCATCTAATCAGTCGAAGGCCTGAACGGAACAAAAAGACCAGTCTCCCATGAGCAAGAGAGAATTCTCCAGCAGACTGCCTGGGTTTCTCTGCAACATCGGCTCTTTCTGGTTCTACAGCGGATGGCTTTCAGAATTGAACTGCAACATCAGCTCTCTCGGGTCTCTAGCCTGCTGGCCCACCCTGCAGATTTTGTGCTTGCTAGCTCCCATAGTCATACAAGTCATTCCTTATAATAAATCTTTTTATACATACACACACATCCTATTAGTTTCTTTTCTCTGGAGAACACACACACACACACACACACACACAGAGTCTGCCCATGAGGCTGTAGTGCAGAATGGGATTTGACAGCATAACTCTTTCTCCTTCCCTCCCTCCCGTGCTCCCTCCCTCTCCTCCCCTTCCTCTGCCTCACACCTATCCACACAGTCCCTATGAGCCCAAGGACGAGGTAGGGGTGGATCCAGCATCCCAAGAGCAGACGGGGATCCTGGGCCTAACCCTAAGAGACCCATGTGGATGAGCTTGGTCCCCATTCCATACCTGGAGTTCCTTCCACCTTCCCAGACCTCCTGGAATGTTCCTGGAGGGTACTGCTGAATACCTCTCCTGCCTGGGGGACAATAGGGCCTTAACAAGCTCTGGTCGTCTTCTGTACTCTCCCCCTGCTCCTCTCTTCTGCTCCCCATGTGTATGAGTAATGTAATCATTGCTGTTCCCAGATCCTTGGGAATGGAACTCTGGTTTCCTTCAGGGGAGGGAGCTCTATAAGGGAGGAGCCCGGCCCGGAGCTTAGAGACCAGGTCCTGAGGTTCACTTCACCACTCCCCAGTCCAGTGACCTTGTACCTGTCCCAAGCAGTGTCCTTTTCCTAGCCTGTGAGAGGGGGAGAGTACATAAGATGGTCTCCAAGGACGGGCTTTTGGGGAGCCTCCGCCCTGTTCCAGCTGGGGAATTGAGGAGAGAACGCTGGGTGTGCCCTGCACGTGGGGGTGCACAATGAATATTTGCTAAATGTTCTTGAATGATGGAGTCACAGAAGACTAGATCAGAGCCCCAGCCGTGTGACCTGTGACAGATCACTAGGTTTCCCTAAATCTCAATTTCAGCAGAAATGAGTCTCAAAACTGACCATCCTGGGAGGCCATACCTGTGAAAATGATTGTTGCCTCCCAAGGTGGTCTAACTGCCTGCTTTAGACGTAGTCCTACAGGAACTTATACATTCAACCCTGTCTTTTCTTAAGAATTTCCTGACATGGCCTAAGTGTCAGGCGTTGTACTAGACTCACAGGCACCACATTTAATCATCTCAGCACTTCTGTGCAGGACGCCTTGTGATCAGTGTGTTACAGAGGGGGGAAGGAGAGACTCAGATGGTGAAGTGATCCTTCCAAAGTCACAGAGCTGGAAAATGACTGACTTGAGATCCAAACATTCATTCATTCAGGACTCCTCCAGGCCCTATGCTCAACGCTGGGCACACCATGGTAAATCAGGGTGATGGGAGCTTAGATCTCTCAGTGTTTCATGCTCCCCCCCACCAAGTGGTCTCTAGGGTGCTGTAGCCCCAACACTGGGTCTTAGGACAGTTCTGGTTCTCGGTCACATAATGGCTCTTGATCTGATACAGCTGCCCTCTGCCTTGGGTCAGGTTGGGGAACAAAGTGAGCACGTGGTCCATGCAGTATGCTTCCCACCGTGGGTCATTCTGTCTTCAAAGATTTGCCTAGCTGCTGGGCATGCCAACTCCAGAAGCCCTGTGGTGTGGGATCTTGGCACCAACTGTCCAGCCAGAGCCCAAGACAGGCAGGTTGGAGGAGGAAAGAGAGAAGCCCCCGTGACGAGACGGGAGGCCGTCAGGGGTGCTGGGTGCCAGGCGGAGAGACGGAGCAGATCTGACTCCTTATGGACCCTCCTTCTTGATCCTTTCAGTGGCTCCCCTTGCTTGAAAGGTAAAGAACCCGCCCCTAAACTGGCTTACAAGGAGTTCCAGATAACTTCTGCCTATCTGGGTCACCCTCAGATTAGGTTAGGAGCCCGTGCTTTGGGCAAGTCTATCCAGCAGATTTTATTCTAAGTCTCTGATTGTGCTTCCGTCTCCAACAGTCATCAGTTTCTGGGCTCCCCCCCCCCCAGGGCACAGACCCCCAGGCCTTAGGGGCCTTGCACACAGTCAGTATTTAAGAGTATTTGCTGAGTGAATGAATGAATACAGAGCTGAGTGAACATTCCTCGGGGGCTGAGTGTGAGATGTGGAGGTTGGGCCCGGAGTGGTATGCACCTTACTCTGGCCACCTCTTCGGATGTTGCCCAGCTCGGGTGCACAGCTCCCCGCCCCCCTTTCCAGAGTCCATAATTAATGCGGCACCCTCAGTAATAAGCATGCACCTTGTAGGCTCCAATCTTTCTCATTAGGGACTGAGGCAGATTGCTCATCTTCTTTTCCTGGTGCTAATGAATGAATCATGCTGCCCAGCAGATGGCCCTGTGCTGTGCTGGGGGGAAGGCACTCCCCTTCTTTTAGGGTCTGGTACTAGTGGCCAACGCACAGACCCCACATGGAATGGAGGTAGGCCCAGAGTTGGTGTCCTTCGGTGGAAGGTGGTCCAGGAGGTGCCCCAGCCCTAATGGGCTTTGCAATAAAACCTCAACCTTCAGCCTAACATTCAAGGCTCTCTCAGGCTTGATCTCGGCTGGCCTGCTCCGTTGGACCTTTTGTGCTCTAAACTGCGCAGTGCATTCTCCCTTCTGGAGTTCATTCATGCAGTTCCCCTTTATATACTCCTCTTCCTTGTATGCTGCTCTGAGGCTCATTGTGCAAAAGCCTATAAAAGTGACACCTCCTCCAGAAAGCCTTCCCTGACCACCTTCTGTGCATAACTCACTCCATATAGACTGTCTTCTAGCCCCAGCTCTTTCGCTGTCCCTACCTGTGTCTCACATTCCTTATCTTTAAAGGAAAGAAAAATCCCTCCAGAGACTTTTCATGAAATTTCAATGACCTTCCTTCATTGAACATTGACAGACATTTATTCTCTCTTTGGATCAAAACACACAGGACTAGGTGCAGAGGACAAAAAAATGAATAAAATTCAGCCTCACTGTCAAGGAGCTTGTAGTTCAGTAGACAATCACCCAAATTAGAATACTAACAATAGCTTCATGTCTGTGTTTTCCAGAGCACATGGCTAAACACTTTACATACAGACAAATATAAAGGAGATTATGATACCAAGTAATAAAGTGCTTTAAAATGAGCCAGAGTTGCAAATAAATTGAAGATGGTCTTGTTGTCACTCCTCATCTTTTCACGTCTGTCTGTCCCGACTCCCCATTTAGGCCGTGAGTTCCATGAATCGGAACGGGGCTCATCCCACTTTGTGACTTCCGTGGCACCCTCAGCAAAGTAGGTCTCAACTCATGATCGGTGGCTGATGGGTTCATCTCCTCCCAGAACCAGGAGGACCAGAGGAAGTCCTACCAGGTCAGGGGTAGACACGCTGGATGCCCAGGGCCTTACAGAGGTCACCTTGTGCAGCCCCTGTGGTGGGCTAGGCCCAGCGGGTGAGGAGCAGGCCCCCACCGAAGGGCTTCAGAGGAGGACCCTCTGCTTTTCCTGGTAGGTCCTGAGCTCTGACTCTTGTTCTCGGAATATTCTCTTGGGCTTACTTTCTTCTCCCACATGTTCTGTCCTAAACATCCTTCGACTATGATGGTTTGTGGCCCATGAGCAAGGCCAAGTAGAAAAAAGCACAGTGTCCTGCATGCCCCTCCCGGTCAGTGGCACCTGCTCCCCACCCCCCAACACAGCAGGTGTCCAAGGCTTTCACCTGCTCCGGTCCACCTGAAACTCATGTGCATGACGCTGGTGGGAAAGAACTGAGTGTCAGAAGACCTGGACTGGGTCTTGATTCGCCCGGGTTCTGTCTCTGGACATATGAAAAGCATCTCCTGTCCTTCCCCACCGACAAGATCATTAGGGAATCAAACAAGATGATGTTGTAATGGGACTTTACACCTGGATCATGGGAAATCCAGTGGACCGGGCATTATTACTGCATTTTAAAGAGAACTTGTAGGTTTTGAGTTTTAAAGTGGTTTTATTAGATCTAATGATGGAAGTTCAGTGGCCCATGGGAAGGGAGGAAATCTGGAGACACCAGGATTGCCCAGGCCCCATCAGATGACACCAGACGAGTAGGCACATGTCCGTGGTAGGTCTCTCTACCTTCTCTGAACCTCAGGGTCGACGCTGCAGGCCTGGGGTGGGGGGGAGGGGTAGAGCAAACTTGTGTTGGGCAAGAGGGAGGCAGGTGGGGAGGTCGCCGCAGTGTCTGGCTGAGGGCAACATGCTCCTTGGGGCCCAGCCAGCTTCTGGGTCGCATCACAAAAGGTCACTGCACCTGCATGGAGAATTTTCCAGCTATTAACAAGGCCACGGAGGCAGTGCGTCGGTAATGTTCAGCCTCTAATCCCCAATTAAGGCACTGGGTCTTAGCTGCATCCGGCATCTGCTTGCCAATGGCTATGGTAATTGTTTCTCTCTCTCTCTCTCTCTCTCTCTCTCTCTCTCTCTCACTTTCCAGCACAATTTCCAGTGGGAGGGGATCCTTCCTTCAGGTTCCCGATGAGCAGAAACCTCTCTCCAAGGTGATGTCTCAGAGCATGGGTAGGGAAACTTCAGGGTTCAGCCCAGCTTTCAGTCGCCCCCACTTCCTTGACTCCTGGACCCCTCTCCTGATCCCTTCAGGGTTCCCACCCTGTGTCCCTTATGACCTTAGGCCATTTATTTAGAACCTACTCTGGCCAGGCACTTTGTAAATGCAATCATTTAATCTTCCACACAAGCTTTGGAGAAAGAATGGTCCCCCATACACCTTTCATCAGAGGGACAGCTGGGGGTCTTAGAAGGCCTGATTTGCTCCAGTCCCATGGATGGAAAAAGGCGGAGCTCAGACCGACTCTGGGTCTGTTTGACCCCAGTCCTTCACCACGCCAGGATGTGATGTGGGCCCTGCAGGGACCAGGACTCGGGCAAGGAAGGGTGACCAGATGGCTGTCAAGCAGCCGATTACCATAATGACTGCTGAGGTTTGGGGGCCAATGGCCCGGCACTTAGTAGATGCTGGGTTTCAGGTTTCACATGAAAGGAGCGTGTTCAGGTACCGTGTGGGCACATTACTATCCATCTCCTTTAGTTTTGCAACAATCCTGCTAGGTGAGTAGCCTTACCCCCATTTCACAGATGAAGAAACTCAGACCTAAAGCGATTAAGTTTATTTGTAGGGTGAATACATAAAATTTCTGCTTCTGTAGGTATAATAGGGAAGAATATCATAAACTTCATATGGCTCAGCTTAATTATAAAGTAGTCAGAATTTGAACCCAGTTGTTTCTGAATTGCTGAATTCCTGCCTTCCGTTATGTATAGCATAACCTTCCTTTTGCAGTTTCCAAAGTGTAGGACAGAACAGAAGGGAATTGGATCCAGGCAGAACAGAATATGAGCCCTTCTAAACTTCTCCCTCAACTTTGGAAGGCTCTTTTCCTACTGTAAGGAGCACTGGCCTGGTGAGACTTTCTTGAACAGGGGCCATCTCTAAGGGCTGCTAGGCAAAAAGCACACTGACTGGACGTTGGGCTCAGAACAACCACACCCACATAGACAAACAAATAGCTCTCTAAGTAGAAATGCATGGACAATGCCAGAGTAGATAGAGTTTCTTGCACAGCATTGCTTTTGAGATGGAGCAGAGTGGAGACAGGGAGCCCTGAGGAGTAAAAGGGAATGGGCTAGAGTCTCGCCACATGCTTACCCCAGAGTCCGCAGAATGCACAACCCCTCATCAGAGCTCAACGCCTGGTCGTAGACATGTGATTGGGATTTACTTTGATTTCCAGAAGTGGGTGACAATTGGGCCAGCCTCATAACACCACCAAAGTATATGCATTATTCACTAGCCACAGGAAAAAATCAGCTTAGGAGGCAAAGAACGTGTTTCCATTCTAACCCTTCATCAGAGTGTTGTAGAAGTAAGTGATGATAGAGACTTTCAGAAGTCAGAGATTTCCCTCCATTATGTCCTCCGTTATGGATAAAGAAATTGAGACTGAGTCTGTACCCTACCCAAGACCATGTGCTCACTGAAGGGTGGGATCAGGCCCTCAGTATCTGACAGAGTGCCTGACTCATGGGAGATGCTCAGAAGTGTTGAAAAAACACGGACAAAAATGTTGACAAAAGAGTAAAAATAGGAGAAGGAGATGAGAAACGTCTTTGCCTGGCCTTCCCATGGCCATTCCCCCCAGCCCTGGCGTCTCCACGAGCACAGAGTACCTTGCTTCTGATCAGATTTCATGCTGTTAATGGGGCGAGGCCATTGTAAGTTCTAGTTTGTGGCCGGACCAACTTGAGGGGCCGTGGTAGGCTTCTTTCTCTTTGGGACAGCGCTGAGACTGGTGTCCTTTGAATTCTGCCCTGGGTCAGTCCTGCCCATCTGCTCTGCCCTGAGCACCGCCTGATGAAGGATATTGGAGATAATTAGCTGGCTAGCGTGTACCCTGTCAGTGTGTCATCTGTAGGGCAGCTTTGTTGACCCCCCCACCCCAAGGCTAAGTGAGAATCCCCCATCCTCCCGAACCCATGCTTTCATAGAATTCTTTCACCCTAAGCCACAATATTGGAATTACCCAAAATACTTTTCTCTGTATGAGCTCCGTTGTCTCCCCATGACCTAACACAGTCCTTGGCATTCGAGGAATGTTTGTTGAATGACTAAAGGAAGGAATGATGAGGGAATGGATGAATGCAGGTCTTCTTACCCAAGATCGAGCGGCAGAATAACCCAGGAATGTTTTGCAAAACACAGGAACCCAGACCCAACACCCCCTCCATGTCCCTCTAACCCCAGCCTTCACTAACTCGGATTCAGTTCGCCTGTCTATCATTTGCCTTGGCACGCTTTGCAAAAACTCTCCAGGTGATTCCTAGGTGCAGCTCTGGTTCAGAAAAATGAGCAACTGAATGAATCAGTGAATGCATGCACGAGACATCTGAGCTAATAGGAAGAGTTTTAGTTGGGACCAAGAAACAGAAGCAGCAAAGACAGGAGCATTCTCTATGGTTCAGGAAATTGGTGGATATCGTCTTGGGCTAGGCTTGTCCCCTTTCACTTGAGTGGCAAAATAAACAGCACTTGCTGGGGGAGCAGGAGACAGCGTTTACCTCCTTCCCGTGCCTCCTCTCCTCTTTCAAGGAGAAGCCACCAGTTGCAGGGGAATAGGAGTCTGGACTTTTCAGGGTCTAATTTGCAGGTGGCCACAGCTGCTGCCTTATCATTAGCACATATATTCGATCAGAAATGGGGGTCATGGTAAGGAGGAGGAAATGAGGAACGGGGGGGGAGGAATGAGCCGATTGGGAATTTAACCATAAATCCCCCGTGCACAGCTCCAATCAGCAGGACCTTGGAGCCTGTGAGACCTTGAAAGTATTTAACCTGTGGTCCCCGGGGACTCCGGGGAGTGACAGAGAAAGTCAGGGATGACGGAGAGGAAAGAGACGCAGTGAGCCTGGGGAAGGCGGCGGGAAGTCACCTTTTTTATTTATTTATTTTTTTAATTTTATTTATTTATTTTGACAGAGAGAGACACAGGGAGAGAGGGAACACAAGCAGGGGGAGTGGGAGAGGGAGAAGCAGACTCCCCGCTGAACAGGGAGCCGATGCGGGGCTTGATCCCAGGACCCTGGGACCATGACCTGAGCCTAAGGCAGATGCTTCACCACTGAGCCACTCAGGCGCCCCAGGAAATCACCTCTTTTATCTCGTCAGCCGCTCCGAAAGGAGGCCCAGCACCTGCTGGGCAGGCACAGGCGGCCTCTCCTTGGCGTGCAGGGCCCTCCGCAGCCAGCTGGGGACATGGAGTGATGCTGACCCCACGTCCGGGGAACTGCAGCCCGCCAACAGCTGGGCTTACAGTGACTTAGAAGAATCAGCAGAAAGAGACAAGCATACAAACAACAACAAAACTTCAGAAGTGGACCCAAGGCCATCAGCACCCAGGGGTCCTCTCTGCAAGGATGGACATGTTCTACACTCGAGGTGCGAGCAGCCAAGGAACTGAAGTTTACATTTTGTTTCCTGTGAATGAACTGAAATGCAAACAGGCACAAGAGCGAGTGGCTGCCTTACGGGATGGCGCAGATTTGTGCAGTGGGGCCCCGGGCGGGGAGGGAGGAGCACGGTTGCCCTGCGGTGAGGTGGGAAACACGGTCACAGCTCCACACGACGTGGGCACGGATGTCAAGTCCCCGTTGGGTGGGGTGCAGCACTTTAAAAAACACTTTCCCTCGCAGTGAGAGCCAGGTTCTCGGAGCTTCTTGGGCTCATGGGCTGATACAGCCCTTGTTCTCGGGGCCCCTCCAGTACCGCGAGGGGAAGCTACCACTGAATCCTGCTGCACTCAGGGGAGAAATGGTTCTGTCCCTCCGTTGCCACAGTTCTCAAACCCCTTTCCAGACAGGAGATTCTAAAAGAACAGTCTATCCCGCCAGGCAGAGGGCAAAGCTGGGCTAGAACTCAGGGCTGCCCAGCCCTGGAGGCCCCTCCCCCCCGGACACTCAGCCCCGGGAAGCCACCTCTCACACTGGGAATTCAGACTTCCCTGGGTCAGATTCCCTTCCTCACTTGCTGAGTGGTGTTGAAAAAAAAAAATCCCTTAGTTTCTGAGCCTTATCTGCAAAACGAGGGGGTCAAATTCCCTGAGATGCCCAAGGTTTTGTTTGTTTGTTTTTTGTTTTTGTTTTGTTTTTGTTTTTTTCTGGCTCAGAAACACTTGTTCTAAGGCACTGAACATCCGGCCCACTTGACACCAGTTGAAGTCAAACGGGCCATGGAATGGCTTCTCTCTCAGCCCTATTTCCCCTCCACATTAGCTGTTTTATTTATTAGTATTACCATTACTATCAGAACAGCTTCTGTTCTCTGCTGCTCAGTCTGGATCACCTGCAGGAAAACAGAATCTCCCACAATCTGGCCCTGAAACCCGTGGGGTCCCCATAGCGAGAAGCGCTTGATTTCACCTCTCTGCCCTTCGCCACCACTTCCTTGCTTTATTATTCTTCCCTCTTCTTCCACCCCCACTGTCCTCACTTCCTCTCTCTTGACTTTGTCCTCTCTCCCCTCCCTGGTCCTGCCCGGGGCTCTACCCCGCCACCACCTCTGCCTTCCCTTACTCAAGTCCTGGGAGCCCGGGCTGAGCTGGCTTTGTGCTTTCTCCCAGCCCCAGGCTGAGCCACCCTCGGCGGGTGGGGGGAGCAGGGTCTGTCTGGAAAGGCCAGCAGCACCAGCTTCCTTCTCCACATGCAGCGAGAGTTCTGAAAGCAGCTCCTGTTGCTCACAAAAAAACAAAAAAGGAAGGGAAAAAACCTTCCAGCCGTGACGGATTGAGCATCTGTGTCCTCCCCAAATGTACCTGTTGAAACTCTGTCACCCAATGAGATGGTAGGAAGTGGGGCTTTGGGAGGTGATTAGATGAGATGTGGTCACGGGTGGGTGGGGCTCTCATGAGTGGGATCAGTGCCTTTACAAGAATCACAGAGAACTTGCTTCCCCTCCCTCTCTGCCCCGCGGGGACATGGGGAGAAGTCGGCCGTCTGCAACCCAGAAGGGAGCTGGCGCCAGAACCTGACCAGACTGACACCATGATCTTGGACCTGTGGCCTCCAGCACTGTGCAGAGGAAGTTTCTGTTGTTGACAAGCCACCCTCTAGGGTGGGAATCAAAGTGAGGGAGGTTATCCCCTGTCCTCCAGCTCAGAGAGGGGGCCTGCTCCCCAAACTCAGGGAGCCTCACCTTACAGACAGAGGCAGGCAAAGGAGGGGTACAGACTTGGGGCGCAGCCAGCAACCTCATCAGGGGAGCTCTGAAATTGTCCGCCTGTGATTCTAGGCTTCACAGTCTGGCCGCCTCTCTGTCCGGACGGCTGCCCCTTGGCCTGGAGACCTGTGAACCTGCATTTCCCCTGGGCCTCTATTCTCCTTCCCCTGCACTGGGACAGTGAGCGAAAAAGCCCTGGCTTACAGAGACTGTGCTCTCCCCGAGTTTGGGGATTGGCTGCTAGCTGGACTCAGTCACGCCTGCTTGCCGCCCCAGCCCCTGCCACCCTCCCTCTGCGAGGAAGAGGAACGAGGAATGCTGCTCCACAGAGATAAGACCTGGGACTCTGCTTGCCTTTGGGGCAAAGGCTCCCCTTTCAAGTCCTATTCCTCTCTGTCAGGGGGAGCTGAGAAGCAGGGGAGGGGAAGACGACCTTGAACATGTTTCTCTAAGTCTGCAGGGCCAGTCTCGGGGGTGAAACAAACCCTCAGTGTGGGTTCCTGGCTGGTGCCACCACTCACCAGCCTTGTATTCCCACCAAGCCTCATTGTTTTCATCTGTAAAATGGGAATGGAACACCTCCTTCACTGGGGGGGTTATGAGGGTTGAAGAGATACTGGATGGGCTTTTTTCTTAGACAGTGGGCAGGTGGTCTGGTCAGCCCGGAGGCTGCAGAAGGGCCTGATGACCTCTTGAAGTTACTGCCTTGCCTGGGAATCTCTAACTCTAGAAACACTGAAGTGAGTCTGGAGATGACCGTGCAATTGGCCGAGGTAGGTGAGGCTTAACAGCTCATTACCGGGCCCTCAAGCAATTCTGAGACAGCCGAGGGAAGGTGCCAGTAACGGCCATCTCTTCAGCATCTGGAGCGAGATGCTTCTCAGGCATCATGCATCAATTTTCTAGCAGGCGCCCGCTGATTTGGTTTTCATGGTGGTGTGGTGCGAAACGGCTGATGCTGATGTACTGGGGGGAGGAGAACAAAGGGAGCATTGTCACATTTGAGTAATGTCGACACTCAGCCAGGAACAAAGGCGCTTGTTATGCAATAGACATAATGGGAAGGGCCAACCCAGGGCAGCAGCCTTGAATTGCACAGCCACGGAGCAATGATCTTGCCAAGGGAGCTAAAGCCAGACTAAGTTCGGCTTCCAGTAATGGAAAGGGAAGTAATGGGAGGGAAGTGGCTATGCCAACAGAAGCTGGCCAACCTTCGAGAAGAGGATTGTGTCCAGTGACCACCCAGTGGGGCCACTGTGGCTATCACACAGGCCTGAAGGTGATAGGGGTTGGGACACAGGGCTGTCAAGGAAAGGTGGGGGACAGGCCAGCAATGGGGTGTTCAGGAAGCCAGGTGCGATCAAGACCAAGGCCAGTGGGGAAGCCAGGAGAGTCAGAGCTCCCAGCACCAGAGGCAGGAGGCAGCCCGCGGACTCCAATCCCGCAGCAGAAGTCGTCCGTCCCCTCCTCTGTCACATCTGCAGAGTTAGTCGGATTGTAGGGTGGTGGGGGACTGGGGGCAAGGCAGAAGCTGACTCATGTTAAGGGCAGAGTTGTTACAAATCCCCTGAGATGGGGACATTGTCATGGAGGACAGGAAAGACCATCCACCATCCTGTGAGGAGGGCTTTATGTGAAGAAGGGTGACTTCCCGTGTTCTGCTTCAATCAAGGAAAGAGTTGAGCAAAGCAGTAAAATTGCAACAGTGTGGCAAGCAGTCGGGGAGGGGTTTCCAGGTTCATGAGGCTAGCTTTCTGTCTGGGAAGCTTGGGAGTAGCTTGTCCTGTAGGTCAGGGGAGGCACAGAATATCTGTCTGAGCCTCGGGTTCTCCAGACTTCTGAGACACCAGTGCATCCGTCCCCTGCTGCCTCAGCCCTCCGACCAGACTCAGCCTGTATGGTAGAGGTGCACCACTTAGCAGCCTTGCAACTTCTCAGAGCAGAGCATGCTCATCTAAATACCCCCAGGACTGACCTGCGTGCACACGAGGCTTATCATCAATGACATTGTGACTATCATGATTTTGCCTCCTTTTTCACTCTGCTTTTGTCTGAAACAGCCAGCCTTCTTTCCCTCTTTCTGTCTCTGTCTGTCTGTCTGTCTCTCTCTCTCTCTCTCTCACACACACACACACACACACACACACTACAGTCGGAACCTAGCCCTGGACGACATACCTGACCTTGGTCCCCAAATCCTGATGTCTTCATTGGCAGAGTGCACACACGAGCCATTTGCATGAGTGGATCAAGACCAGTTATTACCAGGACTCTGTTATGGTGTGTTCTGCCCTTGGCTTCCTGCCATCTGAGCTGCCTAAGGGCTGCATGCCTCAGCTGCCTGCAGGCAGGATAAAAGAGGAGACAGAAGGAGGTTCTGGACTTGCGGAGCAGAGAGCAGGGTGGGCAGAAGCAGGTTTCTGCCTCCTTCCGTCTCCAGAAGAGACTAGGGGAATACTGCAGGCATGGTGACAATGGTCTCCACCACTGAGCACCTGCTATGAGTGGCTAGGTGCACAGGGTAATAAGGACATGGTCACGCCTGAGCGTCTGTAGCATGTGTTTTATAGATACCACTGCACTGACTTCTCTCATCAAACCCAGGACGTAAATATCGTTCTGACTTTACAAAAGACAAAATAGGACAAGGCATCTGCCCAGCCTCACAGGCAGCGGGACAGCTAGAATTTCCAGACTCAAGACTATTCTAGTTCTAGAATCTTCCTACCTGCTTACCCACCTACTGTTCCTTGTTCACAGCTCCCCTGAGACCTGGATTTTCAATGAACAAATCCCAGTTTCTTCACCAGACCTGAACCCCAGCTCAGTGTCCATTGCCAGTGTTGTCAGCTGGTGGGAGGAGCTGACGAGCCCATTTCGTCCCCTCAGCTTACCTTCCTGGGCTGGCTGTCGGGTGCTCCCTTGCTTTGACCACCTGACCTTGGGGGAAACAGTCTCGGCCTGGCCTGGGTGCCCACCCTGCCTCTCCTAATGGCTGGGGTTGCAGGAGGGTGTCTGGAGGGTAAGAGTCTCAGCAGAGGGGTGACTTCTTTCATTTAAAAAAAAAACATGTCTTTATTATAAAAGCAAAAATACTCTTTATAATACAGGTTTTGTTGAAACACAGTATAGGTCAGAGGCTAGGAGTAGGGGAAAGCAAGATAGCTTATAAGAGTCTCCAAGGTAGAACTTCCAAGCCAATGTATAGGGATGTGGGGTGTGTGTGTGCGTGTGCGTGCACGTGCATGTGTGTACGCACACGTATGTGCATGTCTGTGCGTGCGTGTATGTGTGTGCATGCATGTGCATGTGTATGTATGTGTGTGTCTGTGCATGTGTGCAAGTGTGTATGTGTGCATGCTTGTGCACATGTGTATGTATGCGTGCATGTGTGCATGTATGTGCGTGTGTGCATGTGCACGCACGCATGTGCGTGTGTTCATGTGTGTGCATGCGTGTGTGCATGCGTGTGGTCCACGTGCCACTGTGACTGTGGTGATCACTGTATCTGATGCTCTTTGATCTTCTCCGTGGGATTACCAAGTCATTGGACTTCTTGTAAGGGAATTGACTGTTCTTAGTTCTAAGAGAACATTTTTGTAATGTGCTGTTTTTCCTCCTCACGTAAAAAATTTCAACCATATGACCAAGTTGAAAGGATTTTACAGTGAACATCCACTAGCTTCACACCTGGAGTCTTCCTCTCATTAACATTTTACCATATTTGTTTTATTATCTTCCCACCTTCCCGCTTTCTTCCGTGTCCCTATATGACTACCGTGTTCTTTTAAAGTTTCTGTGCTCTGATAAATCTTGTTCCCCAATATTTTACATTTTTTGTCCCTTTTGGGAATGGGACTTTTATTTCCACTTCTCACTGATTTTGTTGAGTACAAAGAAAAGAAATGGATTTTTTTGTATTTGTCTTGTATCTAGTCTTCATATCAAGTTATCAATTATAGACGTTTTTTATTTTTTAAAAACTGAGTTCCTTGGGCCTTTTAGCTATAAAAGCACAGCAATTTCAAATAAGTTGTGTCTCTTCTAGTTTTTATGTGGGTTATTTAATTTGGGGGGCATTAGCTGATTCTCCCAAATAATATTTAATAATCTTGATGATAGCCCTGCCTTGTTCCTGAGTTTAATGGAAATAGCTTAGAATTTCACTGTTTAATGTGAAGTTCACTATTGTTTTAGATATTCTTATAATATAGAAGATAATACATAAAATGTGTGACATATATGTAAATAATAAAGCATAATAATACAATGAATACCTCTGAACCCATCACCTACTTAAGAACTACAACGTGACCAGTTTTGTTTGCCCCTCTAGCTAGCCTATCTCCTCCTAGCCCAGCTCCAAAAAGATAACTGCTAAGTTGCCATTGCTTTTAGGAAAATATTCATTTACCTTTAATGAATTTCTTTATTCCTATTTTACTTAGCATTTTAATTAGGAATAGATGTGAATATTTATCAAATGTTTTCTCAGAATCTGTTGTTATAACATCTTATTTTTTCTCTTCTGATTAGTTGAAGCTATACATTAATAGATTTCTTGATGCCAAACCAAATATATTAATATTTCTGGAATAGTCCCTACTTGGTTGTGAAGTACTGAGTCTTTTCATACCATTGAGAGGTTTTAGTTGCTATTATTGCATTTATAACATTTATATCTTTTTCATAAGTGAAATTAGTTAATATTTTAATGTCATATTTTGCTATTAAGTTCAAATAGGTTTATTAGTCTTAAAATAAGTTAGAAACTTTCCATTTTTTCAATGGTCTGGAATATTTAAAATAACATAAAATTGATCAATGTCTTAAAGGTTAGATAAAACTTGCCTGTTAGATAAACACATCTGAACCTAGAATTGTTTCTAATGTTACATCTTTAGTTGTCTTTTATTTGACTAGAAAAATCATCCATTTCCTTTAGAGTTTGTAATTTATCAAGCCTTGCTTTGTCCCAAATACATGATGAATTTTTGCAAATGTTCCGCTGTGGAAAAATAATATATATTTTCTGTATATGGAGGTATTAAATCAAGTCTGTTGCTTGTTTTATTCGTTATTTTATAGATATACTGTGTCACTTTAGGAAAGCATCCTCTCTGAGAGCCCTGAGCCGTCTCACGTCCACCTGACTAGCTGCCCTCACGGGGGGAGAAGGCTCAGGCCCAGGGACCAGGACCGCAACCCCCAGCAGGAGGGAGACCCCGGAGATCTGCCCCTGGAGCAGCAGCGGGGAGAGGGGTTCACCTCCTAGGGCCAGGAAAGGCATCACAGCAAGGTTTGGGGACAGTAAAAGAGCTCAGCGTAAGAAACGGATACGGTTTCATTAGCGGGAATGACAGCGAGGAAGATGTACTGGTCCGCGCGGCTGCCACAAGGCAGAACAGCCCCGAACGTGCCTTCCTGGTGCAGGAGCTGGAGGGCGCACGGCGTCTGATGCTGTTGAGGAGAAGAACGTGCAGAGCCAAAGCTCTCTGGCCCCGGTGGGCTCCAGGGCAAGGCGGTCTATACGCAGCAGACCCTAACCATTCTAGCAGCCACCCACAGGGTAGGATCCCGTACGGGATTACAGCAGGATTGCCGGAATTACCAGTGGGAGCAGGGACAGAAGGAGGGATAGGGAATGTTCCCGAGGTTGGGGCCCGCAGCGCCAGCCCCACCGCAGGCCCGGTTCCCACCTGCCCCAGGCGGAGACCCTGCGGGCGCCGACCACAGTGGTCCAGCCCGCCTGTGCAGGGAGAGGGGATAGAGGGGCTGACAGCCAGGGGCGGGGTAGACCCGTGACACAGCACTGACGTCAGAGGCCACCATTCCACAGGGCCCCCTGGCCAAGACAGAGAGGACAGCCGTGAAGAAGGTAAGGAAAACCGAGGAGAGCAGACCCAAGGTCAGCAGCCACGGCAGCATCCGCACCCCTGCAGAAAACTCTAAGCCACAGGACCGCAAGGAGACAAAAGCAGCTCATCTACCAGCTGAGAATCCATCCGCTCCCTTCCGAGGCTGAGCGGGGCAGGCTGAGTCATTGCCCACCTCCCATGGCTACCATACATCGAGTGTAGTCAAATAAGAAGAAACGAATATGAAATTTCAGCAGTAAGCAATGAACAAAAGATTGGCGGCGAAGACCTTAGGTGCTTTCCTTTTCCCCGTTGACGGATCACTAGAACTATTGGCAATATCTACGCAGCTTGGAGTTTTAATTATTCTTACCCGAAGGCCTCTCTTTTTGGTAATAGCATACGTATTTTATTTGTCGTTTTTCTTTTAAGCCTGGTTTTTCGCAATACATCTTTAAAGGTTTTAACATTGTTTTACATCTGGTTAAGGTTTTTAAAGAACACTTTTCATTTGTAATAAAAGTTTATAAGTTGATTTTTTTCCAAAAAGTCAACAAACCCCAAGCACCTGTTAATAAGGGTCTTAAATAATAATGTATTTTTATTTTATTTTTTCCACATATTACATGACAAGATTTGTTAAATACTGATTTTAAGAAATGACAGTTCTGTTGCTGAAGCAAAATAACTTTTCTTACCATGGATGCCCTTATAGAAATGCCATTACGTAGCAGGACCAAGTGGCGATCAGCAATACTTCTCCTAGGGGAATTAACTGGATCCCCACCTAGCTTTCTTGCCTGGAGGCAATCACCTTCAGACACCCACTTACATCCTCAGTTATCGTTTGAGAAACTATTTACTGACCATCTACGATGAGTCAGGGACTGGAGTAAGCATGGGACTACAACTCTCTGACTTCATAGAGCTTCTGACTAGAGAGGGAGACAAAAATTAGTCAGTCAGTCAATCCATCAATTAAAATAAACTGTGATACAGGCAGAAGCACCCAATCCTCTGGAGGAAATTATATATGAGCATAGACTTGAAAAGGGAGGTAGGATTAAACCAGGAAGCAGCTCAAAATTTCTTAGCCAGAGAAGAGAAGAAGCTGGTAGAGCACTTTGGGAGGCCTTAAATAATAATTTAAAAAGTAAGTATTCTCTCTATTTCTATTCAGTCAAGGGGTTCTTCCTTCAAATTATAAATGAGTATTGCATTTTATCAGAAGATTATTTCCATATCTGTTGTGATTGTCACGTGAGTTTTTTTCTTATTCTATTAATAAGGTAAATTATGTTGATTTTTTTGAAGGTTGAATCAGCCTTGTATTTTTGTATTAAACTCTACTTATTCATGATATATATCTTTCTGTCAATTGTTGAATTTTGTTTCTAAAATTTTGAAAATGTTTGCACTTATATTCAAGAGTGAGATTTGTTTACAATATTCCTTTCTTTTAATATTTCTGTCAGGTTTGGATATCAAGGTTATGTGTGAGTTGGGAAGTGTTCCATTTTTTTATTCCTCATGATTGTATAAAAATTCAAGTGTTTCTTCCATAAATTGTTGGTAAACCAACTGATAAACCATCTGGATGGGAAGTTTTACATGTAGAAATTTTCTTTTTTTAAGACTAATTCATTTTTTTTTCATTCTTACGTCGAACTATTCAGCTTTTCTTCATAATTTATTTAATTGAATTCTATTGATGGATAAGTTAATGGCTTTCAGTTTTCAATGTTACAAGGAATGCTGCAATGAACACATTTATACAAATATTTTGCAAATACATATAATATATTTTTATAAGATAAATTCTTACAAGAGGAATTGCTAGATCGCAAAACATGAACATTTTTAGCTATGTTTGTTTTGATATCAGATCCTCTCCTGAAGAGGCAGCATCGGGGAGAGAAATGCCCTCCATGTTAGTTATTTATTGTGGGTAACAAATTACCCTAAGACTTGATGGCTAAAAATAATAAACACTTATTACCCTCACAGTTTCTGTGAGTCAGAAATTTGGGAATGGCTTAGTTGGGTGGTCCTGACTTGGTATTTCTCATGAGACGGTCATCAACACGTCAGCCTAGGCTGTGTCATCTGAAGGCTTGTCTGAGTGTGGAAGGTCCGCTTCCATGATGGTGCATTCACGTGGCTGGCAAGTTGGTGCCAGTGCCTGATAGAGGGCCTCAGTTTCTCCCCCGATGTGGACTCTCCATAGGCTGTTTGAATATTGTCATAACATGGCAGTTGAGTTCCCCAGATGAGGCAAAGAGAGACAGACAGAGAAGGAAGCGGCACTGCATTTTGAACCAACTTTGGAAATCACACACCATCTGCCACAGTCTATTCTTTAGAAGCAAGTCACTGATTGATTCTCGCCCACATTGAAGGGAAAGGGAATTAGACTCCACCTTTTGGAGGAATGAGTGCCAAAGAAATTGTGAGCCTATTTTAAAACCATTAGAGCCTCTCTCCGTAAGCCTAGTTTCAGTGGATTGATCTCCTAGGCATGAGCCTTCAAAAAAAATGTTTCTAAGGCGAAGTTCTCAGCCTGTTGAAGTCATGGAGGCAAATGGAATCAGCAGGTGAGAGTGCAGAACTGGGGCTACAAGTTGTCAGGCACCTGCTGCCCTTAGTGTCCAGTGTCCTTAGTGTCCTGGCTACTATCCAGGCTCAAGATTTATGTCTTCATTATGTAAATGGAGCGATTATGCCATTAGGGGCTCTGGTAAGCTAATTACTGAACAAGAAATCAATGCTGAAGTCAAGATGAATGGATCCCAAGGCTCCCAACACTCTGACTGTAATTGCAATATTGAGGAGCTCATTTCCACAAAGCATGCCGGAGAGCTTGGAGGGAAGAGGGCCCTTCTCACAGTGATGGATTCATTGAAACCCTGCCCACACTTCCTTCTCTCATGGATGCTAGGGGCTGGAAACAATCCTTAGCCACCCCTTTCCCATCCCGTGGCCACCCTTTGCACTTACCCAATCAGCCTGTAATAGCTCAGCCTCCAGGAAGTGGCCATGTGGATTATTACGGCAGGAGGGGCTTCAGCCAGAGCATCAGCTCAGTTGGATGTGACATTTGCATTAGGAGGAATGAGGCAGGGCGAGAGGGTTTCACTGGGGCCCCTTGCTTCCCAACTCTCCTCTTCACATGAGATGTCTGATTGTCCCTGACAAGGAACGAGACTGGACAGAGAGGTCCCCTGACCCGAAAGGCCCCCGGAGGCACAAGAGCGCCTACTCTCCTCACTGTCCACCCTTGGCCCTCCCCCACTCCCACATCACAGGGCTCTGGACTCTGTCTTTCTTGTTTTATGTGGCTATTTTCCCCTTAATTCCAAATTGCCTCGTCTTGCCTTCAGCTTTTATCTAGTGCTGCTACAAGAAATAGCCATGTGTACTCTTGTTCTGCAATTATTATAAAAATACTGTTGAGGACCATGACTGGTACATCTGCAACAGGATGAGGGAGATTTGTGTGGTGTCCCAGAATTGTGGCTAAGGTCCAAACCAAAGCAGGGGATGAGAGGCACTAAGGAACTTGCATTCCAAAGACAGCTGAACAGGAGCAGAGCCAATGCATCCCAGCAATAGGACAAGTGGCTTGTGGCCACAGGTTTAGGAACAAGCCTGCCACCTTCAGCCCACCCCCCATCCTGACCCCTGTTCCTGCACTCTTGCTTATATAGGGAGAGGACCGCGCATGTGTGGGGGGTGGCATTAGAACCACCCACCTCACGTGGTCCATGGGGAAAGGCAATTCCCTTTTCTCGCCATTGGAAGACACGCTATCACAGAGACCCTCAGTTACTCCTGGGCTAGAAATTTTTATAAGAGGACTCTATGGAGGTGGCCCATGCCAGCAGAAGGAGAAGGGTCTCTAGATGCCTTTACGAGGAAGGACTTGAGCTACCCCCATCCCACCTCCCCTCGTCCCTTGGAGAATATAGAGGAAGTCCACAGCATTTCCTGTGGTTACACTAAAGGAATGTAAAATGAGGAGGGCCAGGAGCTGTGAGCTGCCCAGATAATTGTCATAACAAGTGAGGAGAGCCTTCATCCCGAAAGGGTTGAGGGCCATAGTCTCCGTTTAAGGAGGACTTTGGCACTTCCTCCCTGAGGGGGTCCTTGTGTGAGAGGAGACCCAGGTTGAGTTAAGCATTAATCCAAATCACCACCTGCCGTCCACACGGAGACGGCCACTTCAGAAGGGTCCGCTAGCCTCACATGGGACCAGCACCAGGCCGAGATGGGAGACGCCTTTAGGCCACCACTGGCCCTCCGCCATCCCCCCTGCCTGCCCCTAAGCAAAGAAAGCTAGACACAGAAGAGGGAGGAGGAGGGGCAGCAGTGTAGGAAGAGCCCATGCTTGCTCCTTCCACCTTGGGGTCCCGAGAGCCTCAGTCTGTCTGGGGCTTGGGGGGAATGGGGGAGGAAGAGCTTCGAACCAGATATGGATTTGGAGTCTTAAACTGACTCGACTGAGTTTTTAATGACTGAAAGTGACAGGAACATTCGCTTTCTGCCCAAAATATCATTAAGTGATGGGGAAAAGGGATTCGACAGAACACAGCAGAGAGCAGTGACTGGAAAAAATTAACTTTCTTGTTTATACCCTACTGAGTTGAGACTTTTCAATAACCCACTGCACATCATTCCAGTCAGCGCTCCCTAAATAAAGCCTTGTGCAGGGAAATTATTCTCAGAACTTTTGGTAAGGCTATCCAGGGCATAAGGAAATGAGTGCACACACACACACTCACACACACACACACACACACTATGGTGTAAAGGTAAACTAGGAAGGTCTTTGGAGGGAGCAATTTAGCAGTGTATCATAAACCTTGAAAAGTGCATACCTTTGACCCAGCTGTTTTATTCTTAGGGATATATTTATTTCTTGTTCAACGGATTTTTATGGAGTACCAGTTATGTGCTGGGCACTGTTCCGGGTACATTGATCAAGACAGACTGGATCCCAATCTTTATGGACATTACAAGTTGGTGAAAGGGGGAGAGAGGGAAACAGGTCTGATTCCTGCTCTAGCAGACTGAAGCCACGTGGTGGTGGCCAGTGCACAAGGGACACCCGACCCAGTCCATGGTGGCGATTGGACGAGCGTCCAAGAAAGCTCATCTAAAGCAGCAATGTCTGCAAGATGATTAGGGGTTAGCTAGGCGCAGCGTTGCAGGTGGAAGAAGAATGTTCTAGGCTGTAGGAAAGCACAAGAGGCAGAGAGAGCATGGTGTGCTGAAGGAACCCAAAGAAGTTCAGTTTGGCCAGAAAGAGAAGCAGGAATGAGGGGTTGATGAGCAGGGAGGCTGGAAAGGGAGGAGAGGGACCCTAGGGAAATAATAATACACAGACTCACCGAAGCATAAGCTACAGTTATGAGATCTGAAGCTCAGATGTCAGACTCCAATAGCACAGAACACTGCACAGCCAGAAAAGCATGCTGTGGAAGAATATTTATTGGCACAAACAGCTGTTCTTCAAACAAAAAAATCAGGATATAAATAG
Organism: Eumetopias jubatus; assembly: GCF_037043125.1. Classification (NCBI taxonomy): domain Eukaryota; kingdom Metazoa; phylum Chordata; class Mammalia; order Carnivora; family Otariidae; genus Eumetopias; species Eumetopias jubatus. The sequence goes on from NW_028274819.1 coordinate 103,462,061, forward strand.
TATGTGTCGTATGCTCTTATTTTTATTTTAAAAATTATCCAAAGATTCTGGGAAAAGTATGTATCAACAGGTGCTGAGATTGTGGGTGAATTTCATTCTTCCCTTTTTGCTCAGTTCTAGTTCCTACAGCAGCTGATCTCTGTGCAGGAACTGCTTGCGTGGTAAAGAAGGTTATAAGATATAAAATCACTGAAAACATTTAGTGCCGGGAAAGTCCTAGCCTCCTTGTTAGGTATGAAGAGATTATTCAAAAATTGAGTTGGGGAAGTTGGAGTAAATGCACCTGAAATGGGGTATCAATTTTAACACTTAGGGGCTTCAACTAACTCTGCAGCCTCATTCAGACTGTCCACCCAGATGCACGAGGCCATTCCCAGCTCCAGGCAGCACTGGCCTCTCACCGGTGTCTCTAGTTCTTGCTCCACCTCCCTCTCGGTCTTTGTATCGTAGTTCTCTAGTTTCATTTCAGATACTTCTTTTTATTTTTTACAATAGCTTTATCGAGGTATCATCGATATAAGCAAACACTGCCCACATTTTATGTATGTAATTCAATGAGTTTGGACAGACGCATACACCCATGAAACCATCCATCACAGTCAAGGTAACAGACATACCCATCACCTCCAAAAGTTTCCTTGTGCCTCCTTGTGGTCTCTCTCTGTGTGTGTATGTAGTAATAATACTTAACAGAAGATCTACCCTCTTAGTAACATGTTTTTTCTCTTAATAAAATTTTAAGTGCACAATACAGAATTGTAAGCTTTAGACAGATATCATACAGCATATCTCTAGAGCTTACTCACCTTGTATAACCGAAACTTTATACCCATTGGAGGATTTGCAACCAGTTAAGCTCATAACTTTACACTAACGTTTATTCAAGGCCTTATGAATTTCAGTGAGTCACACAGCTTTGTCTAGGAAACAGGCATCTTCTGCTGGTCCTACGAAGGTAGCCCACTCTGGGACATGAACACAGACGTATCTAGCATTGTGAATATCTACCAGTGTCTTAAGGAGCCTTGTACAGTTGAGGGCAGAGAAGCTTGTGATGTCCTTTCTCCCCTTTGATAACAATCCATATGTTAGTTACGATGTTTCTTTTTTGCCCTAGATGCTTGTAATCTACAACCATTTCGTGCTCAATTATTAGAGCCAAAGAGTTACCATTCAGAGTCAGCTCTTGGAGTTCAACCTGACCCTTGGACAAGATGCTTCCCCAGCTATGGGGCCCCTCTGCCTAAAGCAGACCCTCTCCTTTCTGTCCCTTGAAAGCAGGATGCTGGATCTTCTCCATTCTTGTGTTCATGCTGGTCCATTCCCCAAGAATTTCTTCTCTGTACTGCTTTTGGTCTATATCCAAATGCTACTGATCTGTCACAGCCCAGCTCAGATGTCCTGTGTGAAGGCCTCCCCTGCGCCACACTTCACATGTAGACAGACTTTATGTGCTTCATGGAAAGAGCACGGATTCTGCCCGCCCCCCGCCCCCCGCCCTGAAGCCCTAAGATCCAATCGTGACTTCACTACCTACTGGTTGACTGATCTTGGGAAATTTACCTAACCTTTAAGAAATTCAGTGGTTTTTTTTCCAATGAGATGTTGTAAGGATTATAAAATATTATAATTTAAGTCCCTTAAATTACCAAACACTACATGTATTTAACAAGCAGTTATGAAGCACCAACCAGGCAAGTGATGTTAAATTAGACATTACCCGCATGCTAGTTTTGTGATAACACTCAATTATCAGTAACAGTCTTCCAGGAACTCAGCAAGTAACATTCTCCTTTGTGCTTCTTATGTTTCACTTGTGAATATCTTGTTAATTCTTTCATATTTTGTAAGTTAATTCTTTTGTATTACCAAACGTTTATCAAATTCCTGCCACAAGCCCGGGGGCGATGAAATGATGCACAGGAACCTGTCCTCCGGTTGGCTGTCATCGTCTGGTTTCTATGCCATATGCCCCGAGAGCCCACCCCCGCCTTTTCCTGCTTGTGTCCCCGATGTCCAGCTACAGAATGAGTAGCACTCAGTATTTGCTATTAAAAAATGGTGATCCTGGGACAACCACTTGTCCCAGGGGATCAGGGGAGTAGTGGGAGCAAGCCAGGCCACAATAAGAAGAAGCAAGAACAAGAGGTGGGTCCTGGGGACAGTGACAAGAGACCTTCTTTCGAGAATCTTGAGGAAAGTACAACTGAGAAGGGCAATCACTAGAAGAGGACACAGGGATTGGAGGGTTTGTGCTGTAGATGGGAGCGACTTAAGCATGTTTAAACATCAATGAACAGGTTTGGAAGGAAGGAAGCAGATTAAGATACAGGGGACTGGTTCAGTCCAGTATTGCTGCAATCAGCAAAAATAAACAACCCCAACCTTACGGTGAGAATAAACATTTATTTGACTCACTCACGTGTCTGTGGGTTGGCTCTGCACCATGCTGTAGCTCTGCATATTCGGGTCTGCTCCACGTGCCTCCCAGCGTCCTCGGGCCCGTGAGCTGGCCAAAGCATGTCCTTCTCATGCTGCTGACAGAGGCTGAAGAAGGAGGAAACACGCACGATCTCTTAACGCCTTGGCTCAGAGCAGGCACATTAGCACTTCTGCCCACAGTCGCGCGGCAATCAGTCTCACCATCGATGGGCAGGGCACGAATACTCCGCCCACAGTGCCCCATGGCAGAGAGGGCGCCAGAAAGAATTGTGAGCCAGTCATAGAGATCTGTGCATGCCTTGGAGAGTATGGACATAAGGGATAAGTGGGTAACCTGAGGACTAAGGATGGCAAGAGAATAAAATCTTGGCAATAGAGCAGTGCAGATGAGAAACGGTGGAGTCCAGGCTAGACCGAGAAGGGGGACAGGAGAGTGGAGGTTGACAGGGTGAGTGTGCCAGCAGCAAGAGGTGCCGGCAGGGCTGAGGCTGGGAAGGGGCAGCGCAGCTGAGGAACAGATACAGAGATGAGAAGGCCAAGTCCGAGTGGATGCTTGCGGTGGAGCTGTGCAAGCTGCTGACCAGACCCTGGCCGTGACCGTGAGGGCTAAGGTTGAGAGGAGGTGACTGACACCAACTGCAGCTGAGGCATCCAAGCCCCGGGAGGCAGATGATGAGAGTACCCAGCATCACCGCAGAAATGGGGACCGAGGGGGCTGCGAGGCAGGATGTCGCCTGGTCCTGGAGAAGACAGGGGGACGGCAGGGTAGGGGCACGGGCTCCCGGAGGACAGGCAGTGTCAGGGAGCACAGAGAATGCCATCCCCACCTCCCAACAGAGCCATTTCTGGGTTGTGGAAGAAATAGAAAAAAAAATTTTTAAAGATTTTATTTATTTATTTGACAGAGAAAGAGACAGCTAGAGAGGGAACACAAGCAGGGGGAGTGGGAGAGGGAGAAGCAGGCTTCCCGCCGAGCAGGGAGCCCGATGCGGGGCTCGATCCCAGGACCCTGGGACCATGACCTGAGCCGAAGGCAGTCGCTTAACCGACTGAGCCACCCAGGAGCCCCAGAAATAGCAATTCTTGATGGAGAAGACTGCAGGGAAAGCAGCATTTGGGGAAAGAGCCAAATTTCCATTAAGCTGGGGGAAAAAAAAGCCATTTAGACGGCAGGTCCAAGGGAACAGGAAAGTTTGTTTACCGACGTGGGTTCTACAGCAAACCACAGGGATCACTTTGCCACAGAGGAAGCCCAAGATAGGGGACAGGGGACACCTGTGCAAGGCAAAGGTAGCGTGGATGTGAGGCATGGCTGGCCTGCTGGGGACAGCAGGTGCCACGTGTTTCTGGAAAGAGGGCATCCAAAGCCAGTAGAATTTGTTCCTAGGACTCTCACCTGGGGGGAAAACAATAGATATCCCTGAAGGATGGGCAGCCCTACCTCATTATAAAAGCACAAGGCCCTTAAGAAATGCTTAATAAAATGAATAAATGTTAAGAAACCCCCAAAACAAACAAACAGCAACCCAGTACTGGATCCATGAGCCACCTTCTCCCCTATTAGAAAGGGCAGTGGATCTAATCTTCTGGTGCAAGCGAGGAAAAGGGTCCACAGCTTTGCTATACCACAGAGGCTGACCTCTATTGCTTTTAAAGCTTGGGAATTCTCTGCCCAGAAACTTCAAAACCTTTGGCTTATGGGTTTTGATTTCTATTAACCTTATAGGGCACACCTTGATTATTAATTAAATCACACATTTTTATTTACCAGGTCATCCTCTCCAATTAAGATGATAATTAGCTCCCATGTTCTACCAGGCATTTACCAGGTTCTCTACAAAAAGGAACTTAATGAAACAATCAGGACATGTAATCACAGCAACAAGGTGGGGGAGCCCCAGGGGAGGATTTGAGATGTCTGACAGCAGACTGGAAAGGAATGGGACTTCAGGGTAAACACAGACAGCTCTGACTGCCACAGATCCAATGGCACTTGAAGGAGAGTGTGGGCTAGCTGGGAGTTTTCTTTTTTTTTTAAATTTTTTATTGTTATGTTAATCACCATACATTACATCATCAGTTTTGGATGTAGTGTTCCATGATTCATTGTTTGTGCATAACACCCAGTGCTCCACGCAGAACGTGCCCTCTTTAATACCCGTCACCAGGCTAACCCATCCCCCCACCCCCCTCACCTCTAGATCCCTGTTTGTTTTTCAGAGTCCATCATCTCTCATGGTTTGTCTCCTCCTCCGACTTACTCCCCTTCATTCTTCCCCTCCTGCTCTCTTCTTTTTCATTTTTCTTAACATATGTTGCATTATTTGTTTCAGAAGTACAGATCTGTGATTCAACAGTCTTGCACAATGCACAGCACTCACCATAGCACATACCCTCCCCTATGTCTATCACCCAGCCACCCCATCCCTCCCACCCCCCACCACTCCAGCAACCCTCAGTTTGTTTCCTGAGATTAAGAATTCCTCATATCAGTGAGGTCATATGATACATGTCTTTCTCTGATTGACTTATTTCACTCTAGCTGGGAGTTTTCTAAGACTTGGAGCAAACTGGGCACTTTTTACCTTGGCAGGTCGTAGAAACAGGGAGCTGGTGCGTGCACCCGGGTGGGCACTCCTGCTTGAGGGCATGATGGCCAACAAGAGCAGCAACTCCCACGACTAGTCCTATTTGTCTGGTGCTTACTGTGTAGAAGGCGCTGTGCCAGGCACACCACACACATTATGCCAACTCATGCTTCCTGATGCCATGGAGGTAAGTAAGCATCCTGCTCAGCTAGACTTTACCGACAGTGCAGCTGGGGCCCAACGAGGTGTGGTGACTTGTCTAAGGTCACAGGGCCAGTCAGGAGCAGAGCTGAGACTTGAATCCCTGAGAAGAGGCGTGCTCCTCCACGGGGTTCTGGCTACAAAGACACGTGCCACAAAAATGGCCCGGATCAAGGGCCGCAGCTCCGTGGTACCTGTGCTGCCTGTCGCTCTCTCCAGTTCTCCCCACATCTCTAACTTCTCATGATACTCTCTCCCACTGAGCGCAGGTGTGGCTTCATCCTCCTCACTGTGCGTTCCAGGCAGCCACAAAGTCGATCCAAACTGGTACGTGAGGTGAGGCCTCTTTGCCTTCCCTGGTGTAGACGCTTGGTGAGGACATACTTGACCAAGTTCTGGGCCTGGGGTTTGAAGGAACCCGCTGTGGATTCTGGTTGTCTCTCTTCTGGCGCTTCCAGAGACCGTTTTGCCATCTGGGAGACCTGAGTGTCCTGAGGAGGAAATGAAATGCCAACGTGTGAACCACGCAGGTGGTTCAGGGCGGGTCCCCGGGAGGTGTTTGCTTCCTTCTTTCCCAAATGCTGACTGGCACATTTAGACTTGGATCGGGGGCAAGGGTGGGTTTTTCAAAGTCTTAGAAAACTCCCTGGTGGAGAAAGTCAATGACAGAGTAGCCTGGATCCCAAGGAATACCTGAGGAATCTCAGAGTCTAGCGGCAAGGGTCTCCAGCGACAAGAGTGACGGGTGTGTTGAAGAGCAGCCCGGTCAGGTTTGGAGAGGCCCCATGGAAGAGAGAGGCAAGGGAGCCAATCCTGGAAGCCACCGGGAGCCCAGGGCCAGGGAGACCCTGGAGACATATCCAAGCCTGTACCGGCCAAGGTGACCCGAGGTGAGCCTTCAATAACCCTGGGTTGAAGCCTGTGTGCTCGACAAACAGGATGTGTCTTGCTTGGCCTTTTCATTATTTTCCATTTGGTCTGTGTTTGGTTTTCTTCCAGTTTTTTAAAGTTGCAAAATACCAACTATTCTATGTTGATCTGAGGGGGGAGGGGGACTGTCCACACCAAAAAGGAAGGTAGTGTGTGGGGGGGGTGTTAGAGTGGCCTGGATGCCAAGAGTCCTGAGGGTGATGAGCATCTTGGGGGAGTTTGGCGGTGAGCCATGGAGCTGGAGAAGCCAGAGAGGGGATGTCTCAGGTGTGGAGGTGAGGTGATTGGGAAAGAGTCAGTGGTAGACTCCAAGGGTTTCTCCTGCCTTGGATTTCACACTTGGCTTGGGAGGTTAATGCAGCCAAAGAAAGGAAGCTGGGAGGAGTCCCCTGGCACGAGCCAGAAGGTACGATACCTTGGGCTGCAGATTATTGTAGGCTGGTGTGGGAACCTGAAGACCCCCCTTGAGGCCAACCTCATCTCAGCTCAGGGCATCCCATCTGAGACCTTTTAGGGAGGTCTAGGCCAGTCACATGTCAGGGTCCTTGCTGTGGTCAACAAAAACAGATCCTGGCGAGCTTAAGCAAGTTAGGAAGTTGAGTAGAGGAGCATGGTGGGCTCGCAGAACAAAGACCTCAGCATAGAAGATGGGCAGCCACCAAGGCAGCTGTGACGATGAAGGAGACATGGGGTCCTTTAGCAGGAACTGTCTGTCTAAGGCAACCAAACAGCCACTGCAGGGCACACCAGCCCCCCCACCAAGGACTCCTAGAGATCTTTCACTGTAGAGTCAGGGCTCCAGGGTCGAAGTGGAAATGAGAGCATCCAATTGGCTGAACCCAGGTCACATGTTCATGCCCTGCCTGCCAGGGGATGGGAAGAGGAGAGAACTCTCCTGTAGCCTATGGGTGAGACCCATGGCCGGTAATCCCGTGGGAGAGTCTCTCAAAGGGGGAGTGGGATTGGATGGTGGACAGTCAAAAATAGAGCCAAATTCTTCGACTGTCTTGAAGCTGCTATCCACTTAAATTAGTTTGAACTGTTCTTTCTTTTACTGAGCTTTCCGACACCTGCAGCATTATTTGGTCCCATGGGGGTCTGCCTTTGGTTCTCATTCCTGACTATGACTGGGTTCCCTGCCCTCAAGCCTGGGTTTTTACTCTGGGTGCTCTACCGGTCTGAGTCTAGGCAGGAGATGGATAACACACTCAAATGGGGTAATTTGAGAAGAGTTTAGTAAAGAAGACTGTTAGGAAAGTGGGGCTGGGGTATAGAGAAACCAGAAAGAATAATGCAGCCTCTCAGGACTAGTGATAATGGGACTCAATTACCACTGAGGGGCCTGGAGGGGCCAAGTGAGGGAGGAGTTAGCAGGAGGGAGACAGAGATGGAGGCAGAGACAGAGACAGAGAGAAGCCAGACCGGAGCACAGGTAGTTGAACAGGACCTGGAAAGACCAGCGAGTGGGGAGGGCAGGTCTGTGGATTGGGCATTTCAGATGTGGGCACGGCCCTGGACATGAACAGGAAACGTCTGTGTATCTAGAACACAACGGGCAATTCCAATGTGTGAGGAAGATGTTTCTGCCTGAAAAAGGCATTTCTTTAAGTCCATCCCTCAGTGTGTTCCTGCAGCAGAAGGACCCCAGGTCTATAATTGTTTCTCCTCCCTCTTCCCGTGATGCTTCCCTCACTGGAGGAAGGGGCCAGGTGCTGTTTTGTCTTTCTCTAGTCTTTAGAGGCTTGCCTTGAATCACTTCTCAGCAACCCAGTCCCCCCCGCCGGCTCCCCAAATCTGTGGGTAGACCCACCTTCCATCAGATCTGTCAGATCCCAGGTGACAGACCTGGGGACCCTCTATGAGACCTCACAGAAGCACCTCCATCTTTCCCAATGGCCCCTTTCCCTTCCTCCCAGGTGGACGCCCAAACACTTGGTTTCTATGACTGTAATAATAGTCCTCCCTCTGAATAACTTACCCACTATTTATGCCTAATTACTTTGTAGCACAATAATGATATATATAACACTAAATGTGTCAGGTTAACCTTGCTCCAAGTCTTGTTTCATTACAACAACAAACTGGCTTTCTATATCCTTAGTGTGTAATCTCTGGGTCTCGGCTCCCACGTATGTAAAAGGAGGGGTATGGATTAAATTAGTGCCTCCCCACTCAGCTGGTGCTCAGAACCTCTGGTTGGTGTTTTAGAAATACAGACCCCTAACCCCTGCCCCCTAAATTCTGACCTAGTATATCAAATCTGTGTTTTTATTCTCTTTGTTTCCCAGGTCTTTCTATGGCATCCAGTTTAAGGACTGACCTTCAGGAAACTCTGGAGCAGATCATCTCCGTGACCCTTTCCCAAACTCATATTCATTCATTGATCATTTACTTCAGGGGGGTTGCTAGCAGAGACGAGGCTGGGACAGAGGCAAGGGAAAGATATGGCAGACTTCGAATCCAACTTTAACAGAATTAGAATTCATCTCAAAGACAACAGAAAGACTTTGGGGGGTTTTAAGCAGGGGCGACACGATCAGATCTATGTGTTAGAAACAACACCTTTGTGCGATGTGGAAAATGGGCTGGAGGTGGGAGTCCGGGAGAAGACTTTGGTCATAATCTGCCTGAGAGGATGATGGTGACCTGGATTGGAGTGGGAGCAGCCTTGGTGGAGAGTGGACAGATCTGGGTGCCATTTGGAAAGGGGGACGGACACAGGACTCTGGTTTCTTTCTTCCTTTGGATCTGGGATGTAGGGATGATTGCTGCGTGGTTCCACAAGCCTTTGTCCTTTGCTAAGCTAGAGGATCCCTCACCATGTGGTTCTTGGTTGGCTCGATGACAGGCAGATGCCCCAGATTTAGACTCAAGAGCCAGTGACTCAGAGAGGCAGGGAGAGGGGAGCATCTTCTAGAGGCTGCCCCAGTAGCCACAACTTTCAGTTTCCAGAAGCAGCATAACAGAGTGCCAGGGGGACGCCGGTGTGTGCTGCCGGCCCCCGTGGCCCGGCCACCTGGTGCGCTGTGTTTTACCTGCAATAACTGAGCTCTTACTGGACTGCAGCGTGGGCTCGATTTCAGCTGAAGATCTAATAGCATCTAGCTCTTTTGTTCCTGTCTGTTTTACAAGCCTGGTTCTTTAATCTCCCCTGTGATTCTGTGAGCTATTACAATATTTTCACTGAATTCCTTTTTTGCTTAAACGGCCCGAATTATTTGTTTCTTCCGTCCATGTTCTCTCTGCCCGATACCCTGACTGCCTCAGAGGCTGGGAGGGCATGAGCAGCCGGGTTCGGTCCTCAGCCACAGCAAACACATGCAGGGGAGCAGCTTGTGAAGACGAGAATCCCAAACGCTGCCTGGTTGGCTTAGAGACTAAAAATACCTCGGCTCCTGATTGGCTCACCCTCAATGCAGAAAAAAAAAAATTGAGCTTTTCTTCACTATTGAGAGCTTTCCCTGAGCTGCACCACTCCATTCAAAACCTGAGCAGTGGAATGGTCCTTGCATTTGCAAACTAGTGGAAAAGTATCATCCGAATTCTATTGTCTGCTCCTGTCTTCTGGAAGGTGGGGAGCTTTAAGAACCTTCTCAGGGCTCTCTGAAATTGGTCTTCTTGACATCACAAAGCTACTAGGAGGTAAATGAGACCACTGATAAGAAAGCGCTTTAATAGCTACAGAAAAGGCAGATGAAATCCAAGGCTGTACCAATTGTGTTTCCCCAGACACAACTTCAGAAGTTCTATGTAGATGGATTGTTTTCTAAGTTCAATCACTTTCCCACCTATCTACCTGGTCATTTCCGAGATGTTTTGTTTGCTTTCACACATAGAGCAACTGCAGTAACCACTGAAACACAAGGTTTCTTTATTTTTTATTGCAGTAAAATACACACCACATGATTTACCATCTTAACCATTATTAAGCATGTAGTTCATTGGCATGATGTACATTCATGCTGTTGTGCACCCGTCCACCACCATCCGCCCACAGAACTTTTTCATCTCCCCAATCTGAAACTCCGTGCCTTTTTTTTTTTTAGATTTTTTATTTATTTATTTGACAGAGAGAGAGAGCACAAGCAAGGGGAGCAGCAGCTGGAGGGAGAGGGAGAAGCAGGCGCCCCGCTGAGCAGGGAGCCTGACTCATGACCTGAGCCGAAGGCAGATGCTTAACCATCTGAGCCACCCAGGCACCCCATAATTCTGTACCCTTTAAATACAAACTCCCTATTCACCTTTCCCTCCAGCCCCTGGCAACTGCCAGTCCACTCTGACTTCTTTAGGTACCTTACATAAGTGGAATCATACAGTATTTGTCCTTTTGTGACCAGACCGTTTTACTTAGCATTATGCCCTCAGGTTTCATGCATCTACATGTGACAGGATTGTGCTTACTCCTTTTGCCATGTGTCTGAGAATGATAAGGTGGCAGTCCTTCTGGGCCAGAGGAGGTGTGGGGCAAAAAGAAATAAACACACCCTTTTGATACTTTATGATTTCTCTCCAAGTGCTGAAAACCTGCACTTTGCAGCCAGGTTATTCCATTGTACGTACAGGTCACCTTTGGTTATCCACTCACCGTTCAATGGACACTTGGGTGGCTTCTACCTTTTGGCTCTTGTGAATAATGCTACTATGAATATGGGTGTGCAAATATGTGTATGTTTTTATGACCTCTTCCTGTCAGGCAATTAAATAAGTTTATAATATGGGTATTTACACTTTAATTTATCTGTTTTGTAATTCTGAAGAATTATAGACTTTCTTAAAGTGAGACCACCTGTATTCTTTACTGTTTCAAAATAGGAGGATGCAAAGAATATCTACAAATGTCCATTTCACATGGATGTAGACAAACCCAGTATAGTCTTCGAGTGAGGACATCATCCTCTAAGGGTGAATACATAGGCAGAGGTCAACACTATCAGGTAACTCCCTCTGCTCTCTTGCCTTGGTCAGAGACAGTACCCTGAACCTCTGTCCTTTTAAGAGGATCGTCTCCTCCCCACCCCTTCCTCGGGCGCCCTAACCTCCCTCACTGGATCACTCAGATGTGGGACTGTGGCTCTCTCAGCAGCATGGGTGACCAACACTCCTGTCCCTCTCTAACATTTTCGGCACTTGGAGAGAAATAATAAAGTATAAAAAGGGTGTGTTTATTTTCTTTTTGCCCAATACCTCCTCTGACCCAGAAGGACTGCCACCTTATTGTTCTCAGAGTTATTTGCAAATGGGTTAAAAATTAAATGACAAAAGAGGGGAGAAGGAGAGAAGAAGAAATTACCAGAGCTTGAAAAAAAAAAAAGAAAAAGAAAGAAAACAGGGGTTCAATTTTCATCTGCGAACTAGGCTAGGAAATCTAGAATTGGAACACCACACAGAGAGTGTCTGCATTTCTTTCAGTGCTTCTCTAGCTCAGTTTTCTGTAAGAGGGGAAAATGGGCAACATGGATCGAGCACCGGGATGTATTGGTTGTCATTTCTCCTTAATCTTCATGCTAACACTGCAATATGGATCTCCAACCCATTTTACAGCTGAGCAAACTGAGGCTCAGAGATATTCAGAGCTTTCCCAAGATATAGGAGTTTGGACATGAACAAAGTTCCATGTGACTCCAGTTCTGTTCTGCTTCTGACTCCCCCCCCTCCTCCATGATGACATTTCCCTTGCTTTCTGTGGAAAACTTCTCAGAAGGGGGGCTGCTGTGCCAGTCTGTGGGTGCATCAGAGTTTGACAGAGGCCAGCAAGGGACTCTCCTTCCAAGCTCTAGCCAGGCTTCATTTTCTATCTCAGGGATAGCTCTTAGAACACAGGGGAAAGTTCTAGATCTTCCTCATTCTCTGTTGGCTCAGTCCTTTGTTTTCTCATTACCGTGGGCCAGCAAAACCAGCCCCTGTCTCAACCCATCTTCTATCCCTAACACCCATTAGTAACCATGGGCTTAGCACTTTCAACAATAAAAAGGTACAAATAAAGAATTTAGGTAGCACATCAGGAAGAACTTCCTGACCGAGGTTCAGGAACATATATATGAGAACGTCAAAAAGGCTCCCGTGTCGCCTTTTCCAGGAAAGCTATACAGAAAAGGGCCATCCTGCCCCTGCCTGGCCTACTTGGACTGGTTACAGTTCTGCCTGGAGGCAGGGGAGGTGGCGAATGACCTCCAGAGGGCTCTGGCAGCCTGGGAAGCGGGAACCTACAGGAAACTGCCTGCCGCTTGGCCGCCGATGCTCCCTGTCATCAATCACTCAGTGCATCTGTTTGCTGTGCCACTTGTTTAAAGAGCGAGGCGTTTGCTAATTGAAAACTAAAAGATCCATCCGTCTCACTCACAGCCAGCGTGAAATCCACTCAGCCATGCAAGACTGGAGTAAAAAGTAGGAGCAGGGAGCTACGGTGCCCTTGGGTTGGTGCATCCCGTGGAGGTCATGTTGCTCCCCTTTTGCCTCCTGAGGGAACAAGGCTATCTCCCCCACCCACCACCCCAGACCAGCCAGAGTGTGCCCAGATTACAGTTCGTCTAACACTTCCTCATCTATCATCTGCAATGCTGTCCAAAAGAATGGTCTTCTTAGCCCCAATGTAAAGATGGAAAAAATGAGGCTCAGATAGTAAGCTACTTGTTAGCCAAGGTCACACAACTGCTATGTGACAGAGGCAGGACACCAATTCAGGTCCTCTGACTAGTCGGGAGAGGGGTGGTTGTCTACTGGGTGGCTGTCCCTGGATGGATAGAGAGGTGCTGAGCTAGAAGGCACCACATCCTTCCTTAAGTGGATTAAACCTGAAAAATAATGACCTAGGAGTAGCCGAGAGGAAACACTGAGATTTCAAGGATATCTGCAATGTTTCATTGCTTTAAAAGCAAATAGAGCAAAATGTTGGGATTTCTGATTGCTAGAATATCTCCCTAGCAAGCCTGCATGAATGGGAGCCAGGCCAGATCCACAAGATAGTGCCAAAGGCAGGGAGCAGGGGAAGAGGCACGAGGTGCCCACTTACAGCTTCTCCCCTTCCCCAGTTGCCTCCAGAGATGGCTGTATTTGGGAAAAATGCTGGTGTGCACCTCGCAGATGGAAGAGTGGCCCAGCTCTGGATCTCTGTGGAATCTGGAAGGGCACTCCAATTCTCTGGGCCTCAGTTCCCCCTTCTAGAGCGATGAGGGTGGGGGGTTAGAGGAGTGCTCAGGCCCTTCTGTGATTGTGTGGGTCACTGAAAGAAATACAAGCTTAATCTTTGTGGCTCAGAGTGGCTTGCCTCCAGCGGGGGATGGACTGACTCCCTGCTATGCACAGTCCGTTCTTTATCCATGCTGTTCCCTCTGCCTGGAATGCGGTGCTGCCTTCTCCCCCCTGGGAACGGGTATTGCTTCTTCAATGCCAGTCCCCATGAGGTCTCCCTTGCTTGTGCCCCCTGGCACCTGGTTAAGTCACGGGTGCTGTGGTGCTGTGCTATGTTTCCTGGAGGTCTCCACTGCATGAGAGCACGGACCTGGTTTTATTCCTCTCTGTGAACCTGGAATCTGAGACAGAGCTTGGCAAACTGGAGGACAGTCAAAAACTGATTGCTGAAGACTCCACCTCCCTTTGTAGTCAAGGGCGAGCTGGAACCCCAGAGGTTCCCTTTTGAATTTCCACTCCAGGTCAACTCCAAGCAGGCTTTCCCCTGAAAGAGTCAAGCAACAGAACTGACCCCAGGGGTTCCCAAGACCAGAGGTCTGTAAACGGACCCTGACCGCTCCTCCTTACACAACTCCCTGGATGGGCGGCGCCTCCCCCAATCATTATCCTCTGACTTCTCAGAGGGAAATGACAAGCAGATGATGAGGATGCTTGGTCACCCGCAGCCCTGAATATACAAGGTCTCACTTTGGGGGTATGGGGCGAGCGCAATGGGCAGTGGACCACTCAGTTCCCGCCTAGGCTCCCATCGGCATCAAAGCCGGGGCTGACTCCATCCCCTGCCCGCCCGCTGCTCCCCGCAGACCCAGGCGCACGGAGCCCGCACCCCCCGCCCCACCCCGCGCGCAGTGTGGCGGGGCGGGGCTTGTCCCAGGGGCGGGGCCCCAGGGCGCCCCCGTGGCCAGGCGGCCCCGCCCCCTCCCTCCGGCGCCCTGGTGTTCCGGCGCTGCCAAGCTGTCCAGCCTCAGTGCCGGAACCGGCCGCCTCCCGCGCGCACCGCGCCGCCTCCGCGCCTTGTCCCTGCACTGCACGCCGGCCCCGCGCCCGGCTCCGCCCCGCCCCGCCGCGGCCGGTCCACTGCTCCCCGCGGGCCGGAGCCGGCCAAGCGCCTGCCCGCCGGGGCTCTGAACCGCGCGGCGGGGCTGGGAGTCAGGGACCCGCTGAGGAGAGCGGCGGCCCGGACGGCTGCCAGAGGGGCGGCCGCGCGTGGATGCGGCGGGAGCCGGAAGCCTCGAGCAGCCGGCGCCGTCTCTGCCCCCGGGCGCCCTATGGCTTGAAGGTAAGCGCGCGCAGGATGGAGCGACAGGCGGCCGGGACCCAGGCAGGTCGCAGGGAGAGGAGGAGGGAGCTCGGAGGGCGGCGCGACTGGGACCAGAAGTTTGTCCGGCCGCTCTGGTGCCGTCTGCCTGGGACCGACCCGCTCGCGGTCAGGCTCTCCACAGACTCTCCGACGGGCCGCTTGCCCTGGGGCGACAGGAACACAGCGCTGTCATTCCCTCTCCCTCCCTCTCGGCATCCCTCGCGCTGCCGGGGCGGGATTCCTCGCTCCGGGCATGGACGGGCGGTGCCGGGGCAGCCTCCCCGTGGAGCGCGGAGAGCCAGCCCTGCCGAGCCGAGGCTTCGCAGGGCGACCGGTTCCCGACGATCTCCGGAGGGCACTTTCTGCCCGGCACCCAAGTCCGGGACCCCAGGGCGCGCGTCCAGAGTCTCCGATCTCCTCGGAGGGAGAAGGGTTGTTCTTGGCAAGTCTGCATTTGCGCGACCTGACTTTTCAGTTTCAGAAGCCAAGGATGGGGGAGAGGCCGATTCTGCCTCTACTCTCCCACTAGCTGATGTGCCGCTGTCCTTGGTTCTGAATTTACGTTCTCCTTCGCCATCTCTCCGTTTGCGATCCTGTAGAGGAGGGAGGCTGGGGTTTTGGACCCATCTCGACCTGGGAATGGGGGTGACGGTTGGGGCAGTAGCAGAGGGTGACTGTTCGACTCTGGAGTGGACCAAGAGCCTCGATAGGGTCGTGTGCGGAGAAAAGAGACAGCTCTAAGAGCCAGACGGAGCGCGTCCCCATCCCTGTCTGCACAGGCGGCCTGTGTGTGGTTCCTTTTGAAGAACAGAGGTAAGAGAGTGCGTGTGCGTCTACACAACAGGCTTCGCCATGGACACAAGTCACAGCACTGAAGCTCCATAGGGACAGGCCCTTGTTCTCAGCCACGGGGAAGCTATCTGAGCAAGTAACCCTGCCCCATCTGGCACCCCACTACTTTTTGTGCTGGGGGCTCCTGAGGTTGGCGAAGTGCAAGGCACTTTGAGGATCCCTCCCCAGTTCCTTCGGCAGATCCTATCATTTCTGGATTTTGACCAGGATGTTAATCTCTCAGGCTAATCCTGGCTCCTTCCCAGGAGCTAGGTGATCAGTGATTCTTCCCCTTGGGATGCAAATATTCAGCCTATCCCTGATTCATCCTGCAGCATTAGGACCACTTGAAAGGGAATTCATTCTTCTCATGTTTCCCCCTGTTGCTGCTATTTAATGAGGGAGGGCAGAGGGAGGCCTTGGTGAATGTGACCAGTTGCAAGAGAACTAGTGGGCTGGTTTGCTGGGTCCCTGCCTTTGACTTCTTTGCTTCATGTTCAAGATTCCTGGCATATCCAATAGGGACCGGGGGCTGGGGGAGGGGATTTGATGCTATCTCTGAAATTGGACATCTGGCAGGGAAGACATCAGAGAGGGTTAGACCTAGATCTGAGAGAGGGCCATGGTAACCCCAGCCTTGGTCTCTTGAAAAACATTCTGAGTTCCTTCTACCTTTTCTGCACAGCCTGGGGATGAAAGGTGCTAGGAAAATGGGAGATTCTGATTTGTTATATAGGTCCGGGGCAGCATTTCTTTAACCATTGTTTTCTGTTTTAATGAACTCCCTGCCTCTGAATCACCTGGGAAGCTGGTTAAAAATGGATATTTTTTTTGTTCTTCTCTGAAGGACTGCTGAATGAGAATCTCAAGCTGAGACCCAGGAATGTATATTTTAACAACATTTCTGGGTGATTCATATGTACGCAGGTTAAGAAATCATCTCTCATAAAAGTTCATACTTCTTTGACTAGAGGGAGCGTGATTCAGGTCTTTATAATCAACTCTTTTTCCTCCTGCTGTTTATCATGTTAAGTTCTTCAGGTGTGGAACTGTTGATGGAGGGTCGACCCCTGGATTCAATCCCTTTGCCGAAATAAAGTATGCAGCCCTATCTCCTCTCCCCCAAGATCCTCCTGGTGTTTTCTTATTTCTAAAACAGATTTTTGACCTCTAAGAATCATCAATATGGCTTTAGGTTGACCTGTGTAAATAGTAACTGCCCTCCTCTGGGGACCAACCTCTTACCCTCCCCTTCTGGGGGAATTATTGTCTTTCATTATGTATGTGCTGTGGTCTGCTAACCCAACTGCTCTTGAAATGCCAAGGAGTGATTAGTTCAGCTTAGTAGCACGTCATGTTCCCCAAGGCTGGTAGCTATTCGTGCTCTGCTGGCGGTGACATATTGACTGTATTGATTTGGTTCTTGTGTTCTATAAGCTAGCAAGCTTGTAGGGGTGACTAAGGCCAGTAACAATGCTTATGGGCTAGTCAGTTTTCTACCTTTACCCACAAGGTTGGATTATCTCTATCTAGAACGTGCAGTGATGTAGGAGAATTTGAACTTGAGAGAAACCCTCTGTTCCTACCAGGGGAAACAAAGGGAGCTCAGGGTCTCATAAAAAATGTGGCCTCATATTCACCTGAGATTGACGTGCTGAAGCTAGACTGGTCTGAGGTCACTGTTCTCTGGGTAAACATGTGTAAGGGGAAAGACGTGTGGACTTGGCCTGGAGAGAGCTGTCTTCATCGTCCCTGCAAATGAAAGTTGTATTTTGGTGTTGAGGAAGAAGCATGGCTGTGAAAATAACACGGAGTTTGTGAGGGGTTTGGTGGTGCTGTGGGGGGGAGAATAATGAGACTTCCTTGAGCCAACCCTGTCCCTTCTAGTGACTCATGTTTTCTGATCTGCCAACCCTCATTTCTCCCTCCCTTGTGGCTCCATACCTGTGATTCTCCAGCAGTGAAGGTGTTTCAGCCACTCAGAAAGGAGAGGAGAATCAACATTGAGGTTTTATAATTTCAGAACCCCAAACCTATATTTCCCAGAGCCAGGTTGCATATCATGGATCACAGTAACCTAAGATTTGAGGTCTTGAGAAGAACTTAGCATGGCTACCTAGTCAGTCCCATTTCCCCCAGGACATCATTACCAAGACATTAAATCCTTAGATTATTTGGTCTCCAGAGGTCATTCTGGATGCTCCACACCCCTAAACAGGGCAGCTTTTCTCTTAGTCCAGAAATATGGTGCTCTCTCTCTTGTTACCAAAGTGCTCCCCAAAAGGCGTGGTGTAAGCTTTCTAGTCCCAAGCCACTGGGAGTGGTCTTGGCAACCAAAGCTTCTCCATCCTGCTAGGAGATCTGCTTAGCAGGAGAGCATCCTGCATCTAGGAAATGCTTGGAAGCCACAGGCAACTTAAAGGGCACAGCTTGGTCAGCTCCTCGGTGGGTACCTTTACCTGTATTTGACCTCTCTCAGCTGAACCTAGCACCATATTTCCCCTCCCTTGCCCCCAGTAGGGCCTCTTATGGCCCTGGGACGACTCTAAGATTTGGCTTTGGGATTATGCATAAGCTCTCCAGCTCTCCAGGATACTAAATGGAGCCACCCAGAGTGTGCAAGTTGCTTATTTAC
This sequence comes from Eumetopias jubatus, assembly GCF_037043125.1. Taxonomy (NCBI): domain Eukaryota; kingdom Metazoa; phylum Chordata; class Mammalia; order Carnivora; family Otariidae; genus Eumetopias; species Eumetopias jubatus. The sequence continues at coordinate 103,480,176 of NW_028274819.1, forward strand.
CAGTTCTGGGTGGTCGGCTGATATTCTCTCCAACCTTTTAAATTACTCCAATAGTGTTAGAATCCAACGTTAATACACCCCTGCCTCTCAAGTGTCCCTATCACCATTGTAATTCAAGATTGCTTTCTTATTTTTTTAAACAATAGGATTGTATTATTTAAATGCATAGGTGTGGAAAATAGCTTGATTATAGTGTCAGTCCATGTGGGTGGAGGAGTAAAACTACAAGATTCAGCCACTTGGTTTGTTCTAGTTTGGGTCCAGAGAAAAGAGAGAAACTTGCCCTTCTGGACTGTACATTTCCCCTCTTCTTGTGCTTTTCACTTCAACCGATAAATGGGTTAAATCAACACCCTTGGCAGTTGGGATGTCCCCTGGGGTGGAGGGGTGGCAGCCTCCTCTCTCCCTAGGAGACATGGGAATGCTTCTCTGTGGAGGAGCAGAGCCTCCCACTGGCTCCAGTGTACAGGGGGGAGCCAGAGATGACAGCACTGAGGCCTGGGGACCCCCCTTCCCCTGGGTGGAAGAGGCTGTGTTGCTGCAATGCCCCAGACTCGGACCTGGAGGCCACCGGGGCCGGGGGCATCTGAGAGTGTGGGAGGCAGTGTATGGGGATGGGAGCTGAGAAGAAGTCATCTCTTTGGGGGCCCCCGGAAAAGGTAGATGTTAACACGTATGTCTAAGACATTAGCTTGGTGCAGTTTGGGCAATTTGCTGTAATCTGATGGCACCTGCAGGGATGTTCACGGTTTCCAAGAGGAGACAGGGGAATTCTTGGCTGTCTACAGTGATGGGTAGGGGAAGGAGGGAGGACCCTTGGCTCTCCCTGGAGCACTCTGAGTGATGTCAGCCTGCTCCCAGACAGAGGATGAGACGTGAAGTCAAGCAGACTCAGCCCCCAGGGGCCCATCAATAGGCCCATCCCCAGCTTGGGCAGCCGGTCATCCCAGGGTGCTTCGGCTCGGCACAGAGCAAGCCATGGCCCCAAGGACAGGTGCCATGGCCCCGAGGACACTCCCCTGCAGACGTCTGTGAGCCAAAGTGAGTTCCGGGGCCCATCCATCCGTCACTGGGCTCCTTCAGAACGTGCCTGCCCTGCTCATTTCCACCCCCGCCTTGTTGTCATTGTTTGAATTCTAAGTGGCTCAGCAGGGGAAAGGCATTAGAAATGAAATTATTTTCATTACACACTGTATAATTGCCTTCTCTCCTTCCTGTTACCCCAGGCAGCAACATCACTAGCAATTCCTGGGAACCCTTGGTCTGGGAAAGTGGCTTACTCTCAAGCTTCCTTAGAAGGGCTGCTTTCGACAAGTGGTCCTGCTCACCAGTCCCTCCACTGCTGGCCTGATCATCCTAACAGCTAACATTTATTGTGCACTTGCTGTGTGCAGGGTACTGTGCTGAGTGCTTGATGTGTGTTTTTTATATCGACTTTCAATCTTGCAACCGTGCAATGAAACAGGCACTGTTGTTATCCCTCTTTTCCCAGAGGAGGAAGTGTGGGTGTGGAGAGGTAAGTGGCTTGCACAAGGTCACAGGGCCAGTATGCAGGGCGGTGACTCCAAGCCAGACTGTTCGATGCTAAAGCAATCGCCCTCTCTGACCTAGGTAATAGAAGAATAAGAAAGGGAGGAGAATCGGGCTAACAAGGCACTTTCTTTGATAAACTGAAGTGACAGCGAGCTTTACACATGAGACCAGAAAAGGAGGAAATAGCAGAGGGAGAGGAATGAGTGGAATAACTTCTTGGGGTTCTTAAAGTTGAGGACCGTCTAAGAAGCTGTTCTGTGGGGCGCCTGGGTGGCTCAGTCAGTTGGGCATCTGCCTTCGGCTTGAGTTATGATCCTGGGGTCTTGGGATCAAGCCCTGCATTGGGATCCCTGCTCGGCAGGGAGCCTGCTTCTCCCTCTCCCTCTGCTTGCAGCTCCCCCTGCTTGTGCTCTCTCTCTATATCAAATAAATAAATAAAATCTTAAAAAAAAGAAGTTGTTCTGTGCCTGGGTCATACTCCTCCGGGTACAGTGCACTGGGAATGAACCTCAGCAAGCAAGGGGAACAGAGGAGAGGGGGCAGGAGCAGAAGGAGGCAGAGTCACCTGAGTCTTCTTGTTCGATTAAGGGAGGGCAGGAGAAGGTGTGGACTCTTGGAAGTGCTGGCTTCCCCATCTCTTTGCGGTGAACTGAACTGTTGCAAAGGAGGCAACTCAGACTTCTGCCTACCCGGTGGTCTTTGGTGTTGCTTTCTCACCGCCATGGGATGAAAACTTGTCACATCTCCAGGACTAAGCTTCTTGATTTCGGGGCGAGCAGGGAGGAGGGGGATGGCCTGGGATCTTGCATGGATATGGGAGTAACTCATGAGTGCTGCCATAAGGACTAGCTGCTTGGTGCTTTTCTGCTGGACAGAGGCAGTAAAGGTCTGGGTGTCCCTGGGCAGGGCACTTAACCTGCACATCGGTTTCTTTGGGTACAAAAAAACCCCCAACTTTTATCTGCTGCCTGCTATCTTGGAATTCCTAAGATTCAACAGCACTTAAGACTCTACTAAAATGACCAGATAACGGGGCTCACCTCCCAATAAGCTAAAAGACTTCTTGCCTCCGTCGGTGAACCTCACCATGAATTTTATGAATGCCAATTACCAGCATTTGGTACCTTCCTTAAGCCCTTAAAACACAACATAGTTAAGCCTGAGGGTTCAGGAGCGAGCCTGCTAGGATTTGAATCCCAACTGCGATACTTACTAGCTGTGTTACCTTAGGCAAGTTGGCTGACCTCTGTCGCCTGGGGTTCTCATCTGTAAGTGGGGATGTGAATACTGAGATCGTTGGGTTGCAGTGATTACTTGTGGGAATAGATACAAGACATTTTAGAGTCCTTGCAAAAATAAGCACTCCATAAATCTTAACTGTAATAATTGTTATTGTTATTATTAAGGAACTTGAGGGGAAGCATTTGTAGCTGCTTTCCTTTTGCATTCACTCAGCACCTGATTTTACATCTCTGAAATTAAGCACGTTTTTAAAGCTTTCACAGAATTCAAGCTTACATTTCTTTCTTATGCTCTCCACTTACCTGCGCCATAATCTTTGGCACTCCCCAGCCAGAAGCTCTTGCTCATCTTCAGCAAGAGGAGCTCGAGTTGCTGGTCCATACGTTATGCGGTGCTCACCACAAGCGTAGCCACCCTCTCGTCATCATGCAACTCTATGACAATATCATTGACCATAATCCTTATACTGTACCCTTTATCCCCATGACTTATTCATTCCATTACTGGAAGCCTGTAACTCCTACTCCCCTTCATCCATTCTGCCCATCCCTCTACCCCCCACTCCTCTGGCACCCATCAGTTTTTTCAGTTGGAGCCTTCTTGATTGGCATTGAAACACGGTATGGTGCATTTTGGCATAGGCCACTTTTTATTGAAAATCAAAAATAAGGAGAAAATAGCAGTTCATAAGGACAAGGAGACTTTCCTTTCTTCTGCCCTGGTTGAGAAGACCAAAGAATCTCACTTTAAGATCCTCAAAGCTGCTACAAATACATGCTGCCCATCTTTGGGGGTCATTAACGACAGAGGCAAGTGCCACCCATATTTTGGATGAAGGATGGTCTTGCCTGAGAAAGAGACGTAACATTATAGCATCTGGTCCTAGGACTCTCCAATCCTGAAAGCTACTCCTTCCTTTGGCTTTTTTCCTTTTCTTTGAATCCTTCACTTGAGAGCACTCTTTCCTAACTGATGCATCTATTTCTGGCCAATTCAGAAGGTTTACTCTTTAGGGAAGATAGAAGATTTCCAAGGCTATGGCAGATATTCCATTCCTTGGTCATCTTCCTCAGAAGAGGAGGTGGGGGGTAGAGGGATGGGCAGAATAGATGAAAGGGGAGTGGGACATACAGGCTTCCAGTCATTCCTTCCTTGGACTCTGATATGCTCTTATGTTCATTTATGGCAGGATCAACAAGAGAATTGTATTGACAAGCAGAAACTAGCATCTGGGGTCCCAAGCAGAGGATGTCAGGCCCCCCAGAGAAACAAAGATAGTTCCATACACATCTTTCCTTGGAGAGCGTATATCACCAAAGGCCTGGATTGCTCTGGATGATCAATGGCACAAAGTCTGCCTTTTGGCCAGTCTCCTCCAGTGAGCTGGAGGGAGGTGGTAGGAGGTGAGGACTGCTTTCCATAGATTGATGCTGCCCTCCATACATTCTGGATCCTTCCTTAGTTACATTCTGTGGCAGCCAACCTCCAAGATGGCCCTCAGTACTCCCTGCCTCCTGATATTCATGTTCTCATGTAATCTCTTCCTACAGTAAATAGGGAAGACCTGTGTACCACCTGGAAAATGCCTAAGTGACTTGAAGCCCAGCAAGAGTGTCTGGCAGGGTCAGCGGTCAGCAACATGCTTCCTACCTTCTCTCTTTCACCCTCAACCAGCATTCTTTGATTACCTGCAGCCACGAGTACATTACACTTTGCCTGGAAATTGTTCACAGTTGTTGCAGGGCCCGGAGGTCGGGGGTTATTGCATATTGGAAACTGCTTTGGTCAGACACTCACAGAGAGAAGAAGGTGCTAGATGAGCTGTCAAGGAAACATTTGCAGATGTGTTGGTCTGGGTCTGCCTGGGGACCTGAAGACAAGCAGGGTGCAATAGTCTTTGGGGTCTGTGTTTGGAGCTCTGGATGGTTTGCTTTGAAGCTGGGATTTAGGGTTTGGGGAATAGGGCTGATCCTTAACTTAAAAGGGACAGATAAGCATAATTTACCTGACACCCTTTGAAAGCAGTGACAATTTGAATCAACCTTTCCCAAAATCATTTCTTGAAAAATGAGATACCCACCCCTGCCCATCTAGCTATTCAGTATAACAAAGTGATTCAGAGGATGAACTAGGAAGCCAGACTGATCGAGGCTCAGACCTGTGTTCTGCCAGTAACCAGCTATGTGACCTCAATCAGGTTACTAGAACCCTTTGAGATTCAGGTTTTTCTTCCATGAAACAGGGGTGACCATGGCACTTACTTCATAGGGTTGGTGGGAAGTAAATAAATTGTGCATATAAAGTGCTTAGCCTGGTACCTGACACATGGTAAGCTCTCCATAAATATTCACTTCATTGTTCTCATTATAATTAGTAGGAGGCATTGAAATGTCCACAGGATCCTTCCTAGTCTATGTTCCAAATTTCATCTCTCTTCTGGAGGGAAGAAGGACATCATTGCAAGAAGAGGAAACCAGACAAGGTGGGACCTGACTCCTAGAGTGTTATTGTGGGAAGAACCCAATGTCCTACAGCAAGAGAGAATGGCAGAGCCCCAAGTCCCCTTGTGCCACACCCTATTGTCACCAACTTCAGTTCAGAGCATGCAGTAGTCAAGGAATCCAAAAAAATCCAAGGACTGAAGACTGGAGTTTGAGCTGGGGACAGTACAGGGTGAGGCCAGAGGCATAGCAAGGGCCAGACTGTGAGCTCTGAAGCCTTGTGAAAACTCTATCCTGAGGGCAAGAAGAAGCCATTATGAAAGGTTGGGTTTTAAGCTGGAGAATAACTCAATTGATTTCATCTGCATTAAAAAAAAAAAATCACAGAGGCTGCCCTGTGGGAGAGTTGGTGCTACAGAAGTAAGATTGAAAGAAGGGCAGGGCAGCTAGCAGCATTTTTGGTTGTCCAGGATAGTGATGCTGGAGGCCTGGACAGAGGTGGGGCAGGGGAGCTAGAAAGACAGGAGTGATTTGAAAAGTTATTTAAAATTCAACAGAACTTTGTGATTGATGGGCTATGGAGGATGAGGGGAAGGGAGAAGCCAAGGATGATTTAAGCACCATGAACAAGGCAATTAAGGATATTGGTATAAAGTGTCTGAATATTGGGCCAGAAATCTGAGCCCGGTAGAGAGCGCTGTGGATATTGGTGGGTGGACACGAGGGACTGGAAGCAGCGACCCATTGGTGTTGATGAGGTCAGAGACCTGGTATACTTGGAGGAATTGAGTGTACAAACTGGAATACAGAGGCAGTTGTGATCACAGAGAGGGGTAACTCGGTTTCTGATAAGAATAGGAGCAGAGCAGGTCCTGGTTGATGACTAGGTCCAGGGTGCAACCATGGGAACAGGTGACCAAAGGGGATGGTGTCCTTGGATATGAGGGCATCAAGGAGGTGAGAGGCCAAGGTTCCCGACGCGGGTTCCACCCAAGTCAATGGCAGGACTGGGGCTGGAGTGCAGGCTAGGGAGCTAGGTGCCAGAGTCGTCGTGAAGTTGGGAAGTGGCCAGGAATCTATGGATGGCCCTGACAGGGACAGATGGAGCGGTTATAGATGGGGGCACGTACCACGAAGGAACAGGGTCTTCATGGGAGGGCAGAGGGAGGCTCAGGAGACAGGGAAGGCTGCATGGGCGGTGCCGTCAGTGGAGGCGGACACAGGACACATCTTTCCAGTCTCCCCACACTGGTGTTCCCTTCGGCTCCCTCACTAGCTCCGAACTCACTAGATGACATTCCTCTCCTCTTCTATAGAGAATAGAAGAGAAGGAGGAGAAGAAAAGAGAACAGGGTGGTGAGTGGGTGTAAAGCTGTGGGTGAGAAATGGAAGAGGGGGCGGTTACAAAGAAGAGAAAAGCAAATGGATCTGTTGACATTTGTCAGTCCTCTGTGCTCACTGTACTGTATCCAACCTTTGAGGATGTTTTCTCTGCCTGACTGCTCCAGCCCTTGGCCTTAGAGGCTAACTTCCAGCCGTCAGCCTTTAAAACTGAGCACAGACATTACCTCTTCCAGGGAGCCTTCCCTGGTTTGCCCCCTCCAAGGTCCCACCAGCCTGGGCTAGGGACCCTTCCTCTATATTTCCATAACATGAAGTGTAAGATTTATCATGCCATATTGTAATGTTTATAATTGCTTGTTGACTACTCTGTTTGCCCACTCGATGGTAAATTCCTTGCAGGGGGAGAGGAATGAAGTCCTTACCCCTCCAGGCTTGGGCACCAGCCCATTGCACTGCGCATGGTGGGACTGTGATCAGGGGAATCCCTTGCCCCCCAGTACACAGTAATAACACAGGAGCTGTCTTCTGCTCATCCTGGAAATTCCCTGTATTATAAGTCAGGCTAGAAAGTTTCTCCAGCTCAGTTGGTTAAGCGTCTGCCTTTGGCTCAGGTCATGATCCTGGAGTCCTGGGATCGAGTCCCGTATTGGGCTCCCTGCTTGGAGGGGAGTCTGCTTCTCTCTCTGACCCTTCCGCCTCTTGTGCTTCTTCTCTCTCACTGTCTCTCTCTCAAGTAAATAAATAAAATCTTTAAAAAGAGAGAGAGAGAAGAAAGTTTCTCCAGTAATTGACGTAGACTGGAGAGATCCCAGCATGTCAAGGCTGTAAAGAACCTTAGGGACCCAGACTAACACTTGATGCATGGATGAGAAATCTGTGCGCAGAGAGGTAAGCGGTGCGTCCAGAGTCGCGTCCAGAGTCTCGTGGCTGTTTCGCAGCAGACCACGCACAGACCGAGGGCCTGACAATGACCTTGCCAGTGTCCCACCACACCGAGCCAGTGCCCCACACCGTACCCAACTGCTGGGCCTCTGGTAGCCTCATTGAAAGTTCCCTCAATTTCACCCTTTTTCTTTTCTTCCCATTTCTGGGTCCCAAAAGGCTGATTTGGTGATCCTTAGCACTCAGGTCTCCTCTTCCGCCTGAGAAAAAGAGGTAGGTGAAATGTAAAGCAGGTACTTATATATTTGGCACTTATATGTTTTGGTACTTAACATATTGTGAGGGGCTCGCAGCTTTGAGTGATGGAGCTGCAGAGCCATTAACGTCCTCCTTTATCACTGAGAAGCAGACTGTAGGCAGGTGGGAGCTCAGTGTATCAAATGACATGCAAAAGCCCTTAGAACACAATGTTATTGTCATTTATAATAACGGAATAGGGTGGACCAATGACCCCTTGGTCACTGAACAGCCAGGAGGGGCAGGAGAAGGGGTGGTTCCCATGCTCTGTACGGGGCACACGCTTGGCAGGTTGTAAACTCTCAATAGGTCATTGTTGCATGTGTGGATATATGCAGGAATGAACGAATGAATACTGTCCTCTTGCAGGCTGAGATGTGCTCAAAAACTGAAACATCACATTCTGAAGGAACTGGAGAAAAACAAGGCAGGCAGCTTGGAGAAACCAATGTCCACTGCCTTTCTTTGTAAGCACTTTTGCTTGGGTCCCAAATGCGATAAGAAAAGCGCACAGTGTAGGATGATTGCAAGCCTGCGTGGGTTCCTTGGGCCCTGGGCGGGGAGAAGGTCTCTAGAGGGAGGCAGAAGTGGGGCAGACCTCTGCAGCGTTCACAGCCACGTGCCTTGAACACTGTAGGGCTCAGGGGGCCTGGGGAATGTATTCATTTCCTCAGTAACAAAATACTACAAACGGGGCATCTCAAACAACAGAAACTTATTCTCTTGTAGTTCTGGAGGCTGGAAGTCTGAAATCAAGGTGCCCGCAAGGCCATGTTCCCTCTGCTGGCTCCAGGCTCTCCCTGGCCTCTTCCAGCTTCTCATGGCTCCTGATGTCCCCTGGCTCCAGTCTCCGCCTCTGTCTTCACATCATCCGTGTCACTCTGTGTCCTTGCCTCTTCGCATAAGGATACCAGCTATTGGATTTAGGGCCCCCTTAATCTGATAGAATCCCATTGATATGCTTAACTAGTTACCTTTGCTAAGACCCTGTTTCCAAATAAGGCCAGAATCTGAGGTGCTGGGTGGACATGAATTTGGGGGGACACTGTTAAGCCCACTGTAGGGAGCTTCCTCACTTGCTGGTTCCTGGTCCATGGAGACATTCTTTTGCCTCTTCCTTTTTTTTTTTTTAAGAATTTATTTATTTATTTGGGAGAGAGAGAGAGTGTGTGAGTGCGCACACGAGAGAGAGTACAAGCAGGGGGAGAGGGAGAAGCAGACGCCCCACCGAGCAGGGAGCCCAATGGGGGGCTCAATCCCAGGACCCTGGGACCATGACCTGAGCCGAAGGCAGAGCTTAACCGACTGAGCCACCCAGGTGCCCCATTTCCCTTCCAGTTACCCACTGTTGGGACAGCTGCCTGCTTACCTAACTGAAGCCTCATCTCCCGAGTTAGAAGGCAAGTAAGGACAAGAAAGAAAGCAATTAGTACGGCGGAGACTTTGGGATTAATTGGGATTCACCGGCCTCCTGGCACAGTGGGTAGTAAAGGGGGAGGTACGGGGAGTTTGGAGGAAGAGAAGGGAGGAAGAGGTTCCCTTCAGAGTTCCAGAAAGGGAGGCCCCTGCAGCCCTGGGCTCAGGACCAGGAGGGTGGTGGCTGGGTACAAATGCCAAGTGCCTTGTATAATCATAAGGAACTCAGGGATTTGGAGTTGTTCCCTCAACATTTGTCCTGCATTTACTAAATGCCTCCTATGTGCTAATGCTCTCATTTCACAAGTGAGAATAATGAGGATCTAGAAGGCCAAGCAAGTTCTTCAAGGTTTCTTGGGGGCAGAGCAGGACCAAAATCCAAGTCTTTTCACTCTCTGAGTATACTTCCCACAAAGTAATGTCCTTCTCTCATTATACCCCCATCTGCCATGGGAGTCCCTGATCTCCCCCAGCGAATGGAAATAAAGTCAGCAACCCCTGCATCTGGCCTGGGTTTGAATCCTGCCCAGAGTGTGTCCCCAGAAGCTGCCTGATGTAGTGGGGGTGGAAGCCCCTGAGTTCAGCTTTGCTGGGGGTGGAGGAAGGGAGCTGTGGGAGCTCCCTGCAGCGATGGAGAGCTGGGATCTCCCAGACAGAGGCTGGTGGAGACCCGCTCTGCAGTACCAGCCAGAGCTTCCCCGGGAATCCCATCATTAGGTTTGCCCAGCTGGTCAGTCCTTACAGACATGGAGATGATGATGGTGCCAGGGAGCTTTCTGGGCCCTTTGTTAAGGATTACATGTCTGCAAATATGGAAACTGAGGCCTTGCAGACTTACCTTCTTGCGATGAATTTACCTTCCTGGCTTCCTTAGAAGCCAGGGTGACAACATTTGGAACTGCTGTAGCTTCTCCCAGTGGGACTGGACCCCCATAGCCTGCTCTTCTGGGCCTCCTAATCTGGATATCGGTCGGGAATGATCTGGTTTGCTCTAGATGCTCAGTAACTATATAAGTCCTGAGAGAAAAGTGAATCCCCTCACTGTGACAGGTTGGGGTGGGGGTCAGGGAAGGAGGTATGGAGGATTTCGAAAGATCTGCTCTCAGCCCAGCTTTGGGACTTAGAGACTCAATGTGGGGTTTGGTTTGGGGCCTACACCAGCTCCTTGGGCACCCAGCATGTCAGGTCCTTCCAGCGTCTCTGGCTTCTGTCTGCCCTCTGTGGCATGGCCCCAGTCTGTCTCCATGGTAATGTCGTTGCCCCAGGAGGCCATGGTCCCGGTAAGGGAGAGGGGACAGGGGAAGGGCAGGGGCACATGGAGCCAGCAGTATCCACGTGCCTATTCTGAGCAGCAGGGCTCCAAAAGGCCGGGGAGAACGCCCCCACAAAGGCTGGCAGCAAGGAGGGGCTGGGGCTAGGGCCCCTAGACATTCTTTGGTCTGGAAAAGGAGCCAGGAACTCTGTCCCCAGAATCACTGTCCTCAGGGACTGCTGGACGCTGGGGATCTTCTTAGGTGGAAACCACAGACAGTCCAGCCTGGGGCAGTGCCCAGGTGCTCTGTGGCCCAGGGAAACCCACCCAGCTGGGGGTCCTCACGGTGCTCTCCTCTCTGCCCTGTGCATCCCTGTTTCACTGGACAGAGGACCTCTCTCCTCCTACTCAGGTGTCTGCCTGGGGCAGCTGACTCGGCTTTGTGGGGGTGGGGAGGCCCCAGTGCCAGCTGGGTGTGGAGGGTCCTCAGCCAACAGCACCAGTTGCTTCCGATGAGCTGGAATACCAGTCTGTCTTTGCACACTCAGAGTTGAGTGGCTCTCTCTCCCCATTGGGATAGTCTATCATAATAATAATCCTGAATGAAGACGGTTAATTTGAGCTGCCTCGAAGCCGGGTCTCTGAGTTTCAGTTCCCACCAGACACAGAGACCCAGGAAAACCAAATAGAACGGACACCAAAAGCCAAGAAATAAAAGGCTGAGCCAGAGTCCAGTGCATGTCTGCCAGAGCATGGCACTGCTCCTTGGAGCCCGCTGCCCAGTTTCCTGGAGATTTGGCCATCTGCCAATTTGCTGGGTTTTCTTTTTTTCTCAGTAAACTAGACCCACACAGGCCTTTACGTGGCCCCAGAGAGTCAGGAGTCTTGAGTTCTGGTCTCAGTTCCATCCCCTTGTTAAGGAAAAACATTATTCTGCCATTTGTTAGAATAGTAAGGAAGTAACCAATGAGCAGGATGAGGGGTAAGTGGATGGAAAATTATAAGAGGAGACATCAAGGGTGCGGGGGTTCTTGCTAAACCAAGTTAGTAGGATTCTTGTTGAGGGCAGGCCAGGGGGTCAGGTATCAGGGGCAGGGGATTTTCTCTGACTCTGCAGAATTCCTGCTCAAACTGGTCAAGGCAAGTCCAAGACAAACCCCAGGATGAGGTCTCGTGGAAAGAAGGACTCACAGGAGCCAGGCCACAGTTTTGTCAAGCCAGCGGGTGGCCCAGGGGTATGTAACCTCTCCCACCTTCCGGTTCCTATTTCTGTAATATGGGGTTGGGTTGGATGAAGCCCCTTCCGGTGTGGACAGACCGTGGCCACCACCCGCTTCTCTAATTCTACCTCCTTCACCCAGAACTGCTTTTGATAGCCACAAACATTGCCTTCAAACATATCTACTATTCATGTGTTCATTTTACAATCGGATGCTTTTGCCTACAGTGGTATTTGATTCACTCAAGTGTATAATATCGACCATTTTAAAATACTGACAACACCTAGTGGCTCATACGTATCATCTTTAATGCTCATGACAGATATAAAAGGTAGGAATTATTGTTCCCATTTTACAGATGAGAAAACCGAGGATCAGAGATGTTAGGAAAACATACGCAAGGCCACAGAGGTGGTAAGAGCGGAAGCTGGTATTTGAGCCCAGCTGTGTCTGGTACAACTACCCCTTCACTGCTGCTCAGCACCGTGAAGTTCTCCCACAGGCCAGGTTCATTGCCTTCCCTTTCATCACAGGTATTAATGAGACAAAATTCAACTGAGTACACTTTATGTGCCTTTAATTTTTTAAAGATTTTATTTATGTATTGAATGCGAGAGAGAGAGAGCATGTGCGCAAGTGGGAGGAGGGACAGAGACAGATGGAGAGAGAGAATCTCAAGCAGACTCCACGCTGAGTGTGGAGCCCGATGCGGGGCTTGATCTCACGACCCTGAGATCATGGCCTGAGGCGAAGTCAGCAGTCAGCCGCTTAACTGATGGAGCCACCCAGGTGCCCCTCAACTGAGTACATCTCAAAGATCTTACTGATTTTATTCAATGATTCATGCATGGGGCAGCATCCCATTGAGCAGATAGAAAGGGGCTCCAAGGAGTCATACAAGACAAAAGACTTTCATAAGCAGAAGGGAGTGGGACGAGGAGGTTTTACTATCGAAAAGTGGATTGGTCGTGGCAAGGTCACTTTCGTGTAGGGGATGGCAAGGGTCTATCAGGCAGATACCTCACTAGGGCTAGGGAGGTGATCCCTGATTGAGTGGTTTAGGATTCCATTTCTGAGAGAAGCCAAAACTGCAACTGAGTCTAGCTTTCATGACACGGGGCTTAGCATCAGTGATTCTTCTGGGGCCTACTGTCTTGCTTTTAACACAGTGCATGCCACCATTTGTTATAATGACTTCCTCTTTTTCTCCTCCCACCGCACCCCATCCCCCAATCCCCAGCTTGTTCCCATTTTACAGCTTGCGAAGTCAATTAGGGCATCTTCCTGTCCTTAGTGTTGAAGTACACAGGAGACCCCAAACATCTGTGGGGGAATATAAATGAAGAGTGAATGTAGGAATGTATATGCCCAAAATTTGGAACTTGGGAAAATCGGAGACTATATATATTGTCTACAGTGCTATGCACAATAATGGGCCTTCAGTAAATGCTAATTCATATGCACGTGGACATACACACAGATACACACACAGGAATAATCAGTGCTTATTTGTGGTGGTATACACACAGCACAGATTGTAATGGATCAGCACTTTTTTTTTTTTTTTTGCGGATCACACCTGATACATGCCCTTTCAAATAAGTTAGTGCATGAATTTTGGCTGACACATTTGGAGGATGCAGTAAATGTGCATGCCAGCGCAAGGGTGATCCCTTCAGCTTCCCCAGCAAAAACCATAAAGGGCCATGTTTCCATATTAGCAAACATCAAGGAGCAGTAAACAAAACCTTTTTCTCGTTTTTCCTGGTGATAGCTGTAGGTCCACACGTGGCCTTCAGTGTCACCCACATGGCCAGAGGTCACAGACGCAGGAAGGACAGCAAGACATGGAATGAGGGAGTCTGTGAGAGAGGCATGTATCAAAATCCAAGTGCTGGAAAATCATTTTGTAATTAAAAAAAAATAATGCTACTTGTGTGTTTTACAGGGATATGTGTGTTTATGCATAAAAATTGCTAAATACTTGGGTTAATCATCATTTAACCAGCTGAGCTGGGGCTCCGGGGCCCGTTGTTTTTCTAATTGCAGGTCTGGGCTGTATCCAGCTACCTGGGAGTCCCCCGGGGAGGCTAAGAAAGTCGTGTTCTGCCCTTTTAATCCCTTTCAGACAGTCTCAAGTTCCTCACTGTCAGGCCCTGCTGCCACTCCCGGGCCGAGGGGGCTTAGGGCTTCGGTGCCCCTCCTCTGCCGAGGCTGGTCCTGGCCCGCACACCCCGGCTCGGTGAGCAGCCCCGAACACGAGGTTGGGTTCAGCTTCCAGGACTGGGCCAGGAATTGGCCCTGGCTCTCCTGAGCGGGACCAAGGGGACAAAGCCCATTAGCCGCTTGGAACTGCTCGCTTCAGAGGCACCAGGAGCAGCCTCAAACCAGCAGCCACTGGGCCAGCAGGTAATTTCCAAATTAGGTGTTTGTGAGGCCTGGCTCTCAGGGTGCAGACAGAGCTCAGAGGCTGCGGGGTGCTGGCAGAAGCTGCAGAAAGCAGACAAATCTAAGTCTTACAGGGCAAGTGGTTTCATTCATAGTCAACACTCCAAGCATCCCTCCCCTTCCTTGTCATTACAATGCAAATGGAGCTTTTGTCCCATGGAAGTCCCCCTGTTGTTGTGGTCCTGGTGCTGGGGGTGGCGGTGGTGGTGGGGGGATTCCAGAGTGGCCTTGGGGACCCAGTTAGTGAGTCTGGAGGAGGGGCATGAGGCCTTGGAGCCTGGGAAGCCAGAGCCTGCTGAGATCTGGTTCTATTGCACCTTCAACTCGGTGGCAGTGGAAATACTTTCAATCCTGTAGATTAATCCTCAACGTTTCCTGCCTAGAAACGTACAGAAACACCCCGTCCACCGAGAAGCCTTACACAGGAGAACAAGCTCGTTGCTTTTATTGGTGAGATTGCCCCTTCTTTCTGTTGCCTGGTAGCCTTTTATGATCTAATGAATGTTCATGAAATAAAGCAACCCACTGTGTTAGGCGCAGGACCTTCCATCACCCAGACCCACTGAGGGAAGAGATCCCTTCACTTTGCTGACGGTGCCGCCGGGCCCCGCAGAGGTGGAGCAACTGGTCCCAGCACGTGGCATGGTCGGGATGCAAAAGCAGCTCCCTCTGGCCTTTCCCACAGCTCCCTGGTACTCTTTGCTGCTCCCACTCACATACCAGCTTTGGGGGAAGGAGCGTGTTAGCTTTAGATCACCCCACAGGGCATGCTTTGCACACAGTAGGCACAGATGCTTATTTGTTAGATAAAATGAGTGCGTTCATTTTTAGAATTTTTATAAAACTAGTTACCCCCATCCTACTTAGTTTTGGAGACTGGGGCAAGTTACTGACAGTCTCAGTTTCCTCATGGGGGGATCTTGGATGATGGTCCCCTCCAGAGCTGGTTGGATCACAGGAGGTCAGCCTCCCGGCCCAGTGGCTCCTATGGAGGCCGTTGCCTCTCAGGTGATGCCTGCGAAGGCCCACAGTGAGCCCCGTGTTTTGTCCATTCTTTTTTTGAGGAGGGGGAGGTGAATTCTATGTGGAGCCGGCATTAATTTCCTTTTTTTTTTATCATGGTAAGAAACACATAACAAAGAATTTACCATCTTAACCATTTTTTTTCCTTTTTCTAAAATTTAAATTCAATTGATTAACATATAATGAATGTATTACTGGTTTCAGAGGTAAAGGTCAGTGATTCATCGGTCTTATATAACATGCAGCGCTCATTACATCATGTGCCCCCCTTAATGCCCATCAGCCAGTTACCCCAGCCCCCCAACGCCCCTCCCCTCCAGTGACCCTCAGTTTGTTTCCTAGAATTAAGAGTCTCTTATGGTTTGTCTCCCTCTCTGGTTTCATCTTGTTTTATTTTTTCCTCTCTTCCCCTATGATCCTCTGTTTTGTTCCTTAAATTCCACATACCAGTGAGATCATATGATAATTATCTTTCTCTGATTTATTTTGTTTAGCATAATACCCTCTAGTTCCATCCATGTTGTTGCAAATGGCAAGATTTCATTTTTTGATGGCTGCGTAATATTCCATTGTGTATATATATATATATACCACATCTTCTTTATTCATTCATCTGTCGATGGACATCTGGTGTCTTTCCATAGTTTGGCTATTGTGGACATTGCTGCTATGAACACTGGGGTGCAGGTGCCCCTTAGGATCACTATATTTGTATCTTTGGGGTAAATACCCAGTAGTGCAATTTCTGGGTCATAGGATAGCTCTATTTTCAACTTTTTAAGGAACATCCATACTGTTTTCCAGAATGTCTGTACCAGCTTGCATTCCCACCAGCAGTGTAAGAGGGTTCCCCTTTCTCTGCATCCTCACCAACATCTATCATTTCCTGACTTGTTAATTTTAGTTGTTCTGACTGGTGTGAGGTAGTATCTCATTGTGGTTAACCATTTTTTTTTTAAGTAGGCTCCATGACCAGCATGGAGCCCAATGTGGGGTTTGAACTCACAACCCTGAGATTAAGACCTGAGCTGAGATCAAGAGTCAGTCGCTCAACCGAGCCACCCAGGCGCCCCCCTTAACCATTTTTTAAGTGTACAGTTCAGTAGTGTGAAGTATAGTCACAGTGTTGTGTGACACATTCCAGAAGTTTCTCCTTTTGCAACACTGAAACTGTATACTGATTAAACCCTAATTTTCCGCTTCCCCACCTGCACCCCAACCCCCAGCCCTGGCTGCCACTGTCCCACTTCCTGTTTCTGTGAGTCTGACCACTTGATACACCTCGTATGAGTGAATCATACAGTGCTTTTCTTTTGGGGACTGGCTTATTTCATTTCACATAGTGTCCTCAGGGTTCATCCATGTTGTAGCAGGTGTAGAATTTCCTGCCTTTTTTTTTTAAGGCTAAATTATATTCCACTGTGTGCATAGGTCACATATTAAAAAATCCATTCACCCATGTGATGGACACCTGAGGGGCTTCCACCTCTTAGCTATTGTGAATAATGTTGCTATTAACATGAGTGCGCAAATGCCTCCAAGATCTGCTTTTCATTCTTTTGGATATAGACCCAGAAGTTGGACTGATGGATCATATGGTGGTTCTATTCTTACGTTTTTGAGGAACCTCCATATTTTTCCATGGTGGGTCCATCCTTTCACATTCCCAACAGTAGTGCACAGGGTTCCAATTGCTCCAAGTCCTTGTCAACACTTGTTACTTTCTGTTTTTAAAATAGTGGCTGTCCTCATGGTGTGAGGTGATATCTCATTGTGGTTTTGATTTGTAATTCTTTTTTTTTTTAAAGATTTTTTATTTATTTATTTGAGAGAGAGAGAATGAGAGATAGAGAGCACGAGAGGGAAGAGGGTCAGAGGGAGAAGCAGACTCCCCGCCGAGCAGGGAGCCCGATGCGGGACTCGATCCCGGGACTCCAGGATCATGACCTGAGCCGAAGGCAGTCGCTTAACCAACTGAGCCACCCAGGCGCCCTGTAATTCTTTTTTTTAAAAGATTTTATTTATTTATTTGACACAGAGAGACAGAGAGAGAGCACAAGCGGTGGGGAGGGGGGGCAGAGGGAAAGGGAGAAGCAGGCTCCTCCCTGAGCAGGGAGCCCGATGTGGGGCTCAATCCCAGGACCCCGAGATCATGACCTGAGCCGAAGGCAGACGCTTAACCTACTGAACCACCTAGGCGCCCTTGATCTGCATTTCTAATGACTAGTGACCGTTGAGCCTCTTTCCATAGGTTCATTCATTCTTAGTGTTGCTGAACAAGGGGGCTACAAGCAGCTAATAAACAGGGCAGATATTGTGGGCTTCCTACAGAACTTGGCCTGGGTCCAAGGAGTCCTGATTTTTTTTTTCAAGGACATTGAGTAGACAGTGAAGCTCTTCTGCTCTCCATTCCAGCCAGGATGAGGTACAGAGGATGCGCTGATCTGCTCCTGATCAAGCCCACTAGGGTCTGATAGGAGAGAGGGCAGCCATAAGTAACAGAGGGAAATGCCAGGGCTTTGGAGTGAGACACATTCAAATCCCAAGTCTAGCTTCTAGGTGTGACTTGGAACAGATTGCTTAACCTTTCTGAACCCTCATTTCTTCATCAGTAAAATAGAGTATTGTGAGAAATCCATACGGTTGTGTGCTGGTAAATATGTTAACAACCCCAGGTCTCCAAGGAAAAAATAATGCTCTGTTTGGTAGCATTTGCCAATTTCATTATATAAATACTGCAACTGAGGCTGTTTTCTAGCTGCCAACCCGACGTTGAATGCAGTCAGGAGTAGAGGTCTCGGTTCCAGCAGATCACTGACCCATGTGTAGACGCCCTGCCCAGTGTTGGGGAAGTGTCAGCTTCTGTGGTAATGTTACTCCCCTTCCTCTCCTCGCCCCACCAAAGCGACTCTGGGTGACCTAGGTAATAAGGAAGGGTTACTCAATTCTCCATGTTTATTCAATAAATATATATGGAGCTTCTATTCTACACAAAACCCTGACTTGGGAACAGAGTATAAAGGCCTAGAAGAACAGGGAGGGGATTTTTTAAAGCATGTGACCTAGAGGCTTGCCTTTTGAGGCTTCAACTTGGTTAAGTGACCCTCTCCTGTGCTGTTAGCTCTATAGTGTGACATTTTAAGCACCTCTGTACCTGTCTCTCCCACTGAGCTCTAATCTCCAGAAAGATGATGACTATGTCCTATTTTGGTGTCCACATTTCAAGCCTTGGAAGGTATTTAGTAAATATTTGTAAAATGATGTCATGAGCTTGAAATCTACCTGTGGAGGCAAAAGTAACATATCTGAAATATTCAGAAAAGAATATAATAGTCGATTGTAATTATAAAACTCCTCATTTGATAAGAATCCTACAGCTTAAAGCATTTTCAGTTGAAAGCTAGCCTTTATTGAGTGCTTCTATTATGCCAGGCATCAAAATCATCACTCACCACAGTATCTCATTTAATCTTTGCAACAACCCAGTGGGGTAGGTGCTGTTATTAACATCATCCCCTTTCAAATAGGAATAGAATGAACAAGAGCAATTAAGTAGATTTCCCAGTATCTTTCCTTGTTGATATTCTATGTGCAGAGCCAGGACGCGAACCTACGACTTGATCCTTACGGTCCCATGAAGTAGAGAAAGCAGTTGTTATTCACACTTTATAGGTGAGAAAACTGGCTTTAGAGAGAGAATGAGAAGTTAAGTGATGCCCAAAGTCACACAGCTAACAGGACCCAGCACCAGAATTAAGACCCAGGCCTCCTAATTCCTAATATAGTAAGTAGCATCATCAGGTAAGGGGTGAGGTACTACACACAACAAAGGCTCGTTCAGAGAAGGGCAGCTACTGGAATGCTGCGTGGTCAGGGGAGCCTTCCAGAAGAAGCGTGGCTTGACTTGAACGCTGAGGAGCCAGGGTTGACCTGGATCAGCACATGTCATACCTTCTACCCCATCCTCCAACACACACACACACACACACACACACACACACACACACTCACACTCACACCAGTGGCCCTGCCCCCTGCTCCCCTTTGGACAATCTCACCTCATCTTATGGAGACCCCAGGAGAGGTGCTTGGCAGCTGCTGCCACTTCTCTTGTTGATTTGTGAAGTTATTTACCTAAAGGATCCACTGGCCCCTAGGCTGCCCAGGGGGCATTGGCAATTCCCATGGTCTGAGTCTCGGAGAGGTTGTCAGACTTCCCATTATTGGAAAGTGCCGCTCTCCCACATAGAGTCTGGAGTCAGCCGTCTAGCGCACCGAGGGCCGTGGTGCAGCCACGGCAGCCAAGCCTGAGCTGTGACTCACCATTAGAGGAGGAAGCGTGTAGGCTGTCCTCTGGGCGGGCTGGTCTGGCGGCGAGCCGGATGCAGGGAGAAGCCAGGAGCCAGCGGAGTTCCCTCAGCCTCTTGACCTGTCCCCCTATGGCTGACTTTTCCTGGGAGGGTTTATTTTTTGAGTCAGGTACACTGTGAAAGTAATAATTTTCGAAAGGTTAAAAAACATCTTTTTCAAACCCTATGTGTCAAAGATATTATTTAAGTCATTAGTGAGGGAACCAGAGAGTTGACAAAGTCAGGTTCAAAAGAGGATATGAGAAACAGATGTCAGTGGAAGGAAAAAGCAGCTAGAATAAGATGGCCAAACTTGAGACAAAGCTTATGAATGTCTTACAGGGCAAGGAAGTCAGAAAGTTTGGGATTATCTTCCCTACTGGGTGGACGTCATTGTATATTATCAATTTTTTCTCTGTAGCGTCTCTCACAGGGCTGGGTCCCTTATGGGTAGTAAACAGTAAATAAAGTACTCTCCCCTAGAGAGTCAGATGAGCCCTAGGTGGCTTTGTGCCTTATTTCCAGGGTTTGATATATTTTCTGAGCAGCTCAAACGAATCCAGCTGGTCCTGTGCTATGGGGGTTTTGCCATTTGCTGAGGATGCCTGGTCCAATTATGCATTCCAGAGCTGGGGAATTAACCATAGGAGGAGTTCAGGGACCCATTGGACCCATTGTGAGAACGTGAGCTCAAAACCCCATTGACCATGTGACATCCACAGGTCCCTGCCAGCCCTGTTGGGGGCTAGGGTGATGGAATCATGTCAGGTCAGGGCCGGTGTCCGCTAATCCCTGAAAAGTCTGATTGTTTCTCATTCTCCCGTGCATAGTCATCCTGGTAAAAGGCTGCCGATCCTTTTGGGGAAGGCTGGGAGAAAGATGAACCGTATAAAATTTTGGCAGTGTAGCAAGGTTCTTCCTCAAGGGGACCCAGCTTCCCCTTCCTTCAAGGCGTCTGGGTCTGTAAATTGGTTCACGTCTTGGAACTGAGAGTGGGGTTATGAATCTCCATTCTGGTGATTCAAGTTTGACTTCTATTCCCCTCCCTAGAACAACTCTGCCATTCGCACAGCTCAGGGAGCAATCTAGTTGATGCTTGTCTATTTCACTTCTAGGGACACCGTGACCAGCTAGCTGATGCTAAGGTCTCTGTGCAGCCCACTGTTCTGACTGCCGCTTTGACTCTGCTGTCCATTAGGGCCTGGAGATGGGGTGTGGGGAAAGAGCCATGAGAACGTGTTGAGACGTGAGTTCTGATCCTGCCTCAGCCGCTAACTGGATGATTGACCTTGGGAAAATGAACAAGCCTCTCTGGGCCTGGTTTTTCAACTCTTAAATAAGAGGGCGTAATAACCTCCCCCCCCCCCCCCGCCCCGTCCCACTTGGTCAGAGGGCTATTGTGGGATCTTTGAAAACCGCAACATGCCTTTATTTTTTTTTTTTAAGATTTTATTTATTTATTTGAGAGAGAGAGCATGAGAGAGGGGAGGGTCAGAGGGAGAAGCAGACACCCTGCCGAGCAGGGAGCCTGATGCGGGACTCGATCCCGGGACTCCAGGATCATGACCTGAGCCGAAGGCAGTTGATTAACCAACTGAGCCACCCAGGCGCCCCGCAACATGTCTTTAAACCGGTGGCCTTTTGTTTAGCTTTGGTGTCTTAGATGATGTGAGGGTAGGATGCAAGCTGGGTCTGAACCATCGGGGTGCTTTGGTTCAAACAGTGATGCATTAGTTGCCCACATTTTAAAATAAGGGGACTTCAAATAAAAGTTCAGATTTTAGTCTTGTTTTGAAACACTGGAAGTTATGGGACATTCTCTTATGGCCACTATAGACTGAGGGGCCTCCTTTAAGTGGGACATGTTCTCCCCAGTATACCAGCCCCGCCCAGCCCATCACCCACAAGCGCTGCATTAATTGAGGGTGCCCCCAGGGGCCAGGAGGGGTTAGAGGCTGGGGCATAGACTCACATGTGAAAATGCAAACAATTCACTAACCGTGGAGTGTGAAAAGTGCTACCAAGGGGACAGGTGCCAGTCTGTGAGGTAGCCAGGAGCACAGCTGGTTGTCCCTGCACTGGGATGTGCCTCTGCTCAAAAACATGGAGCCCAGATTCCTCCCTGGGCTCTCAGCCATCGCGCTCCGACTGTGGGGTGACTTTTCACTTCTCCCCTAGCCTCTCCGGCTTCAGTTTTTGGAAGACCCATCTGGCTTGTCTGAGTATATTCACTTGCCAGACATTATGGTTCGTTCTGCTTTTTCTTCAGCTACTGCTCCAGCTTCCGATCTCAACCTAGCCTCCCGGGATGTCCCCCCTGCAGACACCATCTGGGTGAGGACAGGTCCCTGTCACAGTGTCACTCTGCCAGAGCAGATTGATTCATTCGGCCAGTTTCCCTGAGCACTTACTACGGGCGTGCGCTCGGCGGGAGAAACATGACGCTTTTCTATCACTGTGCCCTGGGCCTCTTGGCGGGACACCTGCAGTTCACAGCTCATTTGCATAGCCCAGGTGCCCACACCCGGTGCATGTGGAACGCTTCCTGTCTCACCTGTCCACCTTCCCTGGGGATCGCCGACGCTCCTATAGTGAACACTAGCTAAGGACGTCGTCTTGTCCGGCTCTGTGGGAGCGCCGAGGGAAGAGGTCCCACGAGCTCCTGCAGTCAGGGAGGGCTTCTTCTAGGAGGTAGGCTTTGCCGCACGAAGGGTCAGTAGGATTTGGTTAGCTGGGAATGAGGGCAGTTGGGGAAATGGTGACATTCAAAGATGAGGGACTAGAGAGGATCAGGCAGAGTGAAAAGGCGGAGGAACGGCTGCAGGGCAGATCAGCTCCAGCTGGAGTACAGCCTCTCCACAGTAGAGGGGCGGGGGTCATTTAGGAAGGCCGGAGGGAAGGGGTAAAGGGTGTAGACTTCATCCTTCAGGGAAGTCACTGAAAAGAGTTCTGGGCAAGGCCACGACAGGAGCCTAGGCTTTGGGAGGTGGGCTTGGAAGGCAGGAGCAGACTGGTCAGGGAGGGGCAGAGGGGAGGGTGGGAGGAGAGAAGCCTGGATTCCAGGCCTGTGGGGCTGTCTCATGGCCCAGGCCAAGCTCGGCACACCTCCTCTGCATGGCCTGGGAGAGCTCCTCAGCCTCTGGTCAGCCCTCATCACGTCAGGAGAACCCGAATGAAGTCTGAGCCCGGGGCCTCTTTGGGAAGCGGGACTGGAGGAAGACACAGGGCAGGCGGCTTTGCCTTTGCCCTTGGGTGAGGACAGTTAGCAACACCAGCCCCCTCCGGCTCTGCCGGCACCCAGTTCCTTCTCTCTTGTCTGGGGCTGGGACTCGAGGTATGATTAATGTTGCTGCCTAGAGAGCATCACGTTGCAATTACAGAGACACCAGCTCCTTCCGAGGGGAAAATGTTGTGGCAGGGACTCCTGGGCTTATTAGAGTGGGGAGCAGCTCTGAGGGGGTGCCAGGAGTCCCTGTGTTTCCAAGAATAGCCAGGGAGTTCCCCCGGAGCGTGGGGCATGGTTTCCAGCCTCAGCTCTTCAGGGTTGGGGTGGGGGCTGGAAACTCAATCACGAGCCAGGTGCCTCCCCAGGCTGGGCTGCCCCAGATTGAAGCTAGACCTCTTCCCCATGGCTCTGGGCTTCCCTTGGGGGCTGGGTGCACAGCTGGCCTCATCAGGGTTTGGAAAGGGTGTCAGAAGGAGTCTCAGTCTTCCTATCTCAAAGCTCGTTAGCTCTGGTGACTCACCCACCAACCGTGCCTCCTGGCGCCGTCTCACAGAGTGACAATGACTTCCCATCCTGAAGGTCCTCTGAGCATGTACTCTGTTGCTAGGCCCCACCTCCAGAGACCCCTCGGGATCCCTCTGTGGGGTCTTACCTTCGTCATGGCCGTAGCCGACTGCTTTAACTTGCAGTAGCCCTAGCAGACAGTTGTCCCCAGCCTGACTGGGGAGGATTCTTGGAGCGGTACGAGCACCCTCCTTCCACCCCTGACCCCCTCAGCACCGGTAGGGCTGGAGATTGCATCATTGGCGCGGGGGGGGGGGGGCGGGGCAAAGCCTTGTGGGTCCCCTAGTGTAACCACACGTATTCATTAGACCCCCTGTTGGAGGTCACCCAGCCGTGAATGTGGGGCAGAGCTCTTTCCCTGCACTTCCCTGTGTCTGTGCATCTTGTCGTGGGTCACACTCAACCCCGGAGCTCCGCCTATGTCCCCGTTGCCCACGGAGCCCTCCTGCCCTTGCTCGGAAGCCAGGCGAGGGCGACGTTGCCGGCGGCCTGGCCCCGCGTGCTCGGAGTGCTGGGACGAGGCACGCCGTCGTTTCTCGGCCTTTTTCCTCGGAGGGTGGGAAGCGTGGAGGCATGGTGAGGTTTTCTTCCTCTTGTTCTCACAGCGACGTACCTCCCCCGACGCCAGGCATTCTATGCAACAGGGATGTGCCAGGAATCATGAATGCCATAGGCAAGCCGAGGGCGCAGGCCCCAGAAAGGCGCAGGGGTGGGAGGGGATTTTATGGTTTTAAAAAACAGCATCCCGGAGCCTGGGTGGCTGCCACGTGGCTGCAGTGAAGACGGCGGGGAGCAGAACGCGGCCGAGTGAGGCAGTGGGTCTCCCACCCTCTCAGCTCACGCCTCGGCCCAGGCCCCAGGTTTGTGGCGGCTGCTATCTTTGGAGGTTGGAACAGGCCTGGGACGGGTTTGGACGTCCAGGGGCTACGAAATGCTGCAGGCTCCCTTGGCATGTGCCCGAGGGCTCCTTGTGCAGAGCCGTATTTGCTCAGACTTTGAGCCTTGGTTTCTTGGGCCAGACCCAGCCCTGCTCCAGTCATAGCTACAGTGGAGAGCAGAGGTGGCCAGTTAGGGCTTCTGTAACACCAGCCCAATCCGCACGGAGCAGGCAGGGCAGCGGATGGGGACGTGTGCGTGGTTCCCTGCGAACTCCTTCCACTTTGGAAACAGAGAAAATGCCTGACCTCGGGTGGCAGAGTCATGGTCATTACCCCAGACCCCAGGTTCCTAAATGGTACCTGGGTAACTCCACCTCCCGGCAGGGCTCCTTCCAGACTGATGGGGCATTACCAGCGGGGGAGGCCAGGGGCACCTGCCTTGGAGATGGCAGGAAGGGCGAGGGCTGTGGAAAACCAGAGAGGGGTTTGCACCCCAGATCTGCCATCGACTAGCTGTGTGGTCTCGGAGCTTTTCAGCGGAACTACAGGTGGGAACCGGCGGTCCTTTCTTCGAGGACAAGCAGCACAATGTCTGCACATGTTAGCATGATAGGCGTGACAGGTTCTTCCTGTTTTCACAACTCCTTGCTTCGACCTGCATTGTACAATGGGGCCACTGTGCTGTCGCGAGGCTTGGCAGTGGTGTGGGTAAAAAGTCGAAGGGTGTCATGTGTGTGGGGGCCTCGCAGCCCCGTGGGAAGAAGGAGTGGCTCTGCGAGTGGACACACCCAGGTCTCGTGGTCCCCACGCCCATAGCCCCACTAAGACAGGAACTGCCCTCAGCCTCACCTGCTCCATCTGCAGGGAAAGCTCACTGTGTAACACTTACCTTCTACGGTTGTGTTCAGAATTAGCAAAAAGCTATGTGAAGTTTACAACAGTGTCCAGTATGCAGCGAATGGTCAGTAAGCAGTAGTTACTATTACTATTACTGTTTAGATTATTGTTGGGGCTGTAAATAAGAGCAGTTTTCGCTAACACCGGCAGACGCCCTGTGTCCGACCCTCCGTGCCAGGGCTGTAGGGACTGGTCTCCGCAGAAATGACTGCGAGAGCAACCTGGATGGCGAGGGTATCTGGGTCATAGGGGTGGGACCCGTGGACGGCAGGCTCAGGGAGCAGCTCTGGGCACTGCAGTCAGATCTGTCAGCAAGGACCCTTAGGGGTGAGTGGGTCATCACCCACTCAGGTGGGACCCCAGACCCTGCACTTGCTGCCCATGCAGGAAGCTGAGTCGGTGTGTCCCAGCAGGACTGATGCAGACCCCCACGCACTGCCAGGCAGCCGCAGGAGGAAGAGAGGAGATCACACAGAGAGGAAGACTTGCTGGCCCTGGACAGTGTGCGGATCCCTGGAACCCACAATGCACCAGAGCCGTGGCTGCAGGTGCTTCCCCGGCCAGCTCTTCCAGCACCTCTGTACCCAGCACTGGTTCTGGGGACTGGCGGTGCTTGGCTGGAGTCCTGCGTCCGCCACCTACGAGCTGGGCCCCTCTCTAGCCCTCAGAGAAATGGGGATGCTGTGAGAATTAAGGAGGACACCCACGTAAGGAGTGTCGCTATGCCCGGGACGTGGTGGGTGACTAAAATGACCAGCAGATATTAATCTGCCTTTCCTTCTACACCTCCGGCCCCTTACTCCAGAAGCTTCACACGTACCCGATGCTCTGCCTGTGCTCCGTACCTGGATGAATGGCCAGGGGAGCCTCCCCTTTGCCTGGGAGGAGGAGTTCCAGCATCCTCACCTGCAGAGGGAAGCCGTGGCCCAGCCCCTTCTCTTAGACACCTGCGTACCGGAGGTGCCTCCCACCTGACCACTCCGGATGCCTATGTTCACTGGAGATAATTTTAGACTTACAGAAGATGTGCCGAAGTAGTTGAGAGAGTCCTGTCTGCCCTTCCCCTAGCTTCCCCTGGTGCTAACTTCTTAGCTAACCAGAGTACAACTATCAAAACTTAGAAAGTAGTGTTGCTTCGGTACTGTTAACAAATAAACAGGATTGAGTTGCGTTTTGCCAGTTCTTCTGCGAATGTCCGTTTTTGGTCCAGGATCTAGGATCCTGTGTTGCATTTAGTTGTCCTGTGTCCTTGGTCTCCTCCGATCTGGGACACTTCCTTAGTCTTTCCTTGTCTTTCACGACCTGGAGACTTTGGAAGACTACTGGTCTTTGTATTTGTAGAATGTGTGGCATCTGTTCTCAACATGGGAGGTGGAGGGCAGTACAGGGTAGTACAGCCTTGCTTTCAAACGTTTCCACTTTCTTATGTTTCTCTAGATGGCCAGAGCCTTTGCCTCTGCCCAAAATTCTGCCCAATGGGGTGAAAGATCCCATTCAGCTACAAAAGTGGTGGGTGGCTCACGTGTTTAGTGGGTCACATTAGCTACGTCACCTCCACTTTGCACAATGTGTCCTCTTTCTGACTCACTGTCCAGCTTGTGCTCACATCTGAGCCTCAGCTGTGAAGCCAGTTGCTCCATCTAGCTGGTAGACTGCCCAAGAGCGAGGGGGTGCCCCCTCGCTCAATGCCGTATCCCCAGTTCCTGACCGGCACCGTATCTGCAAGGGGCTTGGCGAGCGTGCTGAATGACAGAGCAATCCCCATCAGCCTCCGTTTACAGATGTCCCGTGGAGTTCGAAGGGCAGCCATGCAGGTTATGGAAGTCCAAGGCATATCATTTTCTCAGGGGCCATGTAGGGAGACTAAAAAGAGACACACAAAGCTAACATACTGGCCAGACCATACAGCGGAGACTTTCTTGTCCAGCATGGTTGAGTGACCAGTTGAACTAACTCATTAAAGAGAGGACTCATTTTAAAAATAATACTTCAGGCATTTAATTTCCTTAGAACATTTGTGTGCATCCATTTACTGAACCTTTTGTGTGTATCTTGGGTCTTTTCTTTGAGTAGAGTCCACCGATGGGAGTCTGGCCCCAGTTATTTGCAGAAGTCTTGCCATAACGTTTTATCTACAACCTCCAGGTTTTTCACTTTTACTTTTTAAAGCAGAGCAGAGATGAAAACTTGTTTCATAAGCTTACAGATTTTCAGAATTTTTAGAGTTCTAATTTACATAGAACTAAGCAGGATTTTTTTTCTAGTGATTTTTCTTTATCAAAAAATTTCCCCAATGCATTCCACTCAGGCATTATGCAATCACTATTTTGATTTTTTTTAAAGATTTTATTTATTTGTTTGAGAGAGAGAGGGTGAGAGAGAGAGAGAGAGAGAGAGAAAGAGAAAGAGAGCACAAGCAGGGGGAGCAGGAGAGGGAGCAGACTCCCCGCTGAGCAGGGAGCAGGACATGGGGCTCCATCCTAGGAAGTCAGGATCATGACCTGAGCTGAAGGCAGCCTCCCAGTCGACTGAGCCACCCAGGCGCCCCATTGATTTTGTATTCATATTTCGTTGTTTATGAAACGGTGGACGAGATGAATGGCAATTAGAAGAACAGCTAGCAGGAGCCGGTCTGGCAGCAGATCTAACTCCCTGGTGGGCACACGGCTCTGCAGGTGTGCCGGGAGAGGTGGTGGAGCCTGGCTCCCTGGGGAGAGCGTGCCGCGTGCTGTGGCCATCGGCGACGGCCCTTCCTGAGAAGAGGGTTGGAGAGTGATGGTTCATGCTTCATGCCAGCGGAGTGGAGGACACCGGAGAGCTTTTCAAGTGCCTGATCTTTCACCGCCCCCTAGTTGTTATTTGTTAAGCTCCCACACAACGGCCTGGCAAGTATTAGCGGCTGGAGGAGCAAACAAGGAGTAAGACGCAGACCTTTGCCATGAAAGAGCACAGAGCAGGGGAAGAGACAGACATACCAGAAGCACCAAGAGGAGCAGACTGTGTGCCCTGAGACTGAAGGGGAATAAACAAGTTAGGAGGACATCATGGAAGACTTCTTGGAGGAGGTGGCCCCAGAGATGCTAAGTGAGAAAGGGATTTGGAAGAAGCAGAGACCACTGAGCATCATGCTCTCAAAGGGCTCAAGATGCTGTTCTCTGAAATGGAAGCTGAGGGGACCAGAGGCGGCGGGGTCCACCTGTTTATTGTCACCACCATTCTTTCTGGAGGGGACAGGATCCTTGGGCCTCCCCTCCATCAAGTCAACCCTGGAATATTTGTTAGAATAATAGATAAGGAAGGAGGGTGGGGAGCTGGTGTTCCCGCAGGGAGTCCGGCATCTCGCCGAGTAAGAAAGGCAGCCAAGACCAGCAGGCCACCTGTCCCCAGCAGCTCTGCCTCTCAGGCTGGTACATGCAAAAAATTGCAGACTTCGATTTATCTCATGCCAGGAGGATGGGATGTTTTGTTTCAACCTGTGGTGAGCACTCCGGTTGTTGAAGAGATTAGAACTTCCTGGGCCACAAATATAATTAGAGGATCAATCAAAGAAAGGCTAGAGCGAAGGCAAACTTTGGGGAGAGAGGTTTGTTTTTACTGTGTCACTTTGAACATCAGCTGACAGAAAGGCCGCCAAGGGAGGCTGCGCTTCAGCAACAGTAGGACAGGGGCCTCCAGAGAGAGGGCCGAAGTCTCCAGGCACGGCTGGGGAGGGTTAGAAAAAAACTCTGCTTTGCTCAAAAGTTACCTGTGTTTCCAGAGGCCTCCCCAACCTCCGAGTGCCCATCTTCCTGCCACCACCAGCCTTGATGGTGAGCATCAAGTAAGAAGATACTAGAGCACTGTTCAGACAGCCTTTGTAGTTCAGCAGTATGATAGCAGCTTTGCTACCCTGGGTACTGTTATAAAACAGGGCACTCAAACTTAAAGATATTCTGGGCCCCGGCAGTAAATATAAATTGAGAGAAACCAGCTGAGCGCAGGGCTGTAAGGATTAGTGGAGACTGTGGCAAACTTGAGGACACTGTGTCCCAGCCAGCTGAGGCTGGACGTAGCAACAGGAGGAAGGGGCCTCTGCCAAAGGCTTGGAGCTTTGCCCCTTGCGTGCTGGGGCACCTAGGGAGAACATAGGGCGTGGGAAGCCCAGGGTGGAGGTGTAGCTCCTTCTTCCTTTTCTTGCATTCTTGGAGTACAAACACAGCCCCTTCTCCATAAGCTGGACCCTCCTCTGATTGGGGAGGGCCTCTGCCTGTTTCACTCAGTGTGTACCCGTGTAAAGGGGGCTGCCTCTACTTGACCCCAGGCTGCTATTGCCTTGCAAGAATGCTAACCCAGTATTTCCAAAATCTTGTGATTCTTTTTATAAGAGAAGCTAGAGGTCTATTTTAATATAAAATCTCCAAATTTTCAATATTGGCCGTAAACTTGGATTTTCCAACAATGTCCTCTATATGAGCCCAACGAAACGAATCTGCAAGCTCCCTGTGGCCCATAGGCGGCCAGTTTGCAACTTCTGGTAGAAAAGCAATTAGCTCACTAGTGCTGCGTCTCTGTGGCCAGGCCGGTGGGGACTTCAGTGGCAGGCAGCCTTGCCAGCAAGGATTTTACCAGCCTGCCCTTGTCAGCCTCCGTTTTCCCCATGCGACAAGATGCATCACTTCCATGTTCTGACCCGCCCCACGTTGTTCCTGGCTTGGGGCTTCTGGCGTGTCACTCATTGTAGGAAGGTAGCCAAGTCTGTTTCTCAGACACACACCGGCTTGTACTTCTCGGAGGGTGACTGTGTGTGAGAGAGCTCGGGATTGGGGAGTGGGGGCGCCGAGGTGCCTTGGCATCGGGCGGGTTATCTGCACGAACCTGGCAGCTGGAGCTGATCCTCGCGAGGAGCTCCCCCGCCCTCCTGCCTCAGTCATCACAGCTCCCCGTCAGCCTGTGCCTCGGGGAGCTGTCACAGCCTCGTTACTCCTAATTCATCTTCACTTAGTGCATCAAAAGGCTGATGTATCAAATTGGGTGGGCGCACAGGAAGTCTGATTAGCGACATTATGTTGTTTGCCACGACGGGCTCTGAAAACTTAGCTCATTTGTGTCCCAGGAGTCTCAGGCTAAGACTGAAGAGTTTATGTTCTGCCTCTGAAATTCTCAGGATTGGCAGGCAGGGGGGCAGCTCCCGCCAGAGGTGTTTCCTTAGTGACACTCCCAACAGCCACCTTCTCCGGTGGTTCTCTCCTCCCGTCCGCCCCCCATAGGTGGGTCTCTGGGTCCGAGTTATCCAGAGACGGCCTGGGATGAGTGGGTCCCTGGGCCCAGCCATCCTCCTCCGCCGAGCAGCAATCCTGCTGGAGCCGAGCAGTCCTGACTGCTCTTGGCGCCCTCACTGCCCCCGTCAGGCTGCGGAGCCACACACCCGGGGGCTCAGCCCTTTCCCCAGGTTCCGGGAGAAGAAGGAGACAGGACACCTCCCACGAACACTGTTTCAGGAAGCAGCAGCTCATAAAGAAACCTAGCAGGTGCTGGGCTGCTCCCTGCACGTGGTGACCATCCACGAGCTCGTAACCCTCGGTGCGCATGGCCTCACCCATGTCCCGAGGAATGCGTGTGTCAGGCTTGGCAGGCAGCCCTTGTAAGGACCGATCGCATGTGTACATCTCTGTGGAGGTTAGGGGTGGGACAGATGTGCGTACGCAACTAGTTGGATGATGTCACGGGGGACTTAGAGATACCCGGGGGCCCCCAGAATCGCCCTCCTTGAGCTGACTTCATGTCTGCTGATGACATGATAGTGACCACGGGGGAAGCTGATACCTGCCCTCCTTGAGTCGGGTCCATGAGCCAGGCAGAGAGCCTGGAGAGCCCTGTAAAGCTAGGGGAGGGGCCCGTCTAGAGACCTTGACCACCATCTTGATAATGAAAGCAACTGGCCCTGGGAACTTGGGTGGGTCCCTTTCACGTTTCCGCATCTTAGTTTTTTATTCTGTAAAGTGAAGAGATTAGATTGAAGATTTCTTCCAGGTGTGAAATTCAATTCTCTACATTTTCTCAGGCCAGCTGTCAAGAGAATAGGAACAATAGCGTCGTCTCTGAGCCAGAGATGATGCTAAGGGCTTGATGTACCTCATTTAACCTTCAAAGTAACCCCACAAGGAAACTAGTCTCACCCTATTTAGAGATGTTCACAGCAGCATGGCCGTATCAATGCCCACCCGCACACAGATGCTCATTAACACCAATTAAGCTGGTTGCATTCCCAGGAGGTGCTAAGGACATACACAGGATTAAAACACCTTCTGCCTGTCAGGTCTCACGGACACATGAGAGAGATGGGGCGGACACAGAGCAAGGTAGGTACCAAAGAACACATGCAAACAGCAATTGGGCGGTAGCAAGCACCAAGGCTTTTTAATGAGAATGTAGGTATGATCAATTTCCAGATGGCCAGAGAAAGAGGTCTCCATGGAAGTGACCATAACTAACTAACTATTTTTATGGGACGTTAGAGTTTGCAAGACACTTTGAAACATACCATTTTATTTGGTTCTTCTACCTCTCGCTGAAATTAGGGACGTCTGTTCTTGTTATTAAATTATTGTTAATTATTAAATTGAGGATCAGAGAAGTGGCTCAGTAGAGGGAACTAGATTATCCTTCTGCAGGTCAGACATCTGCACAGTTAGACGAGATGATCCAGGGTTGATGGTTGCTTGATACCTCAGAGAGTCTGCCAGGTCTCACTGCGTGCCTGGCCCACCCCCACCTTCAGGAACAGAGGCATCTTGTAGCTGGGGTAGCCTTAGAGTTGACCAGGAAGGCCACAGGCCAAGTCGGGCTTCTCTTTCTCAAAGATTCAGAGGGAAGGGTCGAGGTTGCGGTAAAACCACATGGCGCAGGCTGAGAAGACTTTACACAAAGTCACCTGCCAGGCACCCACAACATCTCAGGGCTGGTTGGTGGGAACTTCATGTGGTATAGCTGTAGTCTCTCTGAATTGTTCAGAGGGTTAGGGGCCACAGAGAAATTGGGGTCTCTTTCCCCCAGCAACCCTCATCACAGCTCCCGTGTGTTGCCTGGACCCTGTCACAGAGCTCAGCCCCAGCTCTTTGGTGGCCACAGCATCCATTTTCATTCTATTAGCTGCCATTTGTTGGGCATGTACCCCTTACTGGCCCCTTCATATCCATTTTCTAAGCTAATTTCCCAGCCACTCCAGTGAGGAGGGAGATTTGTCTCCGTTTTACAGATGAGAAGACCGAGGCTCAGAGTAATTGCACTGTCAAGGCCATACTGCTAGCAAGCATTGGGGGTAAGATTGAAAGCCAGATCTGTCTGTCTGTCTAATTAAAAATAAAAAACTAACAGGCTGCATTGACTCCTCTTCTTCAATTCCTGGGATGGAAGGAAGCTATTCCTCTTTGTATTCTGGTCATTGCTACTTGGAGAAGCTTCAAATGCTGGAGACAGGGATGGGATGGGGGAAGGGTGTGCAGTGCTGGTGGGCACAGAGCAGGCTATCAGGACTCTCTGCCCATCGCTGTGGCTGCCCTTCCTACCTGCTTCTGTCGTGTGGGAGAGGGAGTCAGGGGCTCTGTCCATGACCGCAGCCTGTCCTGGACTGGCCTGAAGGGGTGAGCCCAGAGGCAGCCCCTGGGCAGACCCCTGTTCTCAGCCACACTCTCTGCTGCTCTTACCTGGGATCCAGCACATCCCATCCTCCTCGGAGCTCACTTGGGCTGAGCAGCCTGATGCCCTGGAGACTCCCAAAGTTTCATTTTCTGGAAAACATCAGTAGTCTGAGGGCACTCAGGACTCTGAGGAAAGTTGCGTGCAGCCTGGACTGCCACTTCCCTCTTGATAAGGCTGTGAGCCCTTCCTCTGGGGCCCTGCAGACACCAGTCAGAGACCTAACGGCTTGCTGGGGTGAGAGCCTAGACATGCCCTTGAAGGAACCCTGTCTGCAGGTTCTGCGAGCAGATGGATCTGTGTCCCTAAGCCGCTTGGGTGAACTCCGGCCAGATCCCCCCCTCTGTTCCTCTTTCTTCATCTGAGATGCGGAAATCATGTCTCATCTCATAGGGCTGTGGTGCGGACGAAGGGAAATGATCTAGGCTCAGTGCTTCACACGGTGACAAGCACGGAGTAGGAGCTCGGGAGCTGTTCCATTTGTCCCTTACTATGTCCTGTCCTGCCAACTGAGCCACCATCCTCTGGGAAAGGGAGGACCCAAGGCTGGTATGTCCCCCAGCTTCCACCACGACCAGCAGATGGCCGATCTTGAGTCATCCGTAACCCCCTTACACTCATTTCAAAGAGATCCCAGACATCATCTAGTTTCATCTGTAACTATTTCACTGTGTATCCCGACGTGATCAGGATGCTACAAAAATGAACCGGAAAACTGCTGCCGTGCCTAAAAATCGTTCCCAGGGAATCCTTAATAGTGTCCAAATCCACTCTTCAGATTTTCAATGGTCTCGTGAAATGTCAGGGATCTTTAAAAAGTTGGTTTCTTTGAATCAGGACTCAAGTAAGTTTCCACATTATAATCGGCCGATTTGGCTTTCTTGTTTCTTTTATTATATTTTTCCACAATCTGGATCTTGCTGATTGCATCCAGGCCGTGAAGTTTTACCTTCAGTTGGTCTTTGCGGTATAGACACCAGATAGGTATTTGGGCAGGAGTCATCAAGTTAGATCTTGCTGCCCCTGCTCCCCCACCCCGCATTTAGGAAAGGGTTCCTTTCTCCTTCCTGGAAAAGAAATGTCCCCATAGTCCGCAGTGCCAGCCTGCTGGAGTGGAAGGATTGGGGGTGTCGTGGGACCCCAGTGTTCCCAGCAGCAGTTTGGTGGATGCCGGCTGCTATTTGGACTCACCCACTCTTTGTTTTCATGAACGGGGTGTCTTTTCATAAAGCGAAGCAATTTTCTGCCAAATAGCAAGGACTGTTTTTCCTCCTTTCAGAGCAATAAGGTTCAGGATTTGTCTCCCTCTTGGCTTTCAAGAGCATGTTTTCTCAATTCTTTCCTGAAATTAAAGTAAAGGTCAAGGAGACTGGTCTGAGACCCGCCCTCCCTCCTCTCCTGGCTCCTGCTGGTGAGTCTGGCTAAGTGGACCTGCCTCCTGGGCTCCGTGCCCCGGGCCCTCAGGGCAAACCCAGCTCAACTTCCCAATTCTTGTCATCCTTGGGGGGGGGGGGCGTGATTGCAAAGGGAGGGAAAGAGAAAGAAAGGGGGAAAAAACAGTGTCAGCCTGTGGGCTCCTTTCTGAATTTAGATCTGAGCAATTTCTAGAGGCTTCCTTCTCCCCACTGTGTTCCCTTCCTCGGGGAGGGGGCCCCAGGCCCCACGCCCTCCACCCTGCTTCCCACCTGCCAATTTCCTGCTCGGCACGTGAGCTGCCCCAGTGATCTGCCCCTTCCCTCGCAGGGCGCAGGGCGTTGAGCTGCGAGGATTTTTAATCAAAAGGCAGCTCACACACGCAGAGAACAGTACCTTCACCACCCTGCTTAGCATTCCCGGAGCCTTCTCTCCCCACCCCCTCCCCACACTGAGTCACTCCCAGCTAACAGTTAATTAATTTGTGACACTTTGACAGTTTGTGAGGAGACATTTTTACGGAGCCTTCAAAATGCACAGGGACGGGGCTGTCAGGCAGATGCCCTTCTTGCTTTCCTTGGGTCTCCAGACCCTGCCTCACCATATCGTAGACCTCGGGAGGAGGGCAGGCGGGGGTGCCCAGGCCCAGGCCTGAGCCAACCTGGGAGAGGTCTCAAGGCCCCACAGCCCTCCTCTGTGCCAGTCTCTCGGGGCACTCCACACTCCCAAGGACCCCTGGACAGACCCCAGGTACCTGGCCATCTTGGGAAGAGGGAGAAACACAGAGGGTGTCCAGGATGACAGCATGAGGGGTGGGGAGGCCCCAGTCAAGCTCCACTCTGGTCTCTTTCTGCTCCTGGAGAAATTCCCACGCAGGGCCCGCCTTCACAACAGGAGAGCCGTGAGTGCTTCAGCCTCTCCCTGGGACCCACCCTGTCCCAGCGACACTCGGGGGCTCCCCGTGGATGCTTTATGGCTGCTGGCTGGTGCCGCGTGAGAAATGGCTCCAGCCGCGCTGGCCTGCTGGGACATCACTCCCGCCGTGGGGTGCTCATCTAGACACTGCGAACCCCTGGGCCCCCCAGGCCTTCTGAGAGCCCAGAAGCCATCCCCACCGGCTCTCGGCATCCCTTCCCACAGAATTCATCTTGTCTTTCCACCTCCCCCCACACCTACACTCACTCACCACACACGTGTGTTCTCTCTTTCAACGGCTTGTAACCCCGCGTGCCCACTGGAAAATTGCCTGAGTGGACCCCAACCAGCTGGGTATCCAACCCCATGACCCAGACCCAGGGGGCCAGAGAGAGATCTCGGGGCAGGCGACTGGTACCCCTCGAGAAGGATCCAGGCTCGGAGAAACAACAACCAGGGCAGAAAAAGACCCTGGGCCTGGCTCCTCCCCACTTGAGTGGTGTACCGGCTCCCATGGATGCCTCCCACACATTTACTTACCATGGCCACCACCATGCTGGAAAGTGAGAAGACCAAAAAGAAAAAACAAGATAAGTGTCATCCTTACACCGGTGTAGCTCCCAGGTTGGCCAGAAGAACAGACACTAAACAAATCATTAGACAAGTGACTTAATTACACCTGTGATGAGGGCCACCAAGGAGCCCAGGTGCCGTGAGCCTAGTACGGCAGAGGATGGCTCTGGACTGGAGCCTCGGGGAGGCTTCCCTGGAGAAGGGCTTGTCCTGGAGCGTGACAAGGAGGACGAGGTCAGCCGGGACGACGGGATCTTGAACCTACCTGGAAGGGCTGGGCCTGGTTAGGAGTTGGGACACGGGAACCCAGGAGGGGGGAGCAGGTGGCACCTATGCTGGTAGCTTTTCGGAAGGAAGGACAGGAAGTTGAGCGAGCACCCGAGGGCAGCTTCTCTCTGCCGTGAGGTAGGAGGCAAGGGGCTGCCTGGCCAGGTTTAGCTCCAGGCTCAGAGCAGGTGCCTGGGATACCGCCCTCAGGGTGGGCCACTGATGGTTCTTAGGACCGCACCCACTCTCCTGGCTCCTGTTGGGTGGTACCAGACACAGCCAGCGAACAAGAATGGAAGAGAGTCATCCAGGCGGTTTCACACTTTCTAAGGAAACCTGGATCATTCTCCCCACAGATAATAGCGCCAGACCCCGCAGCGGGCTGGTTGCTTGGCCCGTGCTTTGCTCCCTCTCTGTCCCTGCAGGATTCCGGGTTGGACTAAGGAGGTTTGCCAGATCTGGAAAGGGCACAGAGTGGGCGGTGTCGGTATGTGGCCTCCCCTCCTTCCCAGGCCTCTGGAGGGCTGGTTTCCCCACTAGCCTAGGTCTCTTTAAATAGTACACACCTGATTCCCCACAGCTGCCCTGAGGCTCTGGGTGGAGAAAAGCAGGAGCAAGGGCAGGAATCCAGGAGGGAAGAGGTACCCCACCCCATGGCCAAACCCTAGAACCTGTAGGTACAGGACGGTACCTGGGCCCTCCCCCACCCCCGGGCAAAAGCATCAGTGTTTCTTCCCTTAAGAATGACTGCTGGCACCGGAGCCAGACCCAGGGCCTCACTGCCCAGCTCCCCCTTCGTGTCTGGGCCTGGGAGGCCAGGGAAGATTCAGGGGCGAGGAGAGGGTGAGCCCGGAGGTGGCAGCATCCACCCCTCCTTCCCCTTGCCTGGCCATCATCCACCACACTGGCCTTCCCAAGGTCTGAGCCAGGAAGACCCTCCTTGCCGGGCTGAGGGCTCTGGGAACCCGAGGCCCCAGTTCCCTTGCTCTCCTGCCCACACTGACCTCCTGGGCCCAGGAAGCAAGGTCATTAGTTAAAGACTTCTGGTTTCCCCTTGTTGTAGGAAGGACTGGGGGCTCCATCCTCTCCCTCTTCGATCCAGATCCCACTCTTCCTGGGGCCACAGGAGGCACAGGGGAGGTGCCCACCCCTGAGTCTGGACCCCATGAGAGGAGCCCGGGGGCTTGGATACCTGGGTCTTGGGGAGAGCCCCTTACCCACTCCCTCCCTACTCCCCTCCAATCCCCCCCCCCCCAGGCTTCCTACAAGCTGCTTTTGAGATGCAAATACCAAGTACTCTCCTCCCCACCCCTCCTTTTCCATGGAAATGCTTCAAATTTCAGAAAAGAGGGAAAATGATGTGTTTAAGACAGCGGTGTCTCACCAGCCATAGAGCCTGATAAGAGATTGTTAAATTTTAATTAGACAATTTGATTCCTTCAACTGCCAAACTTTCCGGGGAGGCAGCACAGCGGGAAGCAGGCTGCTGGAGTTTATAGTGCGCCAAGGGTTCCTCCTGCCCTACCTCTGGGCCCTGAGCCCCCAGGTTTTGCAGGTGGACGGAATCAAACTAGAGAGAGGACAGAACCCTTCCCTCCGTCCCGCCCCCCCCCCCCCCCCCAATCAGCCAGCTTTCCTCCAGGGTCCCAGGCTGTCCTAATGGATTGACCCTTCTGGCCCCACCCCACCAGGCTGGGGACCAAGGGCAAATGTAGCCTTCACGTTTGGGGTGTCAGCCTCAAACTGTGGAATTTTAAAGGAGTTTTTTTTTTCTTCCAACATACTCGTGAGAGGCTGTTTGTGTCTGCAGCTGTGGGGGGAGGTGGGAGAGTTGCCTGCCTCCTTTCAACAGCCTCCACCTTCCCCTCCTCCCCTCCCCTGCCCCAACGCAGGCTGGCCAACTGTGTGAGTTGGCCAGGGCAGCCTCCGTGGGCCAGCTCAGCCCCAGCTCCCTGTCTGGGCTCTCACTGCCTTCCTCAACTGGACAGCTAGCTCCTTGTCAACTGAGGGCACAAACAGGAAATGTTCGCATGCGGAAAGCCCAAAGGATAAGTGGTGGAGGCCCGGAGGCTGGAAAAGCCAGCTCCACCATCCATGCCCACTGACAAGCCCGCACACCTCATTCACCCCAGACACCGCGCTGGGAAGCTCTGCGGTATGGGCTCTGAGGAATGCAACCATCAGAGTGGAGCGGAGCTAGGCTGGATGTTCAGGAGAACTCGATGCAAGGGGAACAGACTGCCGGAGTGGATGATTCTGGAAGGTCTTTCAGTCGATGGTTGCCCTTCTGAGCTGAGTACTGGAGACAGGTGAGGGTCAGGGGATCTCTGGCGCTTAGATGGCTTGAGGCTTGTGGGGACCCCACACCCCGGAGCTCCCCAAGCTCCTAGCTCCCTCCTCTTTCCCATGCACCAGGGCAGCTGAGAAAGAAAACCCTAGGAGGCCCCAGAGCATAGCGGGACCTCCTCTGCCAGCAGTCTGCTGGGGAGGGTGGCGTGGGGAGCAGCAATGCCCCACTTCCCTGCACAGGGAAAAGGAGGGTGATACTTTGGGGGACTGGCAGCCGCTCCTCCTGCTGGTGTCTCTGTCAGCTCCGGCTGCCTTAACAAAGTACCCTAGATGGGGGAGCTTCGACCCCAGAAATTAATTTCCTCACAGTCCTGGAGGCTGGCAGTCTGAGATCAAGGGGCCAGCATGGTTGGGTTCTGGTGAGAGCTCGCTTCCAGGCTTGTAGATGGCTGCCTTCTCACGGTGTGTTCGCACGGCGCGAGGAGGGGGAGACTCCGGTGTCTCTTCCTCTAAGGGTGCTCATCTCGTCCCGAGGACCCTATCCTCCTGTCATCTAGACCTCAGATCCGAATACCATCACCTTGGGGGTTATGACTTCCCCAAGGCCCACACTGAGAGGCACACATTTCATTCCTTACCAACAGGGTTAGATTGTCCATCCCTGTTCCAGGAGACAGGACTAAGTAGCTAAGCAATGGCAGTGACCATGTATGTATTTGGCGCTCACTAAATGCTCCTTGATGGGGACTGATTTGGAGCTTTTACACGTGAGATGGTAGCCACCTGGAGGAGAATGGAGGTGGCATCTGGAGGCTGGTGAGCAAGGTGACCATATTTTTATAACCCCAAATCAAGATTCTTGTTCTGATGACAGAAAGTTTTAAAAATAATATGAGATTTATTTATCTGAAATTTCCTGTAGGAATAATTCGCCTTGGGTCATACATGTAGCCATCTCTTTTTTAAAAAGGAACACGAAATTTGGACCATCCTGGCAAATCCACGGTGCCGATTGCTATCGAGCTTGGCTTTTGCTAGCTCCGGGAGGCACACAGTGGGCCCTGACCTCACCTGGCTTCTCTGGGGCCAGGACCAGGCCAGAATACCTGGAGCTCCCCCCTCCCCACAATGAGCAGAAGCTCTGACAGGGACAGAGAGGCTCAAGGGTTAGGGCAAGAGCCCCTGGGGTGAGAAAGACCACAGCCTGGCTCTTCCTTTGTGCCTTCTTCTGGGACATCCCCTGGAGCCCTGGGCAGAAGGAAAAGAAGGGCTGCGGCTGGGCCTGGGGCAGGTCCCGAGTGGGGACTGATGGGTTTTCTCAGGTGTCCCGAGAAAGCGCCAAAAGAGGAGTGGCCGGGAGGACACGGTATTTTAACCATTCTAAGATGCACACCTCCCCCACCTCCACATACACACATTTCAATGACTCTGAAATCAGAATGCATTTTACAGTGGACCCCATCTTAGAGCTGTATTGCAGTTGGATAGCATTTTTTTCTTTCCTACTGGTGCATTAAACAATGGTTCATCTTACATTCAACTCTATTTTGGAGCCTAGGAAATATGGCAATTGGTATTACATGGCTCAGGCATAAACTTTGCCTTTATTGTCCTTTACTCCCTCCCAGGGGTTGTCTGCTGCGTCTCGGATCCCTTCTCCCCTCACCTAGACCCCCACTTTCCAAGGACGAGCCGTAGGAGGTGGCATGGTATAACAGCGGGACCCCAGGGCAACCCCTGACCCCAATGGACTGCATTTGGACAGTCCAGTCACTTCACCTCCAGGAGCCTCAGCCTCGTGGTCTGAGTGACTGTTTCTTTTAATTGTTTTGCTTGGTTTGATTTGTAAAGTTCACAATCCTTGAGAGTTTACCTGGGCCGGCCACACATGCATCATTTTACTTTATCCTCACGACAGTAATTGCTATCCCCATTTTGCAGGTGGGAAAACCGAGGCTCAAGGAAGCCAAATAGTCTGGCCCGGACGCCGGAGCTAGTAACGGTGGAGTTGGGATTGGAACCTGGGTTGTTTGGTTCTCAGCCCTATCTTACACTAGTATCTCTCATGCTAGAGTACCTCCTCGGTGGGGCAAGATTTGCTGATGTCTAAATTTCCCGCTCTGCTTGGTGTTGCATGGGAGCTAGCCAGACGGCCCCCGCTTGTGAGTGATGTCGGCCCCAGGTAGGAAGGGTGCTGAGGACACGGTAGGGACTGGGGCTAGCTCTGGGGGTTGGAAGACAATCCTGCACCGAGATATTAATAGGGTCTACAGGCATTTAGGTTTTCCCATTCTTTCTGTAACATTAATCTATTACATTTGTATCAGAACAAAAAAAGGAACTATCTAGAATAAATACTGAATTAGAAAATTAAATGCATGAGGCCTTTCCAGCCTTGGATGAAGGGACTCACTCTTGTCCTGCAGAGAAGCCAGCACGCTGAGGGATGAGTGCTCACCCCCTAACCTGCCCTGACCAGCAACGCTCACATTTGCTATCTTACTTGTACCCATGATTTTAAGTCCTGGCGGAAGCTCTTCCCCCTACA
The DNA here is from genome assembly GCF_037043125.1 of Eumetopias jubatus. Lineage (NCBI taxonomy): Eukaryota > Metazoa > Chordata > Mammalia > Carnivora > Otariidae > Eumetopias > Eumetopias jubatus. The sequence continues at coordinate 103,520,867 of NW_028274819.1, forward strand.
GGAAGCCCTCCATGAGCACCCCAGCCGTGCCCCTGTGCACACCGTCTCTGATTTCTGAGCACGCACTCTAGCGGCCCAGTGGTGGAGTGGGCACCGGACCCCTGCAGGACCAACACACTCCCTCGCCAACTGTTGGGCCTGCCGACAGCTGACAGTTTGAGATGCGCCTACCCTCTTGGCAGGTGCCCACTTGAAGAGAGACGCCTCTCTCAAGGTCACACCCTTTCCCTGGGCTAGCCCACGCCCTGTGACATTATGAGAGGGGACACTGCTGTAGGTTCCCTGAGGGGGTCACCTGAGGCCTTTGAGGGGACTGCAAAGTAGCCCAGCTTGTCCTCGGCCCAGCCCTGCTTCCTGCCCTTCTCTGCAAGCCTCCATCCTGAGGACATTCCCCAGTAAATTCCCTGCGTGCTAACTTCCTCCTCAGTCTTATTTTTGGGGATCCAACATGCAACACCGCGGTTCTCTTGGGCTGTCTTTCTCTTTTGTCTCTTGTCCATCTGGTGGCCTATCTTTGTAGCTCTTCCAGGGCAGAGGGCTTTCCTTCCCAGCTGGACTCACAGAGCCTCTGACTCAGTTCAGCAAACAACTTACTATCTGCAGATCCCAGAGAACAAGGCATGAGCAAGATGTGGTGTAACCTTAAGATGCTTAAATCCAGTGGGTGGGGGGGGGGTGGAACAGGTACACAGAGGAGGTGTGTTCCAGAACAGAACTCAGGAACAATGCTGTGGGACCCCACCACGGAGGGAGGGAGGTGGTCCAGCCTAGAGTACTTGAGATCGGGTTCCGGGGAAGGAGGCTTCTGCGCAAGCCTTGCTTTGAAGGACAGGTAGGGGCTAGGCAAGCAAGGGGAGGGGAAGGGATGTTTTCCAAAGACTTTTCTCATTCGTAGAATTGCAATAATATTTACAAGCCTTGGAGGTGGTTTTGAGGATAAATGAGATAATATATATACCATCCAATATGTATGTATCGGAGCAAACTCTCAAATCCTCTGCGGGTGTATGAAGTGACATCATAGGCAGGCTCGGGATTGTGAGTCTGGTTGGGTGTCGAGAAGGGGTGGAGTGGGCCAGACAGGGAGCCGCAGAGTCTCCATCAGAGGCCACTGGCCCCGTGGAGAGGAAGTGCAGGGGGAGGCAGAGAGAACGTTCAGGAGCCTCCATGTCTCCAGGCCCCCGACAGTGCTTGGCACATGGCTTTATGGCTCCAGGCTTGATAGATGCTGACTGAGAACATGAAGGACCAGGAGCAGCCCCTGTTGCGTGATCCATACGTGCATGTAGCTCTTCCGCTGTGTGTGTTCGCAGAGGGCAGCATCGCTGTGACGCCGAGCTTCACCACCTTAGAGCTGGAAGATTTGTTGCATGGGGGTCATTTCATGCCACCTCACGTGGAGTTAGGTGTTTTGCCCTCCCCAGAGACTCCAGACTGGTGGTGCTGGGCAAGACATCATCCATGTTCCTGCTGAGAGCCGGCAGAGCAGGTGTGTCAGACGAGGATAGGGGTGGAAGGTGGGCAGACCCTTCTCCAGAGTCCCCTCTGACCTGTTGTGGCTGGTGCGCTCGCCTCCCTGATTTGGACATGGTACCACGTTCATCCCACATGGCATAAACTAGTGGATTTCCAATCCCTTTGGGTAGCAAAGCCCCCAGAAATCATGGTGCTTTCTGTGGAATGCCTTGAAATACTGATAAGCTGCATTCCATCATGTAAACTGGGAACACTTTTGTTAGTAGAAAAGCCAGCTATATTATATGTGCATTATGTTCCAATCACAACCAAAACACAGGCTGTCAAGCCCATCAATGCCCGATGCAGCTCAAGTCTGCCGCTCAGGCTCTCTGCTTCCCATTCTCGGTGAGCCGCACCTCCTGCCTTCCAGAGCCCAAGGCAGAAACGCAGTCTTCCTCTACACCTTCTCCCTGCCATGTGCCCCGGCCCCTCTCCCATCCCACATCTACGCAATGAGCAAATTCCATGAAATTGACTTGCAAGTTAGCTACTGATTCTGAACACCTCCCTGTTCTCATTGCTGCCACCTTCGTTTAGACAACCACCCTCTCTTCCCTGAATTACTGCCACAGCCTGGCTCCCTCCAAAGTCCCCCTACACTGCAGCAGCCACTTTTCTAAAACACCAGCCCAATGGTCTTTCCTCTGCACCCATCCTCTCAGGAGCTCCGAAGCTTATGAGATCCAATCTGGCCCATGAATGGCCCTCCAGTTTCATTCCCAAACCCCCATGCCCTACGTTTTTAGCCAAACAGAATTGTTTGTTGTCTGGTGCTGTGTTGTATTCTCTCTAGCTGCAAGGTCTCCCAAATTCTGTTGCCTGGCTAATTCCTCCTTTTACTGCATCTCACATGACACCTCCTTCAGGAAGTCCTCAGGGTTCTCTGGCAGAAGCTCATCGTCTCTTCCTTGGGTTCTTACAGCCTCCCAGCTGCTGTCTTGCCACCCGCTTGGCCACACCCTTCCATCCTCTATACAGCGGTTAGAACCTTCTCTCTGGGAGCCATATCCGATCATGTGATCCCCACTGCCCTCAGAGTCAAATCTAGCATCACTTGTAAAGCTGTCTAGGATCTTGCTGTGGCAGGCTCCCCAGTTCAGCTCATGCCGAGTCCGTCTGGGCTTCAGCTATCCCGAATGAATCTCCTCTAGCCTTCCACTGGGCACCTGCTCTCTCGCTCTGTCATTGGCTTATGCTGCTGCTTGTGTCGAGACCTTTCCCTGGGCTCCCAGCTCTTCCCGTGGCTAATTCCTATGCACCTTTGGGTGTCTGTCGAACGTCACTTTCTCTGGAAAGTCTTCTTTCCATCCTTAATCTAGGTTATGTGTCTCTCCTGCATTCCATTTCCTAGTGCCCACTGCTTAGAGAATAAACTGCTTGATTCATCGGCTGTTGTGCTGGAGAACCATGCATATTTTGTTCCTGCCCATGTTTTTAGCACTACATACAACAATGCTCACTACATATTTATAGACTCAAGAATGAATGAATGCATATTCCTGTTCCTGCCTGTAGAAGCTGGAACTCCTCGCTACATTATCTCAAGTGTGTGGTGCATGGGATGTGCTTACTAAGTGTTTGTTGAATAAATAAATCAATGAATGATAGGCTCTTTTCAAGCTCATTTATTTTATTATCCTTTAAAAAACCCATACTTGCTCATTTGTTTTGCCATCTGCAAGGACTTGCCAGCAGAAGAGTGGCACGGGCTCCAACATTTTAAGAAAATTGTTAGATACAGAACTGAAAATCCCGAGGCTGGAAAGTGCTACAAACTGCCAGGGTGGTTGGCTTTAGCTCCAGAGCTTTCTGTGGGAGGCAGCATGCTTGGGGAGGTCCTCCTGCTCACTCCCTGTGTCTATTTTTCCTGGCCAGAGCCTGGCCGCCCAGTGGCCCCACTGCCCCGATGGATCCACTGAACCTGTCCTGGTACGATGACGATCTGGAGAGCCGGAACTGGAGCCGGCCCTTCAACGGGTCCGAAGGCAAGCCCGGCAAGCCCCACAACAACTACTACGCCATGCTGCTCACCCTGCTCATCTTTGTCATTGTCTTCGGCAACGTGCTGGTGTGCATGGCCGTGTCCCGCGAGAAGGCGCTGCAGACCACCACCAACTACCTGATCGTCAGCCTGGCAGTGGCCGACCTCCTGGTGGCCACGCTCGTCATGCCGTGGGTCGTCTACCTGGAGGTAGGTCTGCACCCTGGCCTTGAAGGCGTGGCTCCTCCCTGGTTCCCACCAACAATTTGCCCGGTGCCTTCTCCACGGGTCTGGCCTCTTCCTCCACTCGGGGCTCAGTTTTTCTCCTGATAAAATGGGCTGCTTTTTCCTTGACAATCCCAACTCCCAGTTGGAGAGTGCTTACTAAGGGCCACACCTCGTGCCCCATCCTCTGTACTCGGCGTTTCCCCATGTGGCCCTCAGAGCAGCCCTGCGAAGTCACCGCAACACAAACACCCTTTCACAGGTGGTGAGCCAGGTGGTCGGAGAAATCACGCAGCTGGTGGGTCCCAGCTGGAACTCTGGCCCCAGGTTGGCTCATTAGATCATGCTGGAAATGGGAGTCCATTGAGGAGAATCCTCAAGGAAGGGGGATGTTCATGCTTTCAGGCCGGAAGCTTCCTGTTCTCTCTTCCCCCTTCAAAAGCAGGGGCAGCTGCTCGGTGTGCTCTTTATCCCTCCCCTCTCCCCCAGTTTGGTCTAGTGCCTGTGTCTGGGACCCCCAGGCAGGGGTGTCTGTGGGCTGTGCCGCAGGCCCTTTGCTCAGGAATGTCCCCGAGGGCTCGTCCGAATAGAGAGCAGGCAGCCCCCGCTGTGGTCCAGGCACTGCGCCAGGCATTTTGCAGACATGGACTCCACACCCATGCTAATCCTGGAGTTGATACTATTCTCGGTTTACAGAAGAGGAAACAGAAGCTTTAAGAAGTTGCCTGTCTTGACAGGTTGCACAGCAAGGGAAGAACGACTAACGGAGGAGTCCCTAAGGGTGGAGGCCCCTCCCGGTGGACACTTTCCAGAGCTAACAGGCAGACGTGGGAGGGTCTGAGGGGTTGGGTCCTGGATCCTGCCCCTTTCTCGGCCAAGGACTCTGGGGTCTGGGAACGGACCAGCCCTTCAGGGAAGAGCCAAGGCTAAGGTCACTCAGATCGCTGGGCAGGTACCTTCCTGCCTGGGCAAGCGAGGGCCTTACCCGTACCACGGAGGCAAGTCCCTGGCTGGGAGGGAAGTTTCTTCCGTTTTTAAAGGAAAACATGAAATTTTGTAGGCTTGAGCAGAGGAGACATCTAGAAGAAGCTGAAGTGGGGAGGGGAGGCTGGTCCAGAGTGGCCCCTCTCCCTGTCTCCCCACCTGGGGGGGGGGGGCGGTCCCTGTGCCTCCTCCCCCTGGTGCTCAGGATTATCACTCCCCTGGGTTCCTTTAGCACAGCCCAAACGGGCTGAAACGTTCAAAATGGATGTTAAGGAAGAACCCAAAGGAAACAGACATAAAATCTACAGATGTCACAGGCCAGGGGTCTGCTTCCTCCATGACTCACACATCTGTGAGGGCCACCAGACTCTGTCCATCCATGTCCTGTCTGACGGCCTCTCCCTGAGGAACCCTTCTTAATCCTAATGCCGGTTCCCTTCCTGCTCGCTCTCAAAGGAGGGTCCCAGGCCTCAGACCATCAGGGAAACATGAGGAGTGAGCAGCAGAGCGAACAACCTCTCTGTGCCTCACTTTCCTTATCCATATAAAGGAGATCATCGTAGTATCTGCCTCGTGGCATTGCTGGAGAGGCTAATGAGTTGATATGTGTAAAGTGCTTACAGTGGCAGGGCTCACATAATGAACAGTACGTAAAACCGTGATGATGGTGATGAAGATGAAGATGATGGTAGTACACATGCAGCACTTACCCTCGTAGAGAGGGCCCTCCCTGCGCCCAGGCAGCCAGGCCCCCTCTATCCAAAGGGAGGCGAGCTCGGCCTGCAGCTCTGCGTGTGGCTTCTGGGCTTCCTCCCCAAACACTCTAGTTTGGGGCCAGATCTGTACACGGGCTGTCCTGGGGCTCTGGGGCATTTGTTAGTCCTTTGGACAGGTATTTCCAACATAGCTGTTCACCATTATTTTGGAGGGGAGGCTCAGCGTTTTGGGGGACAGGGTGGAGAACGGTGTCTCAGAGGGAGTGCTCTAACTTTCCTATTGTGTCCCTTCAAAACAAGAGCTGGACCATGAGCCCTACTACAGGACGTCGTCTCAGCCATTTATTTTCCCTAGAGACTGTCCTGACTCCTCTCTAACAGACACTCTTGTTGTCCAGAGTTTTCCACCCTGTCCCCTTTCCAGCGATATGAGTGCCTCTGATGGCAGAGCATGTCTAGTGTGGGACTGGATGTGCATTATTAGTTCCTCGGCTCAGCATATGGAAAGCATGCTGGTTTGCAGTTGAGAGGACCAGGTTCAATTCCCAACTCCACCACTTTCCATGTGGAGACGGGCCTGAGAGAGGAGAGCCAGGGTCACTTGTCTGCATTTCGGCCTCACTGCCCTGTGAGGTGAGGGTTTGCTGTGTGCATTTTCCAGGTGGGCAGATGAGATTGAGAAGGGGACAGGCCAAGGTCACCTTTATTCACTCATTCGGCAGGTACCGAGCCCGGCCTTGTCCTACGGCATCCTCGGGGCTTGCCTGCCATCAGCGAAGACCTGATAGGACCGTTGTCGTGCAGTCTGATGGTGGTGACAACGGAGCAGTCCCCACGGGGGATGTGGAGCATGATGGGGGGCATGTGGGGACAAGGAAGTCTTGCAGGAAGCAGTGATGCTTCCGGAAGGATTATCCAGGGGACGGAGCAAGGCACTTGCACTCCAGGCCAAGAAAAAAGTAGGCAAAGCGGCAGAGCAGGAGGGCGTGTCACTGGCTGCAGGTCTGGAGGGGTAGTAGCTGTATCACTGGACTCAGAGGTTTGCTGCCCCCATGGGTAGAGATGACACATCTCAGTGCCTGACACAGCACCTGCTTAACGCGGGCCAGTTATGATTAGGGTTTTGCTGAGCCAGCTCATGGCTCAGCTTCATATGAGCAATGAGGTCAAGAAGTGGTGTCCAAAGGTGCCGACACACGGCCTTGGAGTTGCACTAGCAAACCTGGGGGCCAGTCCTTCCTCTGCCACTCAATCCCTGGGTCATCTCGGGCAGGTCCACGTTCCTCTCTGACTCCAAGCGTGTCCCCCTCTTGCAACGATAATCTCTCCTTTCACGCTTTATGTGCATTTAGTCGTTTTTACGTAAGTATCCCCTCTTTCAACAAGCTAGATGGCCCTTCCTAAGACAGGTCACGAAGAGCATAGGTTGTGCTACCCGAAGAACTCGCGTCAACCCCAGCCCTGCTGCACACTTGCTGAGTGTGAGCTGCAGTTCCCTCACCCGTGAGCGGGTATAGCAACCCTGTCTTGTGCGAGCGTGAGATGCCCACATGCCCACAGTAGGTGGAGGTGGCTGCTGACAATTTCTCTTGAGTCTTTGAGTCAGCTGCCCCCAGGACTGTGGAGGAAAGTCCTCCCTTCTGTGCTCCTAGAAAGCCCTTTGGGGTGTAGGGACGGAGAGCTCCCTAAAGGCAGGGACTATGCCAGTACTGTTCACCACTGTACCCCAGAGTCTAGGACAGAGCCTGGCATGTAGTATATTGCTCGTAAGTGTCTATGGGAATGAGAGAAGGAGGGAAGAGGGCCCTGGTATCTCAGACCTAGATCCCCAGGGACATAGAAGCAGCTCTGAAGTACTAGTCTAGGGGGGCTTCAAGGCGGAGAGGGTGGACCAGGTGTGCCTGGGGCCCTCCCAGCAGTGCCCTAAAGGTCGATTCTATTTACACCTGGAAGTTCCCCACCCCCATCCAGACCTGCCATCTTGGGGAGCCCTGTACTACCATGTGTGTGTGTGGGGGTGCCCTGGTGTGGGCCGCATGACCCCAGAGAAGGCGTCTCCCTATCTTCTGGGACAAGCTGTTGTGTCTTCACGTCCGACAACAGTGGCCACCGCTCCTGTCACCGAGCTTAAGCGCCAACATTTGGTTTCATGCTTGGGAGCAGAAAAGAAAGGGCAGCGCAGAGAATGAGCACGTCATCATCAGCCCTGTGGCCGAGCTGTGTGGGCACAGTGGGTACTGCCCTGCCCCAGGCCCCTGGGGGTGGCTTTCCGGCTCCTTTTGCTCCTGTTGGTACAAACTGCCAAAGTTGCCCGGGCCAGCCTGCTGTGTGAGTGTGCATGCCTGTGTGTGTAAACAGGAGGTATGGGAGTGTGTGTGTGTAGGGGGATATGAGTGTGTGCGGGGGGAGAGGGACGCAGGGTGCTCTTGCCAGGAGCGGGCCTCCTCATTCCCATCACATAAGGATATGTGGGTACAGCACCCGTCCTTGCCCGCGCCTGGTGTTCCCACGGCTCGAGCCCTGGTTTTCCATTCTTCATTCTCCAGGTCTGACAAAGAGCAGCACTGTCCTTTCTTCCGGAGCCATCGTCCTCACCAGCCTTGGGCAAGTCACTGCCCATTTCTGAGGTTCAGTTTCCCCATTGGTGGAATGGGATTGCAAGCTGATCGCAGATCATCTGTTTTACAGATGAAGGCTCAAAGTTGAGGCACTCGGTAGAAAGTTGCTCATCTTTCATCTAGCCCGGTTCTTGGCACAAAGGGGACTTATGTGTCTAAGAGGAGAGGGGACCAGGGGCAAGGGCCTCAGACTCCCCCTTGCTGCCCCGCTTCTCCCCCCAGACCCCAGCCAGAGACTCACAAGACCCCTGCAGCTGCCCTCTGAGTCTGCAGTCCAATCTGCCCCAGGAGAGTCAAGCTATGGGGCCTAAGCTCATCTCCCCCTCTGCTGCCCACCCATTCTGGTGCTTTGTCCCCAGGTGGTGGGCGAGTGGAAATTCAGCAGGATTCACTGTGACATCTTCGTCACTCTGGACGTCATGATGTGCACGGCAAGCATCCTGAACCTGTGTGCCATCAGCATCGACAGGTGAGCCCAGCCAGGGCGGAAGAGAGGACCCAGGCCAGTCACACATTGGGCTTCCCCAGTTCTCCCGCAGGGGCAGGCTCTGTCTATGAGGCTGTATGGCTGGCCGTGTGCCCGTGGGTCCATGTGTTTGTGTGTGTGTGCCTGCGTGTGTGTGTGCACATGCAAATGCAGATGTGCAGGTGCATGTGTGTCTGGCTGGGGGGTACAGGCCGCCATCCTACAGATGGTGATGCTCCCAAGGATGCCCAGACAGTGACTGGTAAAGAGGAGAAAGCTCTCAGTTCTGACTGCAGCCCTAGGTCTATCATTTCCCACTCTACTTGGGCAGAGTGTGCAAGTCCTCACGACCCTGCTTTGTCCAGAAATCAAGGATGATGACACCCGTCCAGGCGGGGCTGCAGCGTCTGGCTGTGCATTTCATGTCCAGCACAGGCACGAGCCCGAGGGGGCCCAGGCTGTGCTCACCTTGCCAAGCTGTACCCTTGGAGCCTTTCACTGATTTGCACACGCAGACCATGTGGGGTCCCAGAGGCCCTGTCCCTACTCCTCTCAAGGGGTTCTCCAAGATGAGATGAGCTACTCTGTGAGAAGCAGAGTACAAGTGATTGTAAACAATTACTACTGTGCTTATTTTCTGCCAAATGGGGCTTAACTCTTGCTCTGAGGGGCCTGGCTCCCAGTCCATCAGCAGACACTTCCACCTTCTGTGAGCCCAGCACAGGTGCAATTTCAAAGGTGCGAAGACCCAGACCCTGGCCCCTCAAACCCCCGAAATCCAAGCAGGGAGACTGGAGTAATAGATAAGAAGGCCCAGGAGAAAATGGTAGCCAGTCAGCCCCGAAGCTCTTGATTGGGCCTCACCAACGCTGGAGGAGTGACTTAAAGTAGACAGGCGGGCTTCGTGGAGGTGACAACCGTCATTCCCCAGGGTGCAGGGTGTCTCTGGTGTGTACCTGCTGTGGAATGAGGGGGCCCTGGGCCTGCACGCAGACTCAGGGACCCCGCCCCGCGGCCTCGCAGGTACACAGCGGTGGCCATGCCCATGCTATACAACACCCGCTACAGCTCCAAGCGCCGTGTCACCGTCATGATCGCCGTCGTCTGGGTCCTGTCCTTCACCATCTCTTGCCCGCTGCTCTTCGGGCTCAACAACACAGGTGAGGCCTGCCTCGGTCTGCCTGGGGCCCCAGTGCCCCCCCCCCCCCGCCCCCGGCGCGGGACCCCGAGGGAGCAGAGCCCCTGGCGCAGACCCAGAGACTGAGGCCGGGCTGGGTCTCTGAATTGTACGTGGATGGGCCAGAGAGGGATGGTAGCTCGGGCACGACGTGGTTGGGGGAGGGGTGGGGGTAGCGAGTCAAGAGGCTGTCTGGCCATTTTCAACTTTGTTTATTAAATTGAAGCAAGCCAGACGGCCGCCCAAACCGCATGTGTATGCGTGCATGTGTGTGTGTGTGTGCACACGTCAGGGGTGATTACTGGGCCCCTTCCCCCGCCCCGCCCCCCCCCACCCCCCGAGATGGTATCTGTGTAAGGAGGCTGCCGCCCAAGGGCTGGCCAAGCCCAGCACCGACCTGAGTCACCTGGAGCAGGGAAGGTAGGGGCGTGGAGGAGCTAGGGCGGCGGGCCCGTCCCGTGCATCTGAGGGGGTCGAGGTATTGGGCCTGCCTGCCAGCGCAGGCCTAGTGCTTTCTCTCACCGGGGAGGCCCCAGGGATGCAGGTGCACGTCTGCAGGCCATTACGGGGCAGGACACAGTGAAGCCTGGCCATCCAACTCTTGTGAGAATTCCAAGAAGCGGGAATAGGGCTTGATAGGCTCAGCCCTTCCGGAAAGGCCCTGAGATAGAGGACAGACATCGGCTAGACCAGGAAGGGAACTCGGAAGCACACTGGAGCCCAGCTGAGTTCAGCATACAGGACCGGGTTACCCCGTTCCTAAAACTGAAAGGTGGCCGACTTCCCCCAAGTAGACAGGAAGGGCTAAAAGAAGGGTTTACTCTTTTAAAAAGAGTTCCCTTCTGTTATGTTTTTCCAAACACTCAGGCTCCACTTGGGTGTTCATGGATGGCAAAACTATAAAGAAATAAGGAGGGAATATTAATGGAAAAGCTTGGAAGCAGCTTAGCGTTTTGCTCGAGGTTGTATTTTTCAATCTCTGCCTACGCCGCGTGTTGGTGTCCGTCTAGCTCTTCCAGGCGACCTCAGACACCCAGGCATACTCTCTGTCCCATTGCTGCACTCAGTCCCGCAGGGAGAGAAAGGCCCCCGGGCCGCTGACGCCGGGTCCTCCGGCTTTCCTTCCCCCAGACCAGAACGAGTGCATAATCGCCAACCCCGCCTTCGTGGTGTACTCCTCCATCGTGTCCTTCTACGTGCCCTTCATCGTCACCCTGCTGGTCTACATCAAGATCTACATCGTCCTCCGGAGGCGCCGCAAGCGGGTCAACACGAAGAGGAGCAGCCGGGCTTTCAGGGCCAACCTGAAGACCCCGCTCAAGGTCCCCAGATCCTCCCTCCCCTCCAGTGCCCCCCTCCACTGTTACCCAGGGGGCTGGCCCGTGCTCAGCTGGGGGCGGGGGACGCGGGGCCGGAGGGGCTCCCGGCACCTGGGCAGGGCCGAGTCCGAAGGCTGGGACCTCCGTGGAGCGACAGAGTCTCCAGGAGCCGGAGGCCGGGCAGAGCCGCCTGGGAGGAGAAGTCTTTGCTTGGAGATCTCTGTCTGAATGCACCTTCTGCCTCGGCTCCCCTCCTTTTCCCATCACTTGTCCTTTCCTCACTGTGGCCCCTCCCTCCTTGCCATTGCTCTGTGCTTCCCTCCCTCTCCTGTACCTTCCGCGCTCCCTGTCCTCCCCTCCGTGCACACCTCCTCCCTCCTCCCCGGCTCTTTCCTTCATTCCACCTCCTCCCTTCCACCTTTCTTTCATTCCCTCCCCACTCCTTATGTCTTGTGAATTCTCCCCTCTGCTCAGCCCTCCCTGAGGAAGACAGTGTGGGGGCATGGAAGGAGCCAGAGTTTGGGGGTTTGACGTATCAGGTTCAAGGCCTGGCATGCCCTCCTTTTTGCTGAATGACCTTGGGCAAGTTGCTTAACTTCTCTGAGCCTCAGTCTTCTCATCTGTTAAATGGGTATCATAGTGCCAGCCTCTCAGCGTGGTCTTGAGGATTCAGTGTGAGAGAGATACGAGTAAGCCTAGCATGTGCCCATAAAATCAGGGCCTGTTTGTCCCTCGTCCTGCCCGCCATTTCTCCTTGTAGTACCACCCTTCGCTCTTGCCTTCTCAGGCCGTCCTACTCTGCCCTTCTGGGAGCCCCTGTGCCCGGCCTGACTACCCCACATTGGGTGTCTGTTCACAGCCCCTGCCCACCATGACCAGTGTACTGGCTCACTCCACAGGGCAACTGCACTCACCCCGAGGACATGAAACTCTGCACCGTTATCATGAAGTCCAATGGGAGTTTCCCAGTGAACAGGCGGAGAGCGGTAAGTGCTCAGGTCAGGGACCCAGAGCCAGGTCTTTCCGCCCCGAGGAAAACCCACCTGCCATGACTCTCAGAGACCTCAGCGGCCGGTCAAAGGGAGGAGCACCTCCCAGGCTCCCCCACGTCGCTTCCGCAGAGGCCAGACTCACCACGCACACCTCACAGGCAGGCATGCAGCGAGACGGCTCGGCTCTTGCAGGCACCGATAGGCACCCTCAGCACAAGCAGGTGGTTGGGAGAGAGGACTTGGCCATAACATAATAAAAATAGGAAGCTATTACCATTCACTCAACACCCACCGTCTTCCTAGTATCTCGTCAAATCCTCACAGCGACCCTGAGAGGTAGGTCTTATTAGGCTTATTGATTTTAATTTGACAGAGGAGGAACCAGAGGCTCACAGAGGGGAGGTAACTCACCCAAGGCCAAGCACTTAGTTAGTGAGATAGTGCATATTTGAGCCCAAACCTGTGTGACTCCGACATCCCCACACACCTCCGCTGTTCTTCTCACTTGCCTGTGCTACCTTCCTACGGGCAGGTTCTGGGCTGGAGGCCGGGCCTGGGGGGCGGGTGGTGGAGGGGGACAGCGCAGAGCAGCCTTGGGGCTGGTGGAGAAGTGCAGCCTGTGCGTGGAGCCCAGAGATGCAGAAGCACAGCAGACCCCAGGCTCTGCGCAGTGATGATGGTGGCACCAGGGTCCAAGCAGCAGGTGTCCCATCCCCAGTGGGGCCAGGGAGCCCACACAGGGCCACACACGAAGTCCAGGTCAGGTGTCCTCAGGAAGCAGGGCCCCCACCGTTCACCTGCAGGGCAAGGGCAGGATGCCAGGAAGTCATTTTATGAGATGGGTGCCCAGCAGGGACTCAGGATTGGGGCTGGGACAGCAGCACCGATAAACCACCCAGGTGCAGGGCGAGGCGACACTTCAGAAGTTCAGACTGAGGCCCCAAGGCAGGGAAGAACCTGGAAGATGAGTGGACCCCCAGCAGGGCCTCCAAGTCAGCCCAGCAGGGAGGATGGGGGTCCCAGAGGTTAGCCCTTTGGCCCCCGCATCCGTCTACGGGGAACACGTGGAGCCCACGTGTGAGTGCTGGGGCAGGTGTCTTGGGCCAGCCTGGCAGGAGGAACAGGGCTGCCCTCTGTGCGCTTAGAACATGAACTCCCAGAGGCGGTCACTGAGCATCAACCGGGACCCTATTCCCCGCAGCCAGCTCGGGTGCCTGGCACTTGGCTGGTACTCAGTACGTGCTGCTCAGTCAATAAGAGAGAAGTGTTGGGGTAGTAAGCTCCCACAAATGGTTGTGGGGTTATTGAGGCTCCATAAGGATTGCTCTGGGACAGGGGCTGGGGAGGACTCTGCAGGCAGGGACTGCTGTAGGTCCTGGGTCCTATACCAAAACCCTTCCTGCCTCACAGTGATTATCCTCATTGCCTCTCCGGCAGAGTGACCCTGGGGTGTTTGTAGAAGGATAGGAGGATAGGGAAGGGTCGGGGGGGCCAGGTAAGGCTGGGTGGCAAATGCCTGAGAACGTGCCTGGCTTCACCTGGAGTTCTCTGCCTCTGTGCAGGAGGCTGCCCGCCGAGCCCAGGAACTGGAGATGGAGATGCTGTCCAGCACCAGCCCCCCCGAGAGGACCCGGTACAGTCCCATACCACCCAGCCACCACCAGCTGACCCTCCCCGACCCGTCCCACCATGCCCTCCACAGCACTGCCGACAGCCCCGCCAAACCAGAGAAGAATGGGCATGCCAAAGACCACCCCAAGATTGCCAAGATCTTTGAGATCCAGTCCATGCCCAACGGCAAAACCCGGACCTCTCTCAAGACCATGAGCCGCAGGAAGCTCTCCCAGCAGAAGGAGAAGAAAGCCACCCAGATGCTCGCCATTGTTCTCGGTGAGTCAGGCCAGCCCAGCTCTGTCCAGCCATTCCTGAGGAAAGGACCCATCATTGTGGGTCTCATTACCTGCCGTCCCCTTCCTAACCATGGCTGGCAGGCCATGGGACCGGCCCTTGCTCAGGTGCAGGCCACAGCCAATGACGTACCCCATTAAGTAGATTCTATAATTATGCTCATTTTACAGACGGGAAAACTGAGGTTTGGAGTGGGTATATGACGTGACCAAGGAAGACCTATGATTTAAACTCAGGGAGTCTGACTTCAGAGTCTGTGAGCTTGACCAGTCTACCGTAGTGACCCCCAGAACCTCAAGATCCTAGGCAAGTCACTTTCTCTCTCTGGAGTCCCCTCAGCAAGAGATTACCTCTCAGGGTTGTGGTGGTAGCCTGACGATCTGACCCAGACTGTCAGCCAGGCAAGGCTCTTGAATAAAAGTCTCCTAGAAAACCAGATGATGAGTCAAAACACAAGGCCAGACTGATGTGGGTGGTGGGGAACAGGAGGGGCTGGTCTGACTCTGCCCCCCCCCCCCCGTCGCACCCAGGGTAGCACAGGACACCCTTTCACACTCACCTTCCCCTTGGACATCCAGACAATCCTGTGACACAAGGGGTACGGGTATTATGGCCCTGCTTTTGTGAACGCGTGCACAGGGTCCCAGCAGGTTAAGGGACTGACCCTTGATCGTGTGCCTGGGGGTGACAGAGGATGGTTGGAGTCCATGGGGTCTCACTGCAGTGCTGGGGACTCTCAGGGAGCCTGAGGGGCATGGTGTGCTCACGATGCCTCCACACCGAGGCTCCCACCGGAGCAGCAGGCCTTGGGTCAATCAGACAAAGCCGGTGGGCAGGACGTCAGTCTGGGTCAGAGCATCCCAAAAGCAGGAATTAGCAAGAGGTGTCCCCAAGGGCTGGGGGATGGCATAGCAAGAGCCGGGCCATTGGGGGACCTTGCTAGACTGGAGTTTGTCACTCATGAGCAGGGTGGCCTTGCGTACATCACAGAGCCTCTGGGACCCTCAGTGCCCTGTCTACCCCACAGGGATGCCGGAGCCTAAGCGAGAGGGTATCTAACTCTCCCTTTTGTCCCTCGGGCTCAAACCGGGCATCCCCCACTGCAATGACCAAATGCTCCACTTCCAGCTGCTGAGGAAGACTTGTTCTCAAAAATGGCCAGAAAGTAGAGTAAATATTTCCATTTTGACTGACTTGTGTCTGAATGTTAACCTCATGGTTTGTTTTCAAGCCCATTATCCTTCCCTGTGGGCTAGGTGTTATTATACCCATTTGACAGATGAGGAAGGTAAGGCCGAGGGAAGTAAAGTGACCTTCACCGCAAACGGTGTCAGTGACAGCTCTAGAATCTGAGACCGGGACTCCTCCTGCAGTGCTCCTGGGCCAGGGCCTGCGGCACCCGATCTGGGCACCCACTGAGTGGGGGCCTTCCCCGCCCAGCCTCCCCCGGGGCCCCAGGGGCCAGCCTGACTGCTGCCCTCTCCCCCAGGCGTGTTCATCATCTGCTGGCTGCCCTTCTTCATCACCCACATCCTGAACATACACTGTGACTGCAACATCCCGCCCGTCTTGTACAGCGCCTTCACGTGGCTGGGCTATGTCAACAGCGCCGTGAACCCCATCATCTACACCACCTTCAACATTGAGTTCCGCAAGGCCTTCATGAAGATCCTGCACTGCTGACCTGTGGCCCACCTGCACGGCAGCCCGCTTCCCACCTCCCTGCCCAGGGAGCCGTGGGCAGGGGGCGACCGGGAGGACTAGGCCTTCTCTCTGCCCCGGCAGGCCCTGCAGTGTTAGCTTGGCTCCATGCCCCTCCGTGCTCGCACACCCTCACTCTGCCAGGGTAGTGCTCGGGAGCCAGGCACCGTGCCAGCCCTCGGGCTGGACCCCTGGCTCAGGGGCAGCTCAGAGAGCCCCCCTCCCACCTCGAGGCCCTTTCGCCTTGGCACCAAAGACGCGGCCGCCTTCTCTGACCTTTCTCTGGGGTCCTGGGGTCACCAGGGCCGGAGGCAGGGCTCAGAGACCGTGCTTTCTGTTGGGTTCGGCTTGGTCCTCACAGGCCGATGCCGGGGTGGGCAGTGGGGAGGGATGGACAGGTCACACCCCACAAGGCCATGCCCGGGAAGCCAGAGCTCCTGCCAAGGCCCCAGGCAACTGCAGTCCTGGGAGACCCATGTAAATACCAGACCACAGGGTGAACCCCAGAGGAGCCCAAGCCAAAAATCTTCACTCGCTCCCTGTCCTGCCCGACAGGAACCTCCATTTCCACAGGAGTGGCTCCTGCCTGGCCCCGCTCCAGCACCCACATGGTTTCCATACTTGCTGAGGGCAGGAACCCGGGTCTTGAAGGACCCCAGGAACATCTGTGGGGAGAGGAACCTCCCCCAAGCCCACTCTGCTGCCTCCTGACAGACTCGGCACATCCATTCTCGTAGCAACTGTTGGGCCAGGCTGGGAGCAGGCAGGGAAGGCGGGCTTGTGACATCTGGGGCCTGGGTTGGGGTGCTGGAGTTTCTCTGGGGGGCTGCCTCCTGCCACACTCTGCCACAAACCCTCTCTCCTTTCCCTTTTGCCTCTTCTCTCTCCTGTTCCCTTTCCCTTCCACTGTCTCCGCCTTAGAGGAACCCGTGGCGAGGGGGCTGCCGAATACCCCTTGGCCTGGGCTGGCCCTGCCCTGAGGGAGGAGGGGAGGCTGCAGCTTGGGGGAGCCGCTGGGCCCCAGACTCTGTAACATCACTACACATGCTCCAAACTAATAAAACTCTGATAAGAGTCACATGCGAGGCCCCTCGCCCGCCTCCGTACTCCACGGCAGGTGTAGCCGAAGCCCCCGTGTGTGTGCCGGGATCAGAATCGGGGAGGCCTTCTGCAGCCCCCTCCAGAAAAGGGTGACACTGACCACGGCCACTAGGCTGGACACTGGGGGGAAGGAGGAAAGGAGCTGCCCCAAGGAGGACCAAGGAGGAGCTGTGTGTGCCGGTGTTTCCCCCTCGTCCCGGCCCTCGCCTGCTGAGTAGAAAAGAACGCTCTCAGCCCTGCTCCTGGGTGGGCCGGAGCCTCAACTGCCAACCAAGAAGGGAGCGGAGAAAGTTCCCAGTGGGAATCCTGCAGCACACCCAGGGCTCCCCTGATCCCTCTGTTGGGAAAACAGGTGGTCCCCACTTCCCACCTCCGCCTCTCCTCTGAGGATCCTGAGCCCGAGTGGCCCGTCAGGGCAGAGAAGGCTCCACAGAAAAGGTGGCCTTCCAGGTGCCGGCTGTGTCTGGGTCTGCCTCTTGCCCTGACTTCTGTCTCACAGCAGGATCCCCTTCCTCTGGAGCAGGCTGCGGAGGCACGGAGGCCCCGAGCGACATGGCCCAGGGGGTCCTCCCTTCTCTCTCGGCCTCCATCACCGTCATAGCTCCAAGCTTTCTGGGGCCACAAATTGGCACTGCCCTGAAAACAGAAATTTGGCTTTCCAAAAAATGAAATATAAATCATCCCGGTGAAGGAGGAATATTCTTACTACCTTGAGAATAACAGCGATGATGACAAACAAGGTGCTAGCACCCACGGGCTCAGGCTCTGGGGAGCTGTCAGGGCATAATTTGCATGCTAAATACAATATTTTTAGCACCAAAGTTTGGAGCACTTAACTTGCCCTGAACACTTAATTATGGACTTTGATCTTCTCCCTGAACCTGCACGTAGTGCTAAGCCCCAGGAGAGGCTCCTGTCCCCAGGAGCACCCAGATCCTACAGGCTGGGCAAGACAGGCCCCTGGTCCATCTCAGGGGGCATCCGTATAACTCAGTGACCACTTCCTGGGGAAGGTGGCGGACCCTCATGGGGAGCGAGAAAACCCCAAGGACTTCTCGGCTGCTGATGCCCACCCCACAGCCAATGCACACACAGGCACGCACACAGACACACGCCACACACGCAGCCGACGGAAGATTTTGCCTTGGATGGAAGCTTAAAAGCTCATCTCATTGTTAGAAATCTTATGAGGTCACACAGGTTTCTCAGCTGTGGGAATTGGAAGAGATGACAGAGAGGAGAGAAAAAGAGAGGATGGAAGGAGGAAAGAAGGAAGGAAGGAAGGAAGGAAGGGAGGGAGGGAGGGAGGGAGGGAGGGAGGAAGGGAGGAAGGAAGGACGGCAGGCAGGCAGAGAGGGAGGGGAGAGGGGAGGCAGGCCCGGTGCAGCTGGTGAAGGGCGCTGCCTTGGGAAGGGCGCTGCCTTGGGAAGGGCGCTGAGGGCAGGGGAGAGGAAGGGGGCAGGCAGGGGCGGGAGGCGGGACGGGGAAAGTTGCCCACAGCTGTCATGAAGCTTCAATGCCAGACAGCAGAGTGACAGCTAGAGTGGGCAGGGGGAGGGCCGGCTCCACCCCCTCCCCCCCAGCTCTTCAGGGGCCCGGGAACTCTGCGGTGGGAGGGGGCGGCCCAGGCTCCGCTCTCTCCCACGAGGCCCTGACGGTGGCTACCGTGCTCTGGTTTCGCTCCCCTGCCTTCCCGTGCTTTCTGCCTCGTGCCCATCCTTCTCCCAAGAATGACTTTTAATTGACAAATGATCTGCCTTCACAGCCGGTGGCGTCTAACAGCTGTCTCCACCTCCCCCCTCCCCCGCCCCGGCCCTGCACCGCCCCCCAGCCCCGAGTCAGGCACAGCGGGGCGCTTCGTGTATGTCCGCTCAGATGGCCCCTGGACTGCAAGTCTTCAAACTTCAGGCCCTTCCTCGTCCTCTAGCGGCTTCTGGAGGAGTCCCAGCGGGCCGTGGCTGGGGAGACGTCCTGGACACGGGCAGGCGAGCGGTGCAGGAGACACTGCGTTTCCCCCACCCATCCACCCCTGGGGTCCTCAGTGGCTATTTCTTGAGCGACCATTGTGCTCCAGGCCCTGAGCAAAGCGCTAGGAGTTAAAACAGGGACAGGGTGGACCTGACCCCCTGTATTTGCAGAGTTCCCGGCCCAGTGGGTGACAGGCGTTAATCCAACAATCACACAGCCGCTCCGTAAGTCTCACATTCCCTGCGGCAGGGCCTGGCTGGGTGTGGGGATGCCAGCCGCGCAGGTGACGACAACGCCGTGGCACGCCTTGGCCAGGAATTGGTGAGGGCGGGCAGGCTGGTGGCACAGAGGACGGCCTCAGTGGCCAGGCAGGAGGCCCCCAAAGGAAGTGACCGCCTGTCTTACTCCCCCGGGGGTCTCAGAACAGGGGTGGTCAGTCAGCTGCAAGCAGGGACACTGAGGACTGGCCTGCTTTGGGGAGGCAGTGGGTCCACCATCTGGGGTCCCTTCCCACGCCATCCCTGTCCCAGCGCCTGCGTGGCCCAGCCTCACTGGCCTCCTGGGCCCCAGGACCTAGGCGACATCTGTGGCCATTTGTTCCCATCCTATGCCTCACCCCACGGGATCCTGTCTCCCGTGTGACCCCAGCATCCGTCCACAAGGTCCCCTGTTAGAGAGGAAGCCTGTCTCACGGGGAGGCCGGTTGCCTGGATGGCGGGCGGGCCTCTGAACCCAGGGTTCCAAACCTACATCTTGCATTGCCCACTCTGCCCGTTTCCTGACCAGCCCCAAGCACAGCTGGAGGAGGCGAGTGTGGAGAGAAGGTTTTTACCAAGGGGGGCAGAGAGAGAAAGAAAAAAGCGTTTGGGACCGGTCCTGGGGTCCCTTGAGTGCCTGCGAATAGCCTGATAGCTGTTCGGGCTGCAGAGCAAGTGGGTGGGGGAGGGGGATGTGCAGAGAGCGGAGTAGTTTTTAGAGAGGCTTTAGTAGCTGCAGATCAGAGTCTGGTCATCCTCCTGGCAGCCAGATGCCCCTGCCTCTGCTTCTGGGGAGTCCGGGGGGGGGGGGCAGGAAGCTGCCAGAGAGCACAGAGCATCTCCAGGTCCATGCTTGCGGCTTCCTCCCACCTCCGCCCCCGGCTCCTTCCTGAGACCTGGGGATGTGCGAGAGGCCAGAGAGAGGGAGGTAGCCTCCCTGGTGCCTTGGGGGCGTGGGAGCCAGATGCTGCAGCTGAGGTGAAGGATGGGGGTCAGGCCAAGGGAGGGGGCAGTCCCGCTTGGGGCAGGGGAGGGGCAGGGGACTTTGGCGCACAAAGCTAAGACAGCACACCTGGATTTTTCTGAGCGGGCCCAACAACACTGTCCCCCCGGCTGTGTGAGAGTAGAGTCTTCCCCCACCAGAGTATCTCTTTTTTTTCACCCTACACACAGCCGAAGGGTCTTTGGGGCGCACAGCTCATTCTGATTTTATCCCTACTCTGCTGAGACAGTGACAGTAGCTCCCCACTGCCCCTTCCATTGGCATGTCCAAGGTCCAAGCTCCGGAACCAGGATGGGCATCAGGGTCCCCCTACCCCATCTGTTCTTGGGCTGCCTGCACCCGAGCCTGCTTGCTCATCCACATTCCCCGGCCTCTGGTGCCCCTGGCTCCCTCCACCTAGTCCAGGCGCTGCCCCCTCTCTGCTGTGTCCTTGTCCTCCTTCCACACGCACATCTTCCAGAAAGCCCTTCCTGATGGACCCGCTGCGCCTGGTAACTGACGGGATGAGGGACAGGGCAGGGAGCTTAGAGAGCTTAGAGCCTGTGCGGTCTACCAGGTGCATGCGGAGGCTACTTCAGCTTATCGAAGCAAATATTTTGTGCCTCGGCTGCACTGGCCACATGTCAAGCGCTCAGTAACACATGGGGCCAGTGGCATCCTACTGAACAGCTGCAGGTAGAGTGGGTTTCCACCCTCCCAGGACGCGCTGTTGGACAGCACTGGTCTAGAATGACTACCGGGTGAGGAGTTCAGGCGCCTTCAACTAAAATGAGGGAGAGAGGGTGATGAACAGACTCGTGGAGGGGGAGGGAATGTTCAGTTTGGGACACTTTGAGTTTAAGGGGGTCTTTAAATAGGACCTCCAAGTAGAGATGCCCAGTAGGAAATTAGGGAGTTCTTATCTTCGACCACCCCAAACTCCCCGAAACAGGGTTTGAAATTCAACTGGAGACCCTCTCCTTGGGAATTTCAAGGGCCTCACTGAAATCCAATTTTGAATATCCCTCAGAAATCTCTAGAAGGCAGCTGTGATATAATGGGACTCAGGGTAGACGCTGGGGCTGGCTCGGGTCAGCTTGAAAGGGAGAAGAAGGTGCTGGTAGGCAATGTGAGGGTTGTTGGCCAGAGCTGGCCTGAAACCATTACCTCCGTTACCTATTGGAGGAAGGGGGTAGAGAAAGCAGGGGTCCGGGCATCTCAGCCTGGACCCTGGGATCATCAGGTTGGTGAGTTGAAATGATTCCCAGGGACAGCCCTGACCCCATTCCGTGGGATCCTTGCCCCTTACAGGACAACAGGTGCAAAAGCATCATTTATCTTTTCTAGCTCCTTTCTGCAAGGTCTTTCCTCAAATTCTTTCCAAGAGGAGACCCCAGACACTATTGTCCCCAGGTACCTCACTCCTGGCCATTCCCATGGATTGATCAGAGCTCACTCGGCTTTGAACTTGTAGCCCCACACTCCCTCTCTGGCTCGTGCGGAAGAATCCTAGACTGGGAGCCAGTGTGCAAGGACTGCAAACGGCGCGGAGCCCTCTCCCCTCCCCCCTTCCTGCTCTAGCACGTTCTGGGGAAGGCAGAACTTCCAGGGGTATCTTCAACTACAAGTCTTGCCTGAGGCCCAGTCTCAGGAAGAACAAGGAGAATGGACTGTGCAGGGAGTACGCGGGATGGAAAATCTGCTGGTGTCGCCTGCGGTGGTCTTCAGGAGTCCGCACTCATCAGAGGAAAAGCCAGCCACCCCGGGCTGCCGGACAGTGACTTCTATCTTGGGGGTGCTAAGGAAGGGCAACAGGGAGAAACTACGGGACACCCCCTTGTGGGTGTTCTCAGCCCTGGCTGCTCTCCAGCTCAACCTGGGCGAATCTGGTTTAACTGGTCAAGGGTAGGGGCCGCGTTTAAAAAGCCCTTCCACCCCCGCACACCTCACCCCGGAGGTTCTGATGGGTGGGCTTCACTTACGGCCACTGTGCTAGGGCACAGCCCAGCTCAGTGCTGCCCCAGGGCTCTCTGTGGTGGCCACAGGCTGTGGTGTGACAGGGAGAAGCATCCAGGGCTCGGGAGCCCAGAGACCACAGGATGGGAGACACAACACTGCCAGCATGTAGGTGGGATAAGACGTTCCCTCGGCTCTGCCTCACCCCTCCGGACAGGAGGCCCCGCTCCCAGCCCAGCAGGGCCACACGCAGAGGTGAGCCTGCCAAGTGGCTGGGGGTGGGAGCTGGCCAGTAGTTGGGGCAGAAGGTTCCTTTGCTCTGACAGTTAAAGAGTCGGAGGGGCTGCTCCAGCAGAGCAGAGATGGAGAAGAGCAGGCTAGGACTCTAGGGCACCCATTCTGCCCCCGCTCAGACCCCCACCTCCCACAGACCCGAGGTCGGCCATTCCCGGCAGAGCCAGGGAGGAAGCAGAAGCTGGTTGGTGTGAGCAACCCCAGCCCTGCCCCAACCTGCCCCACAGCCTGTAGGATGGGCCAGGCCGGCAGATGGGTGGCCAGGGTGTGGCCCCAGGGGAGAGCGCTCTGAGCTGCAGCGGCTGGGAGGGAAGGCCTTGTCCTGTGAAGCTCCACACTGAGCCCGGATAAGCCATCCCTCAGCATCACCAGCCCCCCTCACTCCCCACATCTGCCCCTGCCTTCTCCTGCTGCACAAACTCACACACACACACACACACACACACACACACACACACACACACACACCACGTCCCACAGGAACACCACTGGCCCCACAGGTCAGCCCATCTCCAAAGGGGAGGCTCAGATTCACCCTTTTATTGATTTCAGGGTTTGAAACCTGGCCATATAACTAGACACAGTGAAGAGGCGGCAGAGGAGGTGAGAGACGGAGGATCACTCGTGGGCACCTGGAGCACCCCCTTCCTACCCCCCAGACCATGTGGGAGACCCAGGCACTAGAGCCAGGGCCACCAGGAAGGTGTGAGACCACACCTTCTGTGTGGCCACGCAGGGCTGGCTGGGCTTTCCACCGCAGGCAGAAATTTCCTCTCAACTTTTAGCTCCTGCCCCTTTTGAAAAGCGCGTGCCTGGCTGTCCTGGCCTTGCTTGTGATCAGGGCCAAGCCATGCAGGGACCAGCTGGGAGGGAGCAGCTCCCTCTGCCTTCAGAGAGGGCTCCCAGGATGCAAGGGTCCCCGCGGGCTCAGGGGCAAGTGGCAGAAGGTGGCAGGGGTCTTGGGAAGGAAGAAGGAATTCACTTTGGGGGCTTGAGTCGTGGTGCAGGAGGAGGAAGATGCAGCACCCCACCCCCCACCCCCAGCTACCACCTCAGTGCCCCTTCCCCCTTCCCTCCAGGGGGGGAACCACATTCGGTTTCCTCTCGAGGTCCAAGGGGCAGGGGGCAAGGCCCTGCCAGGAGCCCAACCTCACTTCCTGCCAGGGAAGGAGGCCCCAGGTTGTTTATATTTCAGTCTGGGCTCCAGGCTCGGCATCCCCCGGCAGGGCCAGCGAGGAGGGCTCCTTGCCCTCTAGGAAGGCGATCATGTTCTGCTTTTGGCTCCGGAGGGCCAGCTGCAGGGGTGTGCAGCCCACCCCTCCTGGAGGGCCAGCTGGGCACCAGGTTTGACCAGCACTTGGAGGATGGCCATGCTGCCCTTGAGGGCGGCCATGTAGGTGGGCATCCAGCCCACCCTGTTGCAGGCATGGACATCTGCGTGGTGCTCCAGGAGGTTGATGACGCTCAGGAAGGCGCCCCTCTGGACGGCCAGGTGGAGGGGCGTCCAGCCCGCCTGCTCGGCAGCACTGGGGTCAGCACTACACTGCAGCGGCGCTAACTCCACGGCCTCCTCCCCATGGCAGGTGGCGAGGTGCAGGGGGGTCCACTTCATGCCTCCAGGAGCCCCGAAGTCTGCATGGCTCTCTGCCAGCAGGTGGATGACCTCCAAGTGGCCCTTGAAGGCTGCAAGATGTAGGGGGGTCCAGCCCTACTGGGTCGGCAGCTCGAGGCTGACCCCGTACCTGAGCAGCATCTTGCAGATCAGGTACTTTCCCCTGGCGGCTGCCATGTGCAGTGGGCTGTAGCCACTCTGGTCAAGGGCATCAGGAGCCGCCCCGCTCCTCAGTAGGTGTTGGATGGCCCTCACTTTGCCTTGCTCCACCTCCAGGTGCAGAGGCCTCCTCAGGTTTCTCTGCTGAGCATCCAAACTCAGGCCCCTGGCCTGTCAGCAGCTTGACCAGGCTGACGTGGCCAAAGTAGGCGGCCACATGCAGAGGGGTCTTGCCGTCAGCCTCATGCAGGTTGGGGTCAGCTTGGCGGGAGACCAGAAGCTGTGCCACATTCTCAAAGTTGTTCTTTGTGGCCAGGTGGAGCGGGGTCCACCCCTTGTGCTCCCGGACATCCATGTGGGCCCCGTGGTCCAGGAGCAGGTGGGCGGTGCGGTCATCCCCGTTCTGGGCTGCGAAGTGCAGCAGGGCCCAGCCATCCTTGTCTGTGAGGTTGGCGTCTGCCCCGTGCCCCAGGAGCAGGGTGC
Organism: Eumetopias jubatus; assembly: GCF_037043125.1. Taxonomy (NCBI): domain Eukaryota; kingdom Metazoa; phylum Chordata; class Mammalia; order Carnivora; family Otariidae; genus Eumetopias; species Eumetopias jubatus. The sequence continues at coordinate 103,545,284 of NW_028274819.1, forward strand.
AGAGGTCGGGGTGCTGGTCCTGGGCGGCGATGAGGAGAGGCGTGTAGCCGCAGGCGGTCTGGCAGTCCACATTGACCTCGTGGGCCAGCAGCAGCCTCACAGGCTCCACGAGGCTCTGTACCACCAGGAAGTGGAGGGGAGTGACTTTGTTCTCATAGACGTGCAGCTCCTCGTCGCTCAGGACTGGGGTCTTGCTGTCCTAGAGCTGCAGGACCCCCTTCAAGCAGTCCCCTGAGTCTGCTGGGAGGGAGATGCGGTTGGAAAAAGGACCTCTGACCTGTCCACAGGTCATCTCGTCCGGCCCCCTGCCTCCTGGAAGTGCCATCCAGGAGCAGAGACTCTGGGAGGGAGGGCAGTCTTTCCTGCTATCAGAGATCTCTGCACAGCCACCCTCCTCCCGGAGAAAGGACTCTCTGGCAGCCCCTCCTGTGAGGATGGGGCGGAAAGAGGCCTGGGAGCAAACCCTGACTGCACCCTTCACACTGCCGGACCTTCGCCAATTCCCTGCCCTCCCTGAGCCTCCAGATCCTGATCCATAAAGGGGCCACAAACAATGCCCACTTCATCTACTGTTGCGAGGACAGCTTAGGTAGACAAGCGCATTCAGGGGAATGTTTGGCACAAAGGAAGTCAATGCCAGCCAAAAATAGGCTCCATGATCTGAACTTTGGCCACTAAGGCTTCCTCCTGCTCTACCCAGAGTATATCCCGATTAAAAACAACAATTTCCAAAACAAACTACAACAACAAAAATCCCTGCCCAGGCCAACCCTCCCTGCCTCCCCACCTCCCCCTCGGCCGCCCCCCCAGATTCTGATTTAATCGTCTAGGTGGCCCAGGCATCAGGGCAGCTTTCATCCCCCAGGTCAAAACACAGCCAGGCTTGCAAGCCAAAGCTCCAAGACCCCCCCCCCCCGCCCCCCGAGCCAGAGAAGGAGGAGTCTGGCCTACTATGAACACAAGCCTAAAGGGGGAAGCAGAGCCTGACCTCCGAGGGCATGTGCATTTCTGGAACCTGGGGCCGGTGTCAGGAAAGCGACCCACTAACTCCTGATTTGGGACAAGCTGGGCAGAGGGTTGGGGTGGGGGGGTGAGTGGGCAGGGATGAGGGGGAAAGGGTGTGGTTGGATTCCACTTTCTCCTTCCTGTGAATTCTCTGGTTCTAGCTGTGGCTCTGTGGACTCACCGTGGTCTGTTAGCTCTTGACTGACCTTGTCGCTGACCTGGGCAGAGGGAATCAGAAGACAGGGGGGCAGATTAGACCAGCGGGGCATTCTGGCCTGTACTGTCCTCCACTCCTTCCCCTCTCTCCAGCACCTGGAGGGAAGCCCCTCCCATGCCATTCAGACCACCCGCTGTGTCTGCAGGCAAGTCCTGAGCAGGGAAGACCCTGCCCGAAAGAGGTGGTCTGGGACCTTGACTGCCCCTCGGACCACAGGAGGGAGTGCAGGGTGGCTGGCCCTGTGGTTCAGCCAGGGGCCCCTGGCTAGCCCACGGCTGGTTCCCATGTTAGGGGGTGAGGACACTGAGGACACTGATGCCCCCAGGCAGGACTCTGATTAATCCCCCACACTCGAGAGAGATGGCGTGTCCTTCTCAGGGGCTCTGAGCCACGGCCACGACTGTGCAAATTAGGAACGGCTGTCCCCAAGTAGGCTGCTGGTGTGGCCAGCAGTGTGCGCTGGGCTGGCTCTCAGTCCCCATCTGCTCCCTCAGCCAGGGGGGCCTTGTGAAGGACACGCCCATGCATCATGCATGCATTCCCCCCCCCCCCCGCCCCCGCGGACTTATCGGAGGCACCCCCCCTCCCCAGCACTCACCTCCCCAGGCCGGTGCAGAGACAGCTTGCAGGACACCTTCCTGGCCAGAGCCTCACTCTCTGGGTCGGCCACAGGACTCTGGAGCAGGGATAGCAGCATGTCTGTCTCAACTGTGATGTCTGCTCCATGAAGGAGAGAGACAAAAAGAGAAGCAACAGGCTGGCCAGCAGTCCGTTCCCCATTTTAGATATGTGAACATTCCCTGTGTCCCCCACACCCCAAAATCCATTCCCGGACTCAGATACATCCATACATGTGCATCGGGAGGGAGGAAAGCTGGATCCCGGCCGGCTGTGGCTCAGTGGGCCCACATTTAGCAGGTCCCTGGCCCTCTGAGGGTCAGTCCTTTTCCATAAATGCGGGGGCAGGACTAGACGGGTGATCTCTGAGTGCTCACAGTTACACATGTGTGCGTTTCCACAGTCGCTAAAGGGGGTCCATTCATGCCTGTGATCTCACAGTCTGCGAACATGTTACAAATGAAGATGCTGTGGCCCCGGATGGAGCCGGCATAACCGGAGAACTCAGAAGCAGGAGAGCCAGGCCCCGACCCTTCAGTATGGGTTTTCGGCTCGGCCTCCCACGGGGGTGCAGAGAGGAGCCTCCGTCCTCAGTGCCCCCTCTCCCACTGCCCTCCTCCAGCACTCTGACGCAGACCCTGCTCCAGCACCACACGGAGCGCTCAGGAGTGGCCCAGGCCCCAGCCACCCCCTCCCCTGCCCCCTGGAACCTCGGCCCAGGCTCCCACGCGCTCCAGCCCCGCCCAGCTCCCCAGGCCCTTGAGCAGGGCAGGCCTGACGAGAACCTGGAAAGCAGGGCCTCTTCTTGGGGACCTGATCCCAACAGCACCTCATCAGGTTCACCATCTGCTGGGCCTTGCCTGGCCACTCGTCCGAGACAGGCTGCGGGGAGGGCCGCATGCGTGCAGCCACTCAGGCGACAATAGTCACCATGCTGAAGCCTGTGAGGGGAGGTCCAGGCTGTGTGCATGCTGGGAGGCAGGGCCAGAGCAGCAGGCTGGGCAGGGTGGTGGGCGGCCCTGAGGATCCCCACAGGGGTGCACACAGCAGGGGCCACATGAATGCATGGTGAATAAACAGCTAGGTTACAGGCTGAGATTCCAGCAGGGGAGGGAGTAAGGAAGGTAGGGACGGGAATCCTTAAAGCGTATGCTGCTCCCCAACCCAAAGCTGCCACTTAATCCTGTCGCTGCAAGCCTCAGCCTCTCACAGGCCTTCCAGGACCCCACCCGAGGCTGCCACCACCATCTGCTACCTGATTACAGTTTCTTCTGAGTGAGGAGCTCCCAGATGATGATGCTGAAGCTGCAGACAGGACAAAGTGCTCCCTGAGTCACTTTCTCGGATACCCATTGTCACCCCACCCGGGAGGCCCCATGGACCACACCCTCCCAGGCAAAGCCTCTCCAGCCAGAGTGCCCCTCCATGCTCCCTCCTCCCCGTCCTGGCGTGCCCTTGGGCCTTGGGGGGGGTCAGGCAAGGTGGTGATAAGCAGCACCTCCGCCAACCCCGGGAACGTGGCACGGAGCCCAGCCACTTCTCACTTGTACACGTCATACTTGGGCCCCAGGGCCTTGTTACTTTCCAAGAACATCTCAGGGGGAATGTAGCTGAAGGTGCCCCGCAGAGCTGACCTCTCGATGTACTGCATCTGGGTCGACTGTTCCATCCACTTGGACAGGCCAAAGTCTGAAATCTGGGAGGACGCCACAGGCCAGAATAAGGGAGCAATAGTCTTGTCTCCAGAAAACTGCCTTGATCCCTCACAGTCCTGCAGCCTCACCTTTCTGGGACAGTGTAGTGGTTAAGAGCCCGGGCCTCTCCCATGCGACCTGCATGACCTCAGACACATTACTGATCTCCTCAGAACCTCAACTTCCTCATCTATAAACTGGAAATAATATGAACACTTAGCTCATAGTGCTTTTATGAACACGAAATGGGCAAATATGCAAAAAGCATCTAGAACTGCTCCTGGCACATAGTAAGTACTTAGGAGGTGTTGCCATTATCCAGAGGGGCTGTGGATAAAGTCGCTATCTTTGATGAGCTTCTGTTCGTCCACTTCCAAGGGCCCTGAAGTGTATACACTATGTACATTTATCTCCCACTTCGCTTCTATCCACGGATTCATTCATATGCCAACTGAGTTGGGTGCTGAGGATCAGGCAGCAGATAAGAAAGATGAGACGCCCCCCCCATACCCACTACTCTCCCAAGAGCTTACTCAAATAGGGGGTAGAGTCATTAATGAAATAGTTTCATAAAGGACTCTAGACTTACGATTGGGGTTAGCAATATGAAGAGACAGAGACACCATGAGGGTATACAACAGGGGCCTGTTGGGATAGCCAGGGAAAACCTCCCCGAGGAGGTAATGTTTAAGCAGAGAGCTGAAACATGAGCATGACTTGCTAGATAAAGAAGGCAGTAGGGGAACACTGTTCCTGGCATTCGGGCCAGAATGTGCAAAGGTCCTGGAGCAAAAGAGGGTGGCACATTTCAGGAACTGAAGGCCACCATCTCATTTACACTCATCCCCACCCAAAGCAAACAAGGGAAAGGCTAGGGAATATTCTACCCACAGGAGAAACAGAAGACTGAGGTCCTAAGAGAGTTATTGCAGGCATCCTGATACCCAGATTCATGCACCGAACCCCACTGCTCCTCTGTCTTTGTTTAGATGTAAACCCTGCCTTCAGTATTTGTCCAATTCCCAGGAGCTGAGCTACTTAAAACTCTGAGCAGGCCAGGCAGACAGGCTCACCTGCAGGAGAGTCTGGAGTGGAAAGGGGGCCGAGAGGTCGACTGGGGCCTTTACCTTGACATGCATGTTGCTGTCTAGGAGAATGTTGCTGGCTTGAGGTCCAGGTGGAGCAGGGGTGGCTTAATGCTGTGGAGAAAGTTCATGGCCAGGATGGTCTCATGGATGATGCACAACTTGAGCTGCCAGGAGAGGGTGGGTGTGGGCAGCATCTTCTCCAGGGAGCCATTGGCCATGAACTCCATCACAATGCCCAGGGGCTGCCTTGCACACCCTGTAGATGGACACGATGTGCAGAAATTTTATCTTCTCCATTTTAGCTGCTTCTTCAATGAGGCAATCCACATCGTAGCTGCAGAGATGTGGGGCATTGAGGGATGGAAGGAGATGACCCATTAATTCCAAGAGCAACTAGCAGAACAACAAACGAGGCTTAGTGCCAGGCTCTGGAGACCCAGAAAAGCCTCAGGGCCTTGCAAGGTAGTGCAGGAGGAAGGAGAGTCCTAGAAGGAGGCCCAGCAAGATGCCGGGATGGCCGGCAGTGACAGGGACAGGAAGGGAAGGAATTTGCAAGCTCAGGAGCAAGTCCATTCTACAGAGGCGGCCACGAAAAGCCTCCCATTTGTTCTGCCACTTGCCCATATGTTTGTCTCTCCCAGTAGATCACAAACCCCTGGAGGACCAACATCACGCCTCACGCTTCTGTTTTAAAGGCTCGTCTATGGCCATTTGGGTTATGAAAGTAATACAGATCCTTGTAGGAAGTCAAGGGAATACGGGGAGCTATAAAGAAGAAAATTAAATCATCAGCAATCCAACCTTCCAGAGCTGGCCTCTGTTCATGTTTTAGTATGTTCTTTTACACATACACGTGCAAGGGATCTCTCTCCTTTGCTCTCTCGGTTTCGCTCCTTCCTCCCCCTCCCCCCTCTGCCTTCTGATCACACGGTGTGGGCTGCTTTGCGATCTGCTTTTCCAGTTAAGGGTGGCACGGGGCATCCTCACACGCTATTCTCCCGAAGCAAGGTCTGCAATGGCTGCGCCGTACTCCGTTTTATGGATGGACTGCAATTACTCCTCTGGCTTCCCCCCCAGCGCATTGCCAGGCACGGCACAATACATCTTTGTTGAAGGGAACAGACGTCAAGACTTAAGGGAGGGCCTTACAGAATAGGCATTTGCTGACTCTCTCCCGCTCATTTCACCGTTTGTGCCCACAGAACGGTCGATATGCAAATTGTCGAAATTGTTTGGGGTTGGCGGGGATGAGGATTAAGGAGCAACGACATTTTTAAAAGCTCAGCATTTACAAAGCTGCGTGGGCACTGCAGTGGGAGGCTGCCGGAATGTGTGCGCAGGGCGGCCCCGGGAAGTCGGCCGGGGACTGCTGACCTCCAGAAAAAAAGCACCTGATCTCCCTCACATCCCGACAGGGTGGCTCCCAGGCTCCCCCTGCTCTCGCCTCTACCTCTACACTGTTCCAGAGACCTCCCCTCCACCTCGGCCGTACCTCTTAATCTGTCTCCTCTTGTGCTTTCCAATCCCCAGGAGCTGGGATCCCTGTGGTGGAGGGGCAAAGCCAGGGATCGGCCCTGATTTCAAATCCCAGTTTTACCACTCATGTTCTGCATGACCCTGGGCAAGTAAACTCACGGGGCCTCAGTTTCTTCACTGTAAAATGGGAACGCCAGTAGCTTGCCCGGGACAGCCAGACTTCTTGCCCCCATGCGCTGTGCCTGCGGCTCATCCACCCACCAGCCCCCGTCATTGGGTGTCTGGTCGCGGTCCTGGACGTGGCGTGTCTGAAGCAGAACTCTGGGTTCTCCCCCCACCACACCCGCTCCTCCCTCTGCCTTCCTCTCAGCGAACGGGCCTCCCTCCTCCCTGTGCTCGAAGATCTGATGTCCTCCTTGGTTCTTCCTCTCCTTCCCATGACCAGTCCTTCGGCGCATTCTGTCAGCTCTACCCTCGAAGTAGAGCAACAGTCTGACCACTTCTCACCACCTCTACCGAGGGCCATCTTGACCCAAGCCTCCTAATCGGTTTCCCTGCTTCTCTCTTCCCCTCCGCCATCCATTCTCAACCCAGCAGCCAGAGTGATACTCGTAAAATGTCCGTCAGAGGTATGTCATTGCTCTGCTCAACACCCTCCACTGGCTTTCTTCTCATTCACAGTAAAAGCCAAAGTTCTCACAGTGGTCTACAAAGCTCGCCATGATCTTGCCCTGGGCATGGCTTGTGACCCTCCCCAACTCTGCTCCTGCCGTAAGGGCCTGTCGCTGGTCCTCCACCATGTCAAGCACATTCCCACCTCGAGACCTTTGCACTTGCTGTTCCCTCTGCTCTAAGAGAGCCACCTGGCTTGCTACTTGTTTGTTTCAAATCTCTATTCAAATGGTGGTTAGTGATTTCAAGTCTTTATTAAATAGCAGCCCTACCCCAACTCTGGCAGCCCTGTCTCCCCGCTCCCCATACACAGAGAGCGGACGAGCTAATATTTCTAGATCAACTGTTTTCTTGGAAGATCAGAGGATTCAACTCTCTTTAGGTATTTTCATCAAGAAAATGTCAGGTGGTTTAAGTGCGACAGATAAAAACGATTTATTTATATATTATTTACTGACTTATTTTCTGTCTTCCTCTAGATTTCTTCCTTCCTTAGACTCTAAACTCCATGAGGTAGGGACTTTGTTTTGCTTACTTAGTGCTTACGATGAACGAATGTCATCCATGCCCTAGCTGCAATTACGACCTATAATAAATGACTCACAAATTTTCATATTGTTAGCTCAGACCTTCACCTGAAATCTATTTGACAATTCTTTTTGGCTGTTTAAAAGGGACCTTACACTCAACCTGCACAAAACTGAGCTCTTCTTCTCCCAACCTGTGCGTCCTTTCATGTTCCCTTTATTAATTGTCAACAACATCATTCAACAGACACCAACTACGTGCCGGGCTCCGGAGAGAGCCGTGAATGGGCACAGACTCAGCTCTCGTGGAATAGACATTCTAGTGAGCCTTTGTTCCTCTGGGCAAGCCAGCCATCATGTTAACCTTGATACTCCTCTTCCTCATCACCCCCCGCCCCCACAGACAACCCAGCACCAAGTCAAGGGGATGTTTACTTCCTAAATACTGTATAATTCATTCCTCTCTCTCTATCACTACATGCCAGGCTGGACTGCGATCATCTCTTGCCTGAACAATGACAACCCCTAACTGGACCAGAAGTCACTCTACCCTTCCAATCCATCCTCCACCCTGCAGATTCGATCAACTCCTTTTTGTTACACACCCCCAAGCTGGCTGCAAACTCTTCAGTGGCTTTCCGTGGCTCCCTCTCCCTCAGCTCCAGGTCCAACAGCCTTCCCCCACCCCATTCACTTACGATGCCCCTCCTGCCACAGGCCCTTTGCACTTTCTGAAGCCTCTGACGAGAGGCTCTGCCCCCCCAGGCTGTAAGCTCCAGGAGAACAGGGCTCTATCTGTTGCACTCATCATCATATCTCAGGGTCCAGCACAGAGCCCAATGCCTGGCATTCATCAAGTGAAGAAATGAGTGAAGACGTGTAAAGAGTATCCAGTGAAAACACATAAAGCTCCTAGTGTAGTTACTCCACACTATGGACTTTGCCTACTGTCCGTACTTTACAGATACAATCTTGTTTAAACCCACAACAACCATTATGAGAGCAGTCTCTTCCTGTTTACAGATGAGGGGACTATACTTGAAGACAGTAAGTAGTCAACGGCCACATAGCTAGTAAGTGGTGGGTGAGATTCAGAGCCAGGTCTGTTAGGTTCCGATGGAAAATTGTTGGGCACAGGAGGAGTACGGGGGTGGCCCTTTAAGACTATGGGGGGAAATAGGGGAATAGAATCGCCCTTCCTGGAAGAGTATAGATGGGCTGGAACCTGCACCCTGAGTAGGATATGGACCCCAAAGTCATTGTCACAGGGAGACCCATAGCTTGCTTTGGCTGGAGCAGGGCAGGGCATGACAGAACTGATGGTCCCTTGGGCAGCTCTGCTTACCCCCTGACAAGTCTCAGACTCTTCCACCGGGAAGCTTGGAGGATGATGGAGGACATGATTGTCAGGGAGGTCGAGAGCTCCACTGGGTGGGTGAAAATGGAGGTTGGAAGGTGAACAGCCCACTGGCCTTGAGACTGTTTGCTTCAGGCCCAGATTTCTGCCCTTCAGCACCAACTTCTGAGGCCACTGGAGGAAGCACCAGGGTCAAATGGCCTGAATCCATTGAAGAAATTCCCCTCGGCCCAATGAGAACAAGAAACCAGAAGCCGCCTGGCATCTGCAGAGACCATCAAAGGAATGCTGAAGCATCACCCTTGTAGGAGGAGACACCCAGGGCTCAAGGCAGGCTGCCAGGATCCCAAATAGAACTCCTCTGTGAGTTTCATTCAGGGGTGGAAGTCGAGGGACATGCAGGAGCCGGTGTGTTATGGCTGACCAACTGTTGAAACAGCCAAGCAGTGGGTTCAAGCACTCTTGAGACTTCTGAAGAATCTGGCAAAATAAATATGTGTACATATTCACAGCAACCGGAGTCATTAGACTGGCTTGGGCTGCTCCCTTTACCTCACTCCTGGGGGCCAGGACGAAAGCCTAGCCATGGGTGGATAAGCCCTGAGAGTAAGGTCAGAGAAGCAAAGAACTCCTAGGTCCCTCATCAAGTGGGTTGAGGCTTAGGGATTTGGGAAGGAACAAAGTAGACCTGGGAGCTACTGATTTCTTTCTGGGGGTCTGAGTGCAGAAGTTCCTGGGGCGGGCCTGGCTGCCAAGTCTGCAGCCAGTGGGTGGAGAGGACACAGCTGGAGAGGAAGACTTCACCTTCAGCTAACTGTTTCTTCCCGTGAAGGGGAATGAATGAGGTGGGTACAGTCTGACCACGACACAAACCCACCGGAAGGAGCAAGAAGTATGTTCTAGCCATAGGAATTTTGCCTCCAGATGCTGAGTCCCTCCTGTTGACTTCTATCACTGTATTTTATTTTGGCAGATGGGGGATGGAAATTTTCTGGACTTGGATTTCTGCACATTGATTTAATATCCTGGACTTGGAATTATTATATGAAGTGTGTGTGTGTGTGTGTGTGTGTGTAGACTAAAATTTTCAGGCTGCCACCCCCAGACCAGGGAGCCGATAGAGCAGTTCTGCAACACTCTGGACGATGCTGAAATCCAACAAGAGCCTCTCCCCAAACTGGAATGGCAAGCTCTCTGCATAGAGGGAAGTTCCCCAGCCTGTCCCCATTCTCCACCCTGCAAACACGTCACGGGACAGCTGGACAAGCTCCAGCAGGCTCCAAACTCCACTACCCTGTGTACCGAGGTGAGGGCCAGGTAGATCAAGATGAAGGAATGTGTACAGGGAATCAGAACATCTGCCCCGGGAGCAGAGAGGAAGGGTTGGGATGCAGCAGGAGGAGCAGGGCTTAAATGCAAGAGCCTATGAGTCAGTGAGACCTGCCTTCAAACCCGGGCTTTTCCCCCACCACTTACTGGGCCTTGGTCAACACTACCAAATCTCTGTTTCTCCATCTGTAAAATGGGATGGTAATATAATACCCACTTCAAAAGACTGCTGTAAGGATTAACTTTTAAAAATACACTTAAATGCACACCTTTAGGCAAAAACAGAACAAAACAAATAAAAACAAACAAAAACAAAAGAACCAACCCAAACTTTACACATTATCCAAAAATTAATACAAAATGAATTGTGGACTTACTTACATATGAAATGTAACAGTATAACATCTTCAGAAAAAAAAAAATAGATGAAAATCTTCTGGACCTAGGGCTAGGCAGAAAGTTCTTAGGCTGAACACCAAAAGTGCCATCCATGAAGGAAATGTGGATAAATTGGATTTTTTTTAAAAGATTTTATTTATTTATTTGACAGAGAGAAAGACAGCGAGAGAGGGAACACAAGCAGGGAGAGTGGGAGAGGGAGAAGCAGGCTTCCCTCCCGCCTAGCAGGGAACCCAATGCGGGGCTCGATCCCAGGACCCTGGGATCATGACCTGAGCCGAAGGCAGACGCTTAACGAACTGAGCCACCCAGGCGCCCCAGTTGGAGTTTTTTCAACATTAAAAACTTTCCCTATGAAAGATGCCGTGAAGAGGAGGAAAAGTCGGGGTATGGATGGAGAGAATATTTACAAACCAGACATGACCAGTAGTCATTTTCTAGAATATGTAAAGAACTCTCCAAGCTCAACAGTAATAAAATAACAAGCTATAGAATTAAAAAATGGAAGAAAGACATGAACAAACATTTCACTGAAGAGGATACAAAGGTGGCAAATTAGTGCATGAAAATATGTGAGCATTAAGGAAATGCCAATTGAAACCACAATGAGATATCACTGCACACCTATGAGATTGGCTAAAAAAAAATTTTTAAGTGACACCATCAAAAAAAAAAAAAAAAAAGGGATGCCACCAAATGCTGGTGAGGATGCAGAGAAACTGGATCATTCATATTTTGGAGATGGGAATGTAAAATGGTATAGCTACTTTAGAAAACATTTTGGCATTTTCTTATAAAACTAAACATACAATTAGCCTACAACCTAGCAATTGCACTCTTGGGCATCGATCCCAGAGAAATGAAAACGTGTTCACACAAAAACCTTAACATGAGTATTCATAGCAACTTCATTTGCATAGCTAGAACCTGGAAACAGCCTGGATGTCCTTCTGCAGGTGAATGGTAAGCTGTGGTATATGTATTGCTCAAGTGGAGGGGGGAGGCTAGAAGGGGCGCTGGACCACTCTACGTCAATTACAGGAAGAATCACCAACTACAGACCCCAACAGAAGGAGCATCAACAGGAAAGAATCATCCATTACAGGCCCCACCAGGGAAAAGATGGACACTGCATCTCCTAAAAGAAATCGACCATCCCTGCAGCTTAGCGGTTGAGAGATCTTCATCACCCTGCCTTGCTTTTCTCCAGTGGATTTTCATTCAAAACAACCCCTCCCAACTTCGTCATAAAATAATGTTTCTCTCCTTTGTTTTTTGGACTTGCCTGTAGTTTGGCCATAGTTTGCATGTCTTGAGTTGTGATTCTCTGCTATTCTCAAATAAACCCATTTTTTGCTGTTTGTAAAATAACTGACTTTTATGTTTAAGGCGAACAGTGAACTATGGAACACTACTCAGCAATCAAAAGCATGCAATTATCGATGCACATAACAACTTGGATGAAGCTCCAAGAAATTCTATGGAGTGAACAAAGCCAGTCTCCAAAGGTCACATATTGTATGAGTCCACTTATACTGCATTCTTTTTTTTTTAATTAAGATTTTATTTATTTATTTGACAGAGAGAGAGAGAGAGAGAGAGCACACAAGCAGCGGGATTGGCAGGCAGAGGGACAAGCAGAGTCCCCACTGAGCAGGGAGTCTGATGTAGGGCTCCATCCCAGGACCCTGAAATCATGACCTGAGCCTAAGGCAGCCACTTACCAACTGAGCCCCCCAGGCGCCCCACTTATATTGCATTCTTAGCAGGACAAGTTTATAGAGCTCAAGAACGAATTAGCCATTGTCAGGGGTGGAGGGGGTTGGTTATAGCTGCCCCGGGCAGGTGTGACGAGGGAATGTGATGTGACGAGGAATCCGGTGATGAACCTGTACCATAGCTTGCCAGTGGTGGTGGTCACATGAATTTATTTACACATGTGATGTCGCTGCCTAGAACGAAACACACACACATGCTAGTGTGAGCACGTAAAACTGAGGAAGTGGGAGTCCAGTTGGCAGATGGTATCACTGTCCATTTCCCAGTTGTGATGTTATGCTGTAGTTACATAACGTGTTACCACTGGGGAAACGGCGTGAAGGGTATAGGGGATCTTGACGTTATGTGTTACACTATTGTCTGCTTATCTATAATTGTTTCAAAATAAAACGTTTTTTTTTTTTTAAAATACATGTAAAGCTCTCTTACTCCTTCTCTAATTTCCTTCTCCTCTTCCTCCTAATTTTCCTGCTCCTTCTTCCCCAACCCCCCCTTCCCCTCTGTTTCTTCTCCTCCCCCACCCTCCCTCCTTCTCCTTGTTCTTAATCCCAGGCAGTGTTGCATTCTCAGAAGCAAAATCTTCCCGTAACAGGAGAAAGGGAGTAATCCAACATTTACCACTGAAAGCCTAGACAATACCTGCCCCCCTCCGACAAGTGGTCATGTAGAAACCCTAACTAAGGAGGGAGAGAAAAGGCCCTTTAAATGTCTGTGGTTTTTTTGTGTGTTTAAATGTCTGTGGCAGGAGAGGATCACGGGAGGAGGCAGACCAGTTCTCTCGAAGACTTGTGGACCAAGAAGAAGAAGATGCTGAAAAGGGAGATGTGAAGAACTGACGCGCTATTCCCTTTAACAAAGCCTGGAGGGGAAAATACACCTCCAGATGTCAAGCTTGGGAATGGTCAGGGCTGTGTTGTTTATCTGAGGATAGCCAGCCTCCTCCTCTCTCTTGGTCCTCCCAGGGTGGGCCTGAGCCAGGAGCCTGGGGGCAGGGGGGGCCCGAAGCACTGAGTCAGCTTTCTCAGTGCACGCGCCAGGAAACCAGACGCTCATTAGCTGTGTAGGAAAACAAGAGGCTGTCTAAGACGGGGCTGATTTCATGCTCCTTGCTGTTTCTTTCTTTCTTTCTTCTATTTTCCTTACTGTTTAGTAAAGTTCTTCCTTTCTTTTATTTTTTTTTTTAGGAGTGGAGAACTGTCACACTGCTTTGGGCACACTGAGAGGAACCAAGAAAAGGGTTTGTTTGTTCCCCATCTGCTTTAGGTGGTTTGTGAAGAATACAATTTTTTTTTTAATTGTTTGGTTTTTTTGTTTTTAAATGTTTTATTTAAAATCAATTTAATTAACATATAGTGCATTGTTAGTTTCAGGGGTAGAGTTAAGTGATTCATCTGTTGCATATAACACCCAGTGCTCATTACATCACGTGCCCTCCTTCATGCTCATCACCCACTGACCCCAGCCCCCCACTCCTTTCCCCACCAGGAACCCTCAGTTTGTTCCCTAGAGTTAAGAGTCTCTCATGGTTTGTCTCCCTCTCTGGTTTTGTCTTATTTTATTTTTCCTTCCCTTCCCCTGTGTTCCTCTGTTTTGTTTCTGAAATTCCACGTATGAGTGAAATCATATGATAATTGCCTTTCTCTGACTAATTCCACTTAACATAATACCCTCTAGTTCCATCCATGTCATTGCAAATGGCAAGATTTCATTCTTTTTGATGGCTGAGTAATATTCCACCTTATGTATGTGCATATATATAATACTATATCTATATACACCACATCTTCTTTATCCATTCATCTGTCGATGGACATCTAGGCTCTTTCTATAGTTTGGCTACTGTTGATAGTGCTTCTATAAACATTGGGGTGTGTGTGTCCCTTCGGATCACTGTGTTTGTATCCTTTGGATAAATACCTATTAGCGCAATTGCTGGGTCATAAGCTAGCTCTATTTTTAACTTTTTGAGGAAACTCCATACTGTTTTCCAGAGCGGCTGCACCAGTTTGCATTCCCACCAACACTGTAAGAGGAAGAACACAATTTTTAAAAGTAAAAATAAGCCCACCCCAATTCAAATAGACTAGCAGAACATGAGCTCCTGGACAGGAATCATGGTGTATTTTGTTCACTGTTGTCTCCTTAGCACTGGTCATGTAGTCAGGACCTGGGGGGGATGGATGGATGGATGGATGGATGGGTGGTTGGGTGGATGGATGGATGGATGGATGGATGGATGGATGGATGGATGGTTGGTTGGGTGGGTGGATGGATGGATGGATGGATGGATGGATGGATGGATGGATGGTTGGGTGGGTGGATGGATGGATGGATGGATGGATGGATGGATGGATGGATGGTTGGGTGGATGGATGGATGGATGGATGGATGGATGGATGGATGGATGGATGGATGGTTGGGTGGGTGGATGGATGGATGGATGGATGGATGGATGGATGGATGGATGGTTGGGTGGGTGGATGGATGGATGGATGGATGGATGGATGGATGGATGGATGGTTGGGTGGATGGATGGATGGATGGATGGATGGATGGATGGATGGATGGTTGGTTGGGTGGGTGGATGGATGGATGGATGGATGGATGGATGGTTGGGTGGGTGGATGGATGGATGGATGGATGGATGGATGGATGGATGGATGGTTGGGTGGATGGATGGATGGATGGATGGATGGATGGATGGATGGATGGATGGATGGTTGGGTGGGTGGATGGATGGATGGATGGATGGATGGATGGATGGATGGATGGTTGGGTGGGTGGATGGATGGATGGATGGATGGATGGATGGATGGATGGTTGGGTGGATGGATGGATGGATGGATGGATGGATGGATGGATGGATGGATGGTTGGATGGGTGGTTGGGTGGATGGGTGGATGTATGGTAGGATGGGTGGGTGGATGGATGGATGGTTGGATGGGTGGGTGGGTGGGTGGTTGGAAAGGCTGACTTGTGGCAGTTCCTCCTACCTCTCTTTACGGGCTTCTCTAGTCCCAGTGAGTTCCTCCGTCCCTTACCGTTTCCATGTCTGCCCACAGCCTACGGCCAGGCTGCTGAGAGTTGCAGGCAGTTGAACTTCTGGAATCAAGTGTTGTGACTGCCCAAGGACTCCTTTTCCCTGGCAGGAACCCCTCAGACATTCCCATCACTGTTGCCATCTTCTTATCAGATTCCTTATGATCATTTATTGTGCTTTGTGCATGTTTTTATAAATACGGTGTTTTTCTAGCAAAAGGGCTTTTCTGATGAAAGAGAAGAAATTGATGGTGAGGCTTGAGGGACCAAAGCAATAATCAGACTTGTCATTTACTGAGTCTTCACTTTGTGCCCACTCCATCCACAGTGATTAGCCCATATTATCTCCTTTAATCAATCCCCTGAGCTAAGAACTATTATTATTCCCGTTTTTACAGGCTTAGAGGAGCTAAGTAACTTGCCTATGGTCACGCAGTTGGTAATTAGATGCCCCAGGACTTGAATGTGCCTTGCCCCTGTGCAAGGCAAATGCTCTTAACACCACTAAGATGGCCTTAAGAGCTTTGATAAGATCAAACAAGGGCCCTCAGATTTGAGGCTCACCCAGGTGTGGTGTTGGGATCATGGGCCTGGAAGCCAGGTTTGAGCAATGGGGACCCCCTGCAGTGGAAATCAGCAGAGGGTGCTCTGTGACACTCCCATCCTCTATCAACGCCTCAGGCCAGTGTGAGGGTGGGTGGGCCCTCACTGAAGACAGAGCTTTGACTAACATCATAGCATCAGGACGTTGCCTGAAGCTAAAAGATATCTTTGGAAGCTGTGCTGGTAGAAAGGTCGGCATTAACTCAATTTCTGCTTCTGGAGAAACTTACAGGTTATTTAGTCGCAGTGGAAATGAATCTTCGCCTCTGCTTTTTTTGGCTAGAAAGAAGGCAATGTGTCCCTAGGACTGTTGAAAGACTTTTGCACCAGTAAGAGTGGACTACATATGTGCTGGAAAATTTGCATCTGAGTATGGGAACTTGGCACTTTGGGTGTCACAGATGGGATCTCAGGCCAAGAAAGGGGAGCCCTTTGGCTTTCATCCAACCCTGAGCTATCCTCTCTCTCCTGGAAGAGTTATCCAGGAATGTCCCAGAAGAAAAGGAGTGATGGGTGCTCCTGGGAGCACCCAGTCAGGAGCAATTTGGAATGGAGGCCACCCCCTTTCCAGGCCTCCAGTGGTGGTGGTGGTGGTGTGGAGTGTCGGGGCTGGCTTTTCATAGAAACAAAGACTGGTTTGGACAACAGCCTATGGATATTTCCAGATGGTGACACTGAATGATGATGATGTGGGAGCAGGTGGCTGAAGGAGGTTGAATCTTTTATGCCTTGAAACACAAGGGTAAAAGATGCCCAACTACTTGGCCTTGTGAGGGAGAAAGTGGTCTGGAAGCAGAGACTATAGATAAGGGACTAACGGAGCTGTCTGCAGGGCAGCCCGGACAAGGAAAGGAGGGAATCAGTGCACATTTTCCTGCTCCAGCCTTCGGTGTAGTCTGAGTGTCCTTCATTTCTCCCCGTCTCCTCTCCCTGCTCAAGCCCATGCCCATCCCCGCCATGTCCTCCTTCCAGCTTAGGAAGCAGGCATCTCAGATAGCACCCCTTCTAGGGGGAGTCTCTGACCCCTGTGGCCCTTGCTGGACGAAAAGCCCTAGCTCTGTACTGCAAACATCGCAGTAGCCCCAATGGTATGTGATTTTGTGTGTCCACCCCCTTTCTCTTGAGCAGACCCCCCTTGAGAGAAGAAACTGTGTGTGTCTGTCGTCTGTGTGTGCCCAGCACTTATCCCGGTGCCTGGCACGCGGTGGGCACTTTCCAATAGAAGCTGCTATTCATGTAGTATTTTAGCCTAAACCATTGCCACCAGTGGGAGGTGGGCGGGGGGCGGGGGGAGTATGGGGGAGTTTAAAACCAGACTTCACCCCAAGCTGGCCCTGGTGCTAGTCCCCGAATGCCTTCCCCTGCTAAACGTTAGCATTCAAACAAGTATTTTTTGAGCACCTGTCACGCACCCTGGCACTTTTCTAGACACTTGGTCACATCAGTGTTCGGAACTAACAAAAACCTGGAGTTCACATTTTGGTGGGAAGAGAGGTGGAGTGCAGGCAGTGAACAGTGTGTCCTTATGAGCAAATGCTAGAGCATGTTAGAATGATATGTGTCTGTTAAACTGTGGAAAGAAAGGAAGTAGGAGAAAGGGCAGAACCACTCAACCTTTAAAGTGATGTTTTCAGGGTTAGTAGAACTTAAGCAGGATGAAAGGGACCAGGGGACAGACAAAGGCTCCTTCGGTAACAGTGACAAACTGGCTGAAGTAAAAGGGGGATTTACTATCTCACTTAACTGAGAAGTCCGTGTTAGCCTTGGACACAGCAGGATCTGGGGGCTCAAACAATGATGTCAGGGCTCTCAACTCTTGGTTCTGCTTTCTTCTGTTGACTCCGTTATCTGAGAAGCCCATGTCAAGGATGATAAAATCACCAACACAGCTCCAAACTCACCTCCTATTCCCCTGAGCAGGATTGGCGAAAGAAGAGCTTCTTTCCTTTGCTCTGGCACAGGTCCGGGCTGAGCTCTGACTGACCCTCCTCGGGTCCCATGACCACCTCTGGACCAATTAGTATGATGAAAGGGATGGACAGTGCTGTGATTGGCAGGTCCTGGATTCTATGTTCCCCGGACCCAGGGTTAGAATCAAGCTCCACCTGAATCAGGTGGTTAAGCATGGCAGGGAGTGGTTCCCCAGGAAAAATCGAGGAGTCATTACCAGAACAGACGGAATGGGTACTGGGCAAGCGAATACCAATTGTCCAGTCTTCAGAGCAATGGCAATTCAGAGGCTGGGACCCAGAGAGGTCAGCTGATGAATCCAAGGTCATAAACCTGGCTTGGTTTCAGAGTGCTGATTTCAGAGTGCCTTCAGAAAGAAGCCAATGGGGGTCACTTTTCTTAGCTTCTTACTGCTGAACCAGTGACATCTCCCAGCCACCCCTGAAGATAGTGGTTTTCTTTTCTCAATAACTTTGGTTATAGCAGCACATAGTCCAGCTATTTAGAAAGTCCCTATTTCAAAAATGCTATTTCTACTTCAATTCCTGACCTGAATTTTATATGCTTCTACTAGTTCTGAGAAGCTGGGGGGGAAAAAAAAAGGCACACATTCCTTTATTGCTTTTTTTAATGATCCAGAGCCTCAGCTGTGTGGCCCAAGCAGGACCCGAGACTGATAGCACTTTAAGGGAGGAGGGTATCCCCAGCAAACATCCAGGGGAAAGAAGAGAACAGGTCTAGCTGTAGCTGTCAGACGTTATTCAGTGGTGCTCAGGGAGCAGGGCCAGGGTGGCGGGAGGAGGTCATCCCCTTCTGCTGATTGGGTCAACAGGGCACACCAAATTTCTCCAGATCTATTTCCAAACTGACCTTGGGGGTAAAAGTCACGGCTGAGTCAGGAGTCAGGTAG
Source organism: Eumetopias jubatus (assembly GCF_037043125.1). Lineage (NCBI taxonomy): Eukaryota > Metazoa > Chordata > Mammalia > Carnivora > Otariidae > Eumetopias > Eumetopias jubatus. The sequence goes on from NW_028274819.1 coordinate 103,563,947, forward strand.
AAAGAGACCTAGAAATACAGACCACGTGGGAGAAGGTCTGCTTCATCAGATATGATCCCTCCCTTTATAAACTGCTCTAGGACTGATCCCAGAGCAACGGACGTCTGCAGACTTCTAAACGCTTCCCTTTGCTTGAAGGACACAAGGCACCCCCCCCCCCAATACCTCGACTTTAGAGTGATAATCCCTGTAATCCAAGGGCTGGGGTTTGGAGAACCTCTGCCCTCAGCGGATGTTTCTCTAATTCCTGATGCCAGGGGCCAAGACCATATTAGGGCCAGGAGGAGCGTTCTGCTGTGTCTGATTTTTTTTTTTCACCCTGATGATGCTCTGCTATAATTATAATAGGAATGTTGAAGAGATTTATCTAGTTCACTCAAAGGCATTTTATACTATCTAGCACAGTGCTTGGCACATAATAGGTGCTGATAAATATTTATTGAATGAATGAGGAGATTTTCAGGATCAAGATGCCATTTAAATGACCTTGGCTGAGGAGCAGCTTAAGGGAAGGCCAGGCTCTGGGCTCCCCACCATCTGAGGGTGGACAGCAGTAGGGGCCCTGGCCTGTGCCCGCCACCGTCCCACGCCTCCGGTAATGTGTGGCGCCAGATCGGCTGTGAAGGTAATCCTTTGCAGTGGGGAGACTTAAGCTGTTATCTAACTGACCGATGATGGATTAGAGGGGCTTTCAGATAAAACCTTAAAGGGGTTAGGGTTTTGCTTTCCCTTTCACGCTCAGGGAGTGAGTGAGGACTGGCCACCTCCCTGCGCTGCAGCCTGGCCAGAAAGTTAACAAGAGGAGAGACAGGGCTGGCCAGTGGGCAGCAAGGTTCAAGGCAAAGGCCAGATTTGGGGCCTGGTTCAGCCGTGACTTCCTTGGGAAATTCTGGACAAGACATGGGGTCTCTGAGCTTCTCTTGCGTGGCCTCAGACGAGAAAAAATGGCTGCCTGAAAGGGGCGTCATAGGCATGAAGTGAGAGCAGGGGCCTGAAAGCCCTTGTCCTTCCCTGTGGGAGGGGGCAGAAGGGACAGACCACAGGCCAAAGGTGTTGCTGGAAACCTCAGGACTATGCAGGTGGGACCTTGAACGAGGCCTTTCGTCCAGATTTGCTCAGAGAAAGCGTAGCGGGGACTGTCATGTTCCACATCCTAGGGATGCCATGAGGGACAATTGTGGTCACTGCACATTCTTCTCTGAGGAGCAGGGGACCCAGGGGCTTGCCGTGACCGAAGGGAAGCCACCGTCACTGTGATGACTCATCCACGTGCTCCCGAGGACAGGGCCAAGCACCAACTCCAGGGCGTGCCCTCCTTAGAGTGAGGTTAATAAACACCTTCTGTATACACCTCCTTCTCTTTGGCTTGTCCACAAAACTTCTCACAGCAATCTTCCGGGTCTTCCAACTAGAATTTAAATTCTAGTGGTAGAGGCAAAAAACATGAAGACACAGAAAACAATTCCGCCGGAATGAAGTATTTAAAAGTGCAGCACAGCCACGCAAGACTGAGAGAAAGGCAGGCGGCGTGGGCTGCGCCCAGTAGGGCGCGGTCCCGTGCCCGGAGGGACCCCGTGCAATCCTGGGCCAGCCGCTCGGTCCCTAAACG